>NW_022437061.1:2820625-3216109 GCF_009761245.1 Sapajus apella
ATATATAAAATGTGATATATATATATATATATATATCACACACACTCACCATGGAATATATATATACACACACACACACACACACACACACACACACACACACACACAACTATGGAATCCTACTCAGCCATAAAAAAGGAATGAAATAATGACATTCACAGCAACCTGGATGGAATTGAAGACAATTATTCTAAGTAAAGTAACTCAGGCATGGGAAACCAAACATCTTATGTTGTCATTCATAAGTGGGAGCTAAACTATGAGGATGCAAAGGCATAAGGATGATAAAATGGACTTTGGGGACTTGGGGGAAACGGTGCAAGGGGGGTGAGGGATGCCAGACTACACATTGGGTACAGTGTACACCCCTTGGGGGATTGGTACATCAAAACTTCAGAAATCCCCACTAAAGAACTTACTCATGTAACCAAACACAGCCTACTCCCCCAAAACCTACTGAAATTTTTTGAAAAAGAATCAAGAAGGATTGAATACCTCCCTCTTAGCACTGAATCTGCCTCCACACTGCACTGCACTTGCTGCAGGTATCTAGGAGCTATAACACGGTCCTATATTCAAAACAAGCCCTCATACAAAGATTTCCTTGGCAAGATTTTTGTGTCCTTCTGTTTTCTTTTTCCAATTTTAAGTTGTTGCTGTTGAGCATGCTTTTTAGTTCCTTAGTTTCATAAATAGTAATGAATTATTTTTAAAAAAGAAAAGTCCCACCATGAAAATCCAGGTTCAATACACCCACAATATACTCACAAAATTAAAATTAAAAAAAGGAAGAAAGAAAATCCAGGTTCTTGGACTAGAATACACTTGATTCTTGACCTTGATGTTTCTCTGTGTATGCACGACTGGTCTAAGATTAAAATTGACTTCAGCTGGTATTTCTACAAGAATCAAGAAATCTTAATGCTCTCATTTTTATGATGTGTTGGAAGGGGACGGCTAAAAGATTAAAATCTTGTGGACAGATATATTGTGGTAAGAATTGATTAAAAATTACGATTACTATTTTACAATCTGATCATATAATCTGATTATGGATTCTGTCTGTGATTCATAAAAGCAAGAGGCAAATTTATTTCCACTCTTTGTGATGAGGAAAAGCTCATTTTAAAAGTTGTAAGCAAAAGAAAAGACTCAGGTTGACCTTCTGCTGAATTTTTATCTGCTTTCATTGATTTTTGAACTTACATTAGTACTTTAATTCTTTCATACATTCTTTCATTCCTCTGTCCAAGGGTCTGGGTGAGGCCTGGATATGTCCCAAATGGAATTTAGAGTGGGCATAGAAGCTCTTCTCTGTCACTTAGTCTCCTTCCCTTAGCAATAATGTCCCTGAGGGAGGATTGTTTTCCATGACTAGCGATAAAAGGGTCAAGCCTATACTCCTTACTCTGAAAATCTGGAAAGAAGAGAATCAAGATAAACAGTGCAAGGAGAGTTAGCTTGAACTTTTCATTACAAAATAGTTACAATAATAAAATTTTCTTTCCACGAAAATCAAGACACTTTTGCTTTTTTGTCTACATTCACTTATTGACTTAATTTGAAGAACAATAGGGAGGGGGGAACTAAACCCTAACTTTTTAGGACCAAAATGTCACACTGTATAGCTCAGCCTCCACCTTTTTGGGAGTACCACCAACTGAAGAAAGGGGAGGTCTCTCAACTCTTTCCTCTCTGATTCTTCCCCAAAACAGCAAGGGAAGATTCACAATACTGTGATCATCTTTCAAAAGCAAATCCAGAACATAAATGTGGTCTATGAATGGTCCACTTTTTGTGGCCCCTTTTCTGTCCAGGAATCAGAGGTGGCTCATCAAATGACTCCTCATTTAAATAAAGAATGCTTTATTTGTCATATTATGCACCATTTTTAACAA
Source organism: Sapajus apella (assembly GCF_009761245.1). NCBI lineage: Eukaryota > Metazoa > Chordata > Mammalia > Primates > Cebidae > Sapajus > Sapajus apella. The sequence goes on from NW_022437061.1 coordinate 2,822,524, forward strand.
AATCCATAGGAATGATGAGGATGAAGAAAAGAAATAGTCTAAACTCCTCTTATCAACCCCCTCCCCCCATATTCCTATCACCAACACTGATGAACAGCTTTCTTGATCTCTCCAAAGTCAAAATTTCTTTGTCTACTTCTTGCTCCTGACATTGCCCCACCTTCTGTGAGGGTTCTGGTCTCATATGGGAAGCTATGAAGCGCCAGCTCTTGCTGAGATAGACTCTGGCTTTGATGACAGTTTTTTTAAAAGGCAGGTAGCTTTCCCTGCACAAACCTGGGGGAGACTGCTATTTGGAGCAAAAATGGAAATAGAACATTTAAGACAGATATTTTGCTCCTATACAACTGGCCAAGTCAAAAAGTTAAAACATTTCTTTTTTAAAAAAATTAACTAGTACTGTATGCAAATTTTTTCCATGATAAACTATGGAGGTGATAGGATGAAGTGAATAGGTGAAAGACCTAGGATTTGAATAGGATTAAGGGATGGAGAAAAAAAAAAAAAGTCTAAACATTTCATGGTTTCATTTTAGGCCAAAGCAGAATTTCCCATGGGTTATGGTAGCTTTGTCAAAATGGCCATACAAAAAAATGAGTTGATTGCTTTTATGGATTAAGGGCAGGCAGGAGCAATACAATTTCACTGCATTTTTGCTACCAAAAACCTGGAGAAAAAAATCTCCCTGACATTACCAAGCCCTGTGAGCAGAAAATCCTACTGTCTTACAATCTAGGCATCAGTGGAGTGAAACCTCAGAACCTGAGCCCAGAAAACATTTCTGGCAGTGATAGCATGAGAGAACATCAAACCCCAAATAAGCAACAAATTTATCTGGGAAGCATTCCAACATCCAGATTCAGAGAGAAAGGGATCATTTCAAATATTTTGAATGGGAGCTGGATTCTTATAGAGTGCTTAAGAATTTCAAAGCTACATTAAGTATAATCTCTATTTTATACTCAGACTCTATCAAGGATCCTAACTCTCTGGGCTTTAGACAGAAATACTTCATGGACAGAGGCTGCTGGTGCAAAGCTCCTTCCCTTGCCATGCAGAGGCTCCTCCCGCTCCAGGCTGTGCAGTAATGGGCTCTGCAGAGCCTCTGCTGGAGATCATCAAGGATTTGTCACAATCAGCACACCAGGGCTTCTAATTTCAAAGTGCAAATTTATTCCCAGCATTATAAACAACTGCCTTTTGAAACTTAAAGTCTATTTAGGACATATCAATCTTGAAAAATACTAGGGATAAAGGAAAATGGATGTGAAACTAAATGATTTTTAGAAGGAGAAAAGATGTAAAGGGAAACTTATTTGCCTCTCTGCATTTGAGAAAGTTCCTGTGCTAGATAAAGAATGAAGGAAGACCCTGGGTGAAGGTTTTTTGTCCCATCTCAACTCCTACAAATATCAGTGAGGATTTTGTTTTACTTATTTATAATAAGAACAGATAATGCCATAATCCTTCAAAATCAATATCAGATTGAAACATGTTCTTTGTCTTAGATTTTCAGTTGGGCTCATTGCTTGCTTCCTCAAGGAAGGGTCCAAAACTCTCCTAGCCCTTAAAACTAAAGGTCCATGCACTGCTGAAAGAAGAGAAGTGACATAGTTTTCTAATCCCATCAAGTCTATTCCTGCCCCAAAGAAAATTCACCACATCCCCTTTCCACACTTGTCACAAATTCTGCTGCCTGTTTTATCTAGTGTCTCAGTGGATCCAGAGGGTCTAGGACCTCTCTAGCTTCTGTATAGAACCTTGGAAACAAGATGTACAATGTGCTTTCCAGATAGAAATGGGGATGATGTCTAGGGAGCAAGAGCTTCCTCTCTTCTTCCTTCAACACAGGTCTGGAGTACTCACCCCTAGGCCCTCTCTCCTCCAGAGTGGGGTCAGCCTGAAAACATGGAACAGGAGAAAACGATCACCTCAAAGGAAAGGGCAAACTTGCATCAGAAACTTTCTATAAACTTGTATTACGTGAGAAAGTGGCCATTCTGTTTTTTTAATAAGAGCAACAGAAAACATGTTTTATTCTTGTAAACTTCAATTAAACTTACCATTAATTTTTGCTCAACTAGGCTGAAGAAGACAAAAATTTGTGTCCCTCGAGTCTCAAGTGAGTCATGGATGGATCATAAAGGAAAGTCAACCTGGAATTTCTCCAGGGATAGATGGTCTCCCTCTTTGCAGGAATTCTAGTGGAGGAATTTCCTCCCATTCCAAATGCTATAGGGCTTCATGCTGCTCTCGACTAATCTGGAAGCAGAGATTCCAAGGGTCTATACTTGTTGGGCCTCTACTCTAGGTACACATTAGACTCTCCAGGGGAGATTTTTTTAAAATGCCAGTACTGGGGGCCCCAGAAAATTAAATCAGACTCTCTAGAGCTAGGAAGAACTACTGATTTAAAATAATTGAAATGGTCAATTCTTCTCATATCTAAAATATAAAACTCACCGTTCTCTCCAATAGCATCTCTATTTTAAAAGATGCTAGAAAAACACGTATATCTTTCTGTAGCACTGTAGGAAAATAACACTCACCACAAATCATAGCATTCACATCACCACAAATCATCCTAAGTGACCTATCAGCTCAGTCCTTTTTCTTCTAAAGAGGTGGCATTCTGATGAATGTATATTTACTTCTCCCCATCCCTCTCCTATAAATATATTTTTAAAGGCATATGCAATGTATGTGTAGCCTTGGGCTCTTAAATTGTACTGGTAGAAGGGTGAGTAAAGCTATTAGACCTAAGGTTATAAAATTTCTCCAGACCTAGGACAGGTGAATTTCTCTTCTCTTCCCAGCAAGCAAAGGAAACTGCATGGCTTTACTAGTTTCCTACTTTCTCCCAAATCCCAGCCCAGTACCTGTTATGGGCTGAACTTTGTCCTCCCAAAATTATATACAGGATTAAGGCCCTAATCCCCAGTACCTGAGAATGTGGCTGCATGTATTTCAGATAGAGACTTTAAAGAAATTTTAAAAAATTAAGTTCCTATGGGTGGGTTCTAATCCATCCACAAGCTGAGAGAGACTTAGAATGAAACTAACCCTGCCAACACCTTGATCTTAGACCTCTAGCCTCCACAAGTGTGAGGAAATAAATTTCTGTTGTTCAAACCATCTAGTCTGGGGTGCTTCTTTTTTTTTTTTCTTTCTGAGACTGAGTCTCACTGTGTTGCCCATGCTGGAGTGCAGTTGCATGATCCTGGTTCACTGCAACCTCTTCCTCCTTGGTTCAAGTGATTCTCATGCCTCAGTCTCCTGAGTAGCTGGGACTACAGGTGCACATCACCACGGCTGGCTAATTTTTGTACTTTTAGTAGAGATGGGGTTTCATCATGTCGGCCAGGCTGATCTCAAACTCCTGACCTCAGGTGATCCTCCTGCCTCGGCCTCCCAAAGTGCTGGGATTACAGGCATAAGCCACCACACCCAACCTAGTCTGGGGTATTTTGTTACGACTGCCCCAGCAAACTCATACAGACCTCTTAGAACAAAATCTCCTTCCTCCTCCTTCTACTCCCTCCACAGCCTCCCCTACCTGCCAGTACTTTGTTTTCCATTAGGTTGTCTGGCCATGGCTGAGGAGAAAACACACAAACTCCACATATCCTAGAGAAGCAAGACAGGATGTTTCTTCCCCAAGTACTGGCTTTTTTTCTTCTCTTTTGCATTCCTCTGGTGGAGCACAACCTCAGTAACATAAAATAATGAGAAATATTTTGCTGATATAAAAATATATGAGAATTATACCATAACAGAGGTAGGAAGCACAGACCTGGGTTCAAAGCTAGAGACTCATCACCTAGAGACTAATCACCAAGGAGAAGGAGCAAGGAGATTCCGAAGCTTAGGACAACTAGAGAGAACTGAAATCAAATTACCGTGTTTATTTCATCTTCTTTCCTCTTTGGGACACATACTGAGTAAAGACTAGATATCAATTAAACCTGGAAAATATTCCCATAATCTATTGAAAAGATGAGATGTGATTCCTGCTCCAAGATGGCCATCTAGACGCAGCCAGGAGGAGCATCTGGCACCAAGCGACTGAGACATCACAAAGACTGGTACACTCCTAGCAAATCTTCAGAGGGAAGGCATTGAGAGCAGACAGAAGGAAGACACAGAGGATGGGCTAAAGGCGGAGTAGCCTGGGAACCCTGCACGGGGCTACCAGGCACTGGGACTCATTCCTGACCCACAATGACTCTTATAGAGGGGGCTGTGTTGAACAGGCAAGGAGTAACCCACTTTCGCCATGAGCCTCTGGAAACCTGGCAGAAGGAGACACTTCCACCACCACAGACGCTTGAGTTGGCAGGGAAAGAGAAGTGATGGAGGCAGAACTCCAGCCAGGGCAGAGGCCAGAGGGTTTGGTGTGGGAGTGTCTGTCGTTGAGCATAGGAATGCTTATCCCCTTACGCTTCACTTGCTCCCATAAGAGACTTTAGACTTTAACCCTAGGGGAACTGCTGGACCTGAACTCTGAAGGACAATTTTGCCCATGAGATGCGGCCAGTCTGACCTGAGTACTCCTTGGTCTGCTGGCCTTTCCCAGGGCCCCAGCTTCACTGCACCTGCTTGCAGAGCAGCCTCCAGGTACCTCCTGGGGGACTGCATCATAGCTCATGCACTGGCAAACCGACCCTGACTGGTAGAGTGCTCTAGCAGAGAAGCTCCTGTGGACATCCTCCAGTCTGCCCATGCTCTCCCTACACTGCAGCCTTCCCTATGCCACCTTGCCTTCAGACACTTCCCCATGGCCAACCCCCCATCACTTTGCCAGTGTATGTATGTATGGGTAGACCTAGCCTTCTCTTCCCTGCCAGTACACGTTTGTGAGTGAACCCTGCCATGGCACTTCTGCTGGTTGTATGCCCCCCACCCCCCACTTCCCCTGCTGTACCACCGTGGTCATTGGTGCATTAGTAGGCACAGAGCCCACCAGACCCACCCCCACAGTGCCCTGCCCCTGTGCCAGGGCTACCAGAATGAAACTAGGCACAGAAAACAGCAAATTCATCCCTAGTCCTGAGCAGATCCTGCCGCCAGCATGAATGCACAAAGGGTGCACACAGTTCTGCACCCACCAGCGGCCCACTCCCCTGCTAACACCACCACTAGTGTGAATCCCTGCACAGTTGCAGGGGCTCCTTGCCCCCTTGAGCCATACTGCCATCACTGCTTCTGTGAACATCTGCACAGAGGCTGGTAGCCTGGCATCTGCTAGCATCCTGCCACAACCAACAAGCATGAACCCTGCCACATTGCCACTGCCGCTGCTGCTGCATGTGTGAAGAAGGGAGAACAAGAACAAATCTCAATGCTACCACACTACAAAGTGCCTTGGCTTGCATGTCCATCAGAGTGCTGTGACTAGTGGTCTGGAAGTACCTCAAGCCATCCAGTCCATTGGGTTCCTAGCCTCAAGGAGCCAGAGATCAAAGCCTGGATTGATACCAATCCCCCAGAGTAAAAGCACACAGCACAGTTGTCCTGAGCTGAGCCTTGGACCCCTAAAATCTTCCACTAATAAAGCCAGTTGACTGAATCCACCTTATATCAAAGTCAAACCACAAAGGTCATCAAACAAAAGAAAAGAAAGAAATTCATCCAAAAAATAGCAACTTCAAAGACTGAAGGAACACCAGCCTACAAAGTTGAGGAAAAAACAGTGTAAGAACACTGATAACTCAAAAAGTCAGAGTGTCTTCTTTTCTCCAAGCCACCACAGTAGTTTTCCAGCAAGGGTTCTCAACCAAGCTGAAATGACAGAAATAGAATTCTGAATATGAACAGGAATGAAGATCATTGAGATTCAGGAGAACATGGAAATCCAATCTAAGGAAGTCAAAAATCACACTAAAATGATGTAGGAGCTGACAGACAAAGAGCCTAATAGAAAAAATGTAACCAACCTGATAGAGCTGAAAAACACTCTAAAACAATTTCATAATGCAATCACAAATGTTTATAGAATAGGCCAAGCAGAGGAAAGAATCTCAGAGCTTGAAGACTGTTTTTCTGAAATAAGATAGACAAAATAAAGACAAAATAATGAAAAGGAACTAACTTCAAAGAAATATGGGATTATGTAAAGAGATCTAATCTATAACTCATTGGCATCCCTGAAAGAGATGGGGAGGATGGAAGCAACTTGGAAAACATATTTCAGGATATCATCCATGAGAACTTTCCCAACCTAGCTAGAAAGGCCAACATTCAAGTTCAGGAAATACAGAGAACCCCTGCAAAATATTGTACAAGGAGATTGTCCCCAAGACACTAATCATCAGATTCTTCAAGACTGAAATGAAAGAAAAATGTTAAAGGCAGCTAGAGAGAAAGAACAGGTCACCTACAAAAGGAAATCCATCAGACTAACAGCAGACCTCTCAGTAGAAACCCTACAAGTCAGGAGAGATTGGGGGCCTATATTCAACATTTTTAAAGAAAATAGATTCCAACCAAGAATTTTATATCCAGCCAAACTAAGTTTCATAAGCAAAGGAGAACTAAGATTCTTTTCAGACAAGCAAATGCTGAGGGAATTCATTACCATTAGACCTACCTTACAAGAGCTCCTGAAAGGAGCACTAAATGTGAAAAAGAAAGACCATTAGCAGCCAACACAAAAACACACTGTAGTACACAGACCAGTGACACTACAAAACAACCACACAAACAAGCTGGCACAATAAACAGCTATCAACACAATAACAGGATTAAATCCATACATATCAATACTAACCTTGAATGTAAATGGTCTAAATTCCCCAATTAGAAAACATAGCATAGCAATCTGGATAGAGAAGCAAGATTCAGTGGTATGCTGTCTTCAAAAGACCTATCTCACATGCAATGACACCCATAGGCTCAAAATAAAGAAATGGAGAAAAATATCCAAACAAATTAAAAAAAAAAAAAAAAAAAAAAAAAAGCCGAAGTTGCAATCCTAATTTCAGACAAAACAGACGTTAAATCAACAATGATCAAAAAAACAAAGAAGGACATTACATAATGGTAAAGGGTTCGATTCAATAAGAACACCTAACTATCCTAAATATATTAGCTGAGTGCAAAAGTAATTGCGGTTTTGCATTGTTTGAATTTGCCATTTGAATTGGAATACATTCTTAAGTAAATGTGGTCATATTATACATCATTTTAATGGGCATTTCTCCTTTTATTTTTACTTTGATTTTTATTTATTTATTTTGGCTAACGACTTATTACTTGCTGTTTATGTTTATTTTACACTATGGAAATGATGTTCAACAAAAGGCAAATTGAGGCGATTTTCTTATTCTAGTTCAAAATGGGTTAGTTTTCAAGATAGCACTCTTATGGGCTGTCTGCCCTAGGATGGGATCAGTGACCTCCCTGAGAGAGTAACAACTGAGGAACTAAAGGATTCAAAACCTGCCAGCTGATTATCTCAATTTAAAGCAAAACTGAGAAGAAAATGGGTAATAATTTCCAAAAGCAAAAGGCCAGCCCAAGCTAAGGCATAATGCATACCACCTTCTACCCAGCAACTCTGAAACATGGATAAGAAAGACCCATGTTTTTGTTTTCCCAAAGCAGGCCCAGATGGAGTTCCAGAAAAGTTTTCATGTTCTTGTTTCCTCCTCACAGGCCTAATGCCCTGTTGGTAGAGAAAGACAGTCCCTCTCTTTACTTTTGTCCCCTTTTACTTTCTTAAGCCCACAGTGGGATAATATTCATTTGCACACACACCGTTTCTCATATCCTAAACCTTATTTCTCTAATGCCTCCAAGGATGAAACTCCTATGACCTTTCTCTCTCTCCTGACTCCATGCCCTGGCTTCCTCTCAGGTTCTCTCTCATAGTAACTATGGGTCCTGTCCACACAGGGTGTTCCAGACTCTGTCCTCTGAGGGAATTCTTAACAACAGCATTTTTAAATCCTAAGGTGCCAAAAGAGAAGAGGAAAGACATGACAGACAACAGGTGCAGCGGATTAGACTTTTTCAAGAAGGCATGGGATGCTCCTCCTTGGCAACTCACAGGAGTTAGTGACCTGCCTTAACAGCTGGAAGTCAGTGCCAGAGAAATGTGGATTCTAAAAAAGAGTCCAGTGATTGAGAGGTGGGATGATGATTCACAGAAAATGGTGATAACAGGAATTTTCTAGAATTTTCCCTGCAGTGCACCTCCAGAGAGACAAGTAACTGGAAATATTTAACCAGCCCCAAGCCCTTGCTACTTTCAATTTATTGTGTGTGACTGAAGATTCGTAAAGAGAAAGGGGCTAGTGAGGGCTATACAGGATTTAAGATTGGTGAGAATAAAGGAAGGTTGGGAATATATGAGGGGTGAGAAAAGAAAGAATCAGAATGTCTTTTCTCCTGCTGACAAAAATGATGTTCAAACTCTTGAAGAATCTGTGAGCCTCTCCTCTCAGCTTCCTCCCACCAGCTCTCCCACCCCAGCCTGAGTGGGAGTGAGAGGGGTCAGGTGGCAAGAAGCATCAGGGTAGGGTCTACAGGCAGCCAGATGGCACTGAATGCCCTTTTCCCAGGGAGTCCAAATGGCCTCTCTTTCATACACAATGGAAAGGAAACCAGTGGGCAGTTTTCCTGGGAACCAAAAAGTTAAAACCACACCCACCTTCCCTCCTCAATTCCTACATTTAGAAGAAATCATTCTATTCCCTGTGCTGACTTCTTTCCAGGTCAGTAGAGGGTCTCCTCCGTAAAATGGAAAAGATCGTGATTTCATCTCATGTGAGCTTAGGATAATTCTGAATATTAGGAAACAAAATATCACCCTCTTTTTACAAATGTGTTTGCCCATAATGAAACCAGTTTTACTGTTCAACTGTATTCCATGTATTAACAACATCTCTTTTTTTTTTTTTTTTTTGAGACGGAGTTTCGCTCTTGTTACCCAGGCTGGAGGGCAATGGCGCGATCTCGGCTCACTGCAGCCTCCGCCTCCTGGGTTCAGGCAATTCTCCTGCCTCACCCTCCTGAGTAGCTGGGATTACAGGCACGCACCACCATGCCCAGCTAATTTTTTGTATTTTTAATAGAGACGGGGTTTCACCATGTTGACCAGGATGGTCTCCATCTCTTGACCTCGTGATCCACCTGCCTCTGCCTCCCAAAGGGCTGGGATTACAGACGTGAGCCACCGCATCCGGCCCAACATCTCATTTTTAAAGAAAACAAATAAATTATTCTAGTCCACCTTAGATTTTATTTCAAACCTTGGTAGGAATAGCAAGTTACTTGAGAGTAAAGTATAGATTTGATATAAAATAGTTAAAAATGAGCTTTCAACTTAAGCGCAAGTGAGAAAGGAGAAATGGGAACATGTCCTTCCAGAAAGATGAGTCAAACTGGCAGGAGTGTCCCACCATTGAAGAAAGCCTGGAGCACAGGATCTCAAATGTAACAACACTTTTCACAGATACTACTGTTTTTCCACTGAGGCCTGTCGGGAAAAGAAGTGGGAGATCTCAGAGCAGCATGTTAAAAAACGCAAATTAGGGTTTTTCAAATGATCATACTGAATAGGTGACACCAGAAGACTAGAGCCCCTGTGCCTAAGTGCATAGACACAGCCAGCTTACTGGGCCCCCAATTTCTAAGGGGCACCAAACCTCTACCACACCACTGAGAACATTCCAAAAGAGAACAGGTTATACCTGCCAGCTGGCATTTCAGGAAGCATACAAGATACTAGTAAAAAGGTAAACCCCAGTTTGCAGGGGATGCATTGAGATCGCAAAGGTCATGCTTGAGTGACAGCCCTGCTGGAGGGAAGGTGGCTGTAACTACAAGGCTTCATCTGTGGGTTGTTTCAGATACATGCAAGACCAAAATTAAATTGCATTAAATAAGAAAGGAAACTTTGAGTCCTACTCCTCTCTTTTTAATCCTTCCCAAATAATGCCCTATGAGACTCTGCCTCCCCTCTAAATAAGGATAGACTAAATATTTCTCGTTTAATTATTCATTTAAAGAGGTACCAAATTAATAGCTTAAGCTTCCCACATATCTTTGTATCATCCTAATCAAAGACATTAGTGCTTTAGATGAGAGTCAGGCCCAATGTTCAATATTCAACAAGTACTTACAGAGGGAGAAAGGGAGGCAACAAGGGAAGGAGGGAGGGAGAATTCAAAGTTGACTCTAAGGTTTTGGCCCTGAGCCACTGAAAGATGGAGTTGCCATCAACTGAAACGGAAAAAATAATCAAGTAAGGCAGGTTTGAGAAGATGAGTAGTTCCGTCTTGGATGTGTTGAATTGAGATATCAAGACAGTCACCAAAAGAGCCTGAGAAGGCAGCTAGAAGTCTCAAACTTAACATGTTCAGAACCAAATTCTTGCATTCATCATCTCTCATTCCCCATCCAAAGCATGTCTTTGCCATTTTCCATTGCTCAGAACATGGCAATTCCATTCAAAGTTGCTCAGGCCAAAGACCTTCAAGTCATCCTGGACTCCCTCTTTCTGTCACATACCACACCTAGTCGTCTACAAATATTATCAGATCTACTTTTTAATGTATTCAAAATCGAACCGCTTCTCATTTCCTTCAATGCCACTATTTCAGTCCAAACCACCATCATCTTTTATCTATTAAAATTAATATTAGGCTAAAACTAACATTAAGTGAGCTCCTGGGATAAACAGTAAATGTGATATTTGATCTCAAAGATTACATTTTGCCTTTATTATTTAAAAATCTAGCAGTCAAATTTTTAAAGTTTGATATATGGTACAAGAATAATAATTTGTTGGCATGGGTACAGTGCTCTTGTAGTCACTATAGCGTATATTTACAATCCCAAAAGGGTCTCACTTTGAGTTGAGTGTGACTGAGAGACAAAGTAATTTGAAGGCAAGTGTTTCCATTTTAGCCACTGCTGATAATGACATCGCCACGAAGGCTTTCCTTCCTTTCTAATAGTAGCTCATATAGCTAGAAATTTATCTCCTCCTCCACTCCCAGGTTTAATAGCTTGGTTGATAGCAGTGATACATGTCATTGAATCAAGCCTGCAAACTCTGGGTATTATTTGGAGAAGATGCTTTCTGACTGTTTTCATGGCTGTTGCCCTTGCTGATATCTGATATATCTAATATTTTTGCATGAGTTTACTGTTTCACACAATGTTTTCAAAAACCTGTCTTTAAAGCATGGACCTAGACATATGGCAATAGGACAATGCAATTTGCTTTCAAAATAACAAAGTTAACTCTGACTTTTCAACTGCATCTCAGTTTTTACCACATGAACACCCATCTCGGCACCTTCTCTGTAGTCAATTTCTAGAGGACAATGTAAGGTATCATGTAAGAAATATTTGCACGTGCAAGATATTTTAGACTGATAATTTCTTTAGTGGGCTCCAAGAGCAAACTGTTTTCTGGTAAAACAAATCATTGGCTGTTAGTAAATCCTGTTTTGTTGATATTTTTGTCTGTCAAATATAACATTAAACCTTTCTTTTGTTCAAGTAGCCCTTTAAACATGTATAGCTACTATCCCATCCTGTTGGAACACCTTGATAAGTACTTGACAAGCCAGTTCAAAAATTTCTTAAGGTCATAAAACTTGTCTTTGGCTGAAGAAGAACATCGACAGTGACCTACTGTCCCCTGCTTAGGGCTTAATAATCTTGTTATATTCTTCTATGCTATAATTACTTTCTCAACACATAACTAAAGAATGTGAGCAAAATACTGATTGTGGTTCCTAAATTACACATAGCCTACACTACGTTTGTTCCATTGTTAATATCAATATGTAACAATTTCTTTTCTCATTCTTTATTCAATAAATATTTCTTCAATCAGGTTTACTCTGTTGTTCACCGTAAGAGATTCAACATCTCTCAGCAAGCTAGCAAACAGAAACCGAGTTGAATTTATCATTAATCCACCAGGCTGTCATACCTAAAAAAAAAAAGACATCTGGTTGTCTCTGCATGCCAAAAATTTTGATGTATGATTTACAAAAGTAGTATATTTAATGATGTGACTGCCTTTGTGTTCAAAGGAGAACAGAATGCAGGACGAAATTGTTAGTTGACTAGATCGGAAGATTTTGAGACGGAGTTTCACTCTTGTTACCCAGGCTGGAGCGCAATGGCGCGATTATGGCTCACCGCAACCTCCGCCTCCTGGGTTCAGGCAATTCTCCTGCCTCAACCTCCTCAGTAGCTGGGATTACAGGCACGCACCACCATGCCCAGCTAATGTTTTGTATTTTTAGTTAGTATGTGTTTTTTAAAAGAAACTTTTATCTAAGATTCATGTGTATATCTCAAAACTTCTTCATCTTTAACTATTGAAAATTGTAGACAAACCTTAACAAATGTTTTAACAATTATTTTATTTAAATATTTAATCTTCATAGACTCATAAGGATTCATCTTCTGAAAGGATTCTAACAGAGTATGTATTTTTAGATTAGCTATGTGACCAAAATATATTTCAAGTCTCTTTGTTTTCTGTCATACTTTATTTTATTCATATTCTTTATTATGTCTTTATTGAAAACTATTTTTTAATCTAAAAATCTAAACAATCAAACTCACGAACACAGAGTATAAGGATGGTTACCAGAGTCTGGGAAGGGTAGTAGAAGGTGGGGGTGAGAGGATGGTTAATAGATACCAAAAAAAATAGTTAGAAACAATAACTAAGACTTACTATTTGATAGCCAAGACTAGATCTTGGCTTCCCACAATGGGAGGAGTTCTGGTCTACTTCAAGTATATATTTGAACTTAGGTATTATTGTATGTCTATTTCCGCCCTTGACTAGGATGTAAGCTTCATGAATGCAGGGTTTTTTTTAATTCATCGCTGTACCTTCAGTGCCTAGCCCAGAGCCAAGCACATAAAAGACTCAATAAATATTTGCTCTAAACTATGCAGCTATTATAAATAAAATCTATCTATGCATATTGACATGGAAAAATATCTACAACATACAGACTAGTAGGCTTTTTACATAGATAGCTACTTGGCTCACTATACTCTCAAGGAGCTAGCTCAAAGTCTGGTATCTGGAAAAATTTAATAAATATATATTGAATGAATTAATGAAATAAAATGATTGTTACAAAGAGCTTCCTTATGGTTGCTCTCCTTCAGTCTCAGCCTTCCAAACTGTCTAATTTCATTCATTCATTTGTTCATTTATTAATGTTTCTTTCTAACATGCAAATTTGATGGTATTTTTCTGCTCCAAAATCTTTAGTGGCTCCTAATAATCTCCAAGATAAATTCTAGGGTCTATAATAGAGCATGCAATGCTCTTCATCATCTGATCCCAGCAAACCTAAGCAAATATGTGTCCTGCCACAGCCTTCTCCCGATGCCCTTACTCCCTCCTCATGCTATTAGTGTTACTAATACTAATGACATGTACTTTTCAAAAGATACTGATACCATTTCCTTCCTTGTATCTGACAAGAAATTTGCTGCCACTCTTATCTTTTGTTCCTCTGTATTTAACATGTCTTTGTTTTTTGGATGCTTTTAAGACTTTGTGCAACTTTATTTTTCTTGTGGTATGTACTTTCTCCATGTTTCTTGTGGTCAAATTTTATTTCTAGTATATTATATAGTATTTATTTATTATATATCTAATAAAAATTTAGAAAAAAAAATCAGCAATTAAAAAATATTCTCCCCACTCCAATACCTTCTCTCCTTTGGGGGTCTAATTACATGTATATTAGCCACTTAAAGTTCTCCCACAGCTCACTGATGCTGTTTTCATTTGTAATAATAAAAAAGAAGTTTTCTCTTAGATGGAATTTTAGGTAATTTCTATTGCTGTATCTTCAAGTTTACTTAGCTTTTTTTCTCATGCATAATCTGCCACTACTATCATACTTTTAAAATGTTGATTATTATAGTTTTCATCTCTGGAAGTTCAATATAGTTTTTTTAAATATCTTGCACTTCTCCCCTTAACTTTTTAAATATATGGAATATCGTTTTCATAATATCTAAATGTATTTGTCTTTTCATTCTAACAACTGTATCAGCTCCAGATTGGTTTTGATTATGTTCTGCATTATTGGTCATTTCTTTGTTTTTTTATTACATGCCTGGTAATCTATGTTTTAATGATAGACATTGCAATTTTACTTGCTAGGTAGTGGGTATTTTTGCCTTTCTGTAAGTATTCATGAGCTATGTTTTTGTATACAATTTAGTTACCAGGAAACAGTTTAAGTCTTGCTTATATGATTTGCTAGGCAGGCCTCAAATTGCACTCCCATCTGGGCCAAATTATTCCCCACTACTGAAGAACAATCTTGAATATTCACCCCAATGCTTCATAAATTATAACTTTTTAAATCTGGGTTTTGGGAATAAAAAGTATTCTTGAACCTGTGTGCATGCCAGACAATATTTTCTAATCACTTTTAATTGTTTTCTTCTTGCTCGAGTAGTTTCCTCACACACACAAAGCATTGATCAGTAATCTGCTGATTACTCGAAGAGAAGCTTTGCAAATCTCCACAGTTGTACCTCTGTGCAGCCATCTTTTCTTTTTTACTTTGTCTCACAAATGCTAACCACCTTAGTCTCCCCAGACTCTCAGTCTTTTTAACTTGGGAGTCTGCCAAACTCTGGCTGTGTTCCCCTCTGCTGCATTTTTAATATTTATCTTTATTAATTTTTTCTTAATCCACACTGAGGTTTTGGATCAGAGACAGATATCTTGTTATACTCACAGCAAGATCAATACTCAAAGTAACATCACAGTACCATTCCTCCATGTCTACAGTGACACAATGAGAGTCAGACAGGAACATTTTTTTGAATGAGTGACAAATCACCTCATAAGTGAGAGACACAAAAATAAATTTTCTGTGTTATATACAAGAAAAAGAAGCATATGTCTCCCTTTCCACGTCTGAAAGAGTCTCCTTGGAAATATTTTACTCTAACCTTTTGGAATGTAAATAAATCTCTTCAGGGAAGAGATAATCCCAGTGTCTCCAGTTTTACAACTCAGAGATGTCTCCAAGTCCCAGGCTTGATCCTCTCTTGAAATGTACACACAAATCTCTGTGGTTAGTTAAATCTCTCTGGAGTTCTTGCTATCTATACAGTTGTAAATTAACTTCTAAGATTTGCTCTCAGGTCAGATTCCAAGTGTCAGTAAAATTTGTTCAGAAAGTCCTAACTGTACTGAAACATAAAAATATTTTTTCCTCAATCTGATATCTTCCCAGTGTTACAACCTGGAAATACTCTCAAAAGAGTAAACTGGAACTTAAGTTGTAAACCCACACACAACTTCAAGTCAAGCTATGACTTATTCAAGATGTGACTCATCTTGCTTTCTAACTCTCAGAAAGATAGAAAGACACTGGGTCCTTGTTGGCATAACTGAGCAGCAGAAACTCTCAGCTCTCTGTTATGTGTAATAATAAAGTTTCTGGCTGGGCACAGTGGCTCACACCTGTAATAAAATAAGCCGGGCGTGGTGGCATGCATTTGTAGTTTTAGCTACTCAGAAGCTGTAGCCGGAGGATCGCTTGAGCCCAGGTGTTTGAGGTTACAGTGAGCTATGATTGTGCAGCTGCAAACCAGTGGATGACAGAGTGAGATCCTGTCTCTAAAATAATATAATAATAATAAAGTTTCTAATTGTTTAAGACAATCTGAGTTTGGGTTTTAGCCAAAGCATCCCAACTGATGTACTGCCTTTGCCCCAAGCTCCTATATCACTTATACATGCTTCCTTTCACTTGCGGTTGGCTGCATATCTGTCTTCCATCTTGACTCCAAGCCTCTTGACAGCCAAGATGACATAAGTGCATCTTATCTCTCCAAACCCAGAGCCTCATACAGAGTAGACATGGCATGTGTGTCGAATGAATGATTGTTCATCTCCTCAGAAGATTGTGAAATTTCTGTTGTAACTATTAATAATAGGTTTTAACACAAAATTATCCATATGCCAACCACATGCAGCATCTTAGGTAATCTTCCCAATAATTGAATGAAATAGATACTACTCCAGTATTAAATTCATTTTACAGTAGAAAAATTGAAGCTGTGGAAAGTTTAGTAACTTGCCCAGCCAGCTAGGAAATTATAGACATAGACTAGGATCTCTCAACTTTTTTTTTTTTTTTGAGAAGATGATCTTATTTTACTACTTTATAGCTCCTCCACAAAAGTCTAGTACCAGGTTTTGGTACATGTGTATAGTAAAGGTAAATTGAATTGAGTTGCATTGAGTTGAGTTGAATTGATTTGAAATGAATTGAATTATAGAGAATTTGAGAGAAGGGCAGTTGCTAACATTCAAATACTTGCCAAAAATTCTGCCACAGTTTAATTATAATTTCTTCATAAAGAAAGAAATTGGTATTTCAGAAACATAACCCATTAGAGATTCTCAGTACCCTGCTAATGAGATCAGCTCACTAAATTCCCAAAATCTTCAAATAATTTATAGCATGCTCAAGCAGTACATTCATTCCCTTTTCTACCTTGTCACTGAGCTCATAAGTATTTCATCAACTATCATAAAATTCCAGATTCATTTTCTATTTCAAAGCCAAGCAAGACGTCTGGGTACCCAATAAATATTAATTAGTGAAGATGAAGAAGGTTAACTTGATATGTTTCTTTCCCCTAATTGCTTTTGAAGACCCTTGGCATCATTTAGCATTGGACTGAAAGCATTAGAAGATGACATTTCAAATCCATACATTGTTTAGTTAACGTTATTAGGTATTGCCATCTTTATTCAAAAGGCTTTGCAGACATTAATTACATATGCAGAGTGATGGGAACAGATACAATTTTCTCTGAAAATCTTGATGTACTAAACCACTTCTGTACTGCTGAAATTAGGAAATGCCATAAGAGCATTCTTTTCTGGGGTCATTTTCCTTTCCTCTCTCTTTTGCAATTTGGATAATAAAGCAAGGTTGACAAATCGGTTTGCAATGCCAAAGTTAGATATTTCTTTTAAAGCTACAAAATAACAACAAGAACAACATGAAACTCTATCCACAGTGTCTGGTTTCTCATTCTCCACACATTTACACACATGCCTAAAGAGAAGAACCATGGGAAAGTGTTAAATGAATTTATGTATAAATAAATGCACACATCCATTTTTAAGTGTACTGTCGTATTTCAAGTTAAACATCCTCTGGGGTTTGTTAACTTTCCCAAGCTGTCCCCTTGACCAGGCTTGTTTTACCGTTTCCCATCTCTAATGGGAAATGTGAGCATCTGTGATCAAGAGTCAGCCCACCACTTGGACACCCCCCACCGACCCACTACATGATCTTTAGGTCTTTATGTAGCCAGATTCTCCAGTGTGTGGAAATGATACCTTAGGAATGTGTTTCAAGTTGTCTTAACCTTTTCAGATCACCAGGGTAAAGGTATTCAAATACAATCACCGAATAGTCATTCTCCCTAGTTTAGCTGTCCCACTCTGCACTACCCAAATGTCAAGACAACAATTTCAACAGCTCCTTATCCTAGCCATGAATTTCTAGCTCTACTAGTGTTTTTAAAGCCTCAGGTCCAGTTTCCTTAAAAGTCATTTATGGTAAGATTTTGCAGAGCAGGTTTTCAGTTTCTGCTCCCGTCAGGTTTCTTCACCGGGAAAAGTTTTCCTCCTTGGTGCTGCCTCTTTCTTCCCCTGTCTAACCTCCTTTTGTACTATGCACCAGCCTCTCCTCTCCAAATACCTTGTCTTCTAAGGAATTATGAACCGCAGCTTTCTTATCTCACAATCACATAAATAGGACAAAAATAGAGGGCAGAAGATTTAGAACAACTGAAGCAGCCACTGGCATTTCCCAATTAATTCAGAAAGGACGTGCACTCTGGCACCAGGTCAAGACTTGTCTTGAGCTGTGAGAAGAAGAGAGATAGAAAGTCCAAGGAAAAAGTGTCTTTTAATTCAAAAGGAGGCCTTGCCAGAATTTTCCAAGGATCAGGGACCATAGTTTTCTTTTCATTAGATTATTTGATTGACAGAAGCAAATCACAAATTCCAAAGGGATTCAAACAGGGAAAATGTATCAGATTAGTCCTGGAAGTCTGAATTGAACTTGAGGAGATAAACTTTTGATCTTACATAGAGAGAACTAATTCCTTTGATATGCAAAATAGCTCAAAACTATCTTTCTCTGTTCTTCTCTCTCTGGGTAACAGTTTGAAGACATTAGGGCTACTTTAGATGATAAAGAACATCTTTTTATATTGCAAAAATAAATAAATAAGAAGTTAAAAAGCCTGGGTTCTAATTTAAACCACCTTGAATCTGGTGACATGGGCAGAGGGTAATCAAATAGCCTTTTTGAGCCAGCTCCTCACTTACAAAATGAAGTTAAGAATGCCTCTACTCACAAGCTAGTGTGCAAAGCCCTTTTCAAACTCTAAAAGGTTATGTAAATAAAAGGTACCATTAATATGATGATCCAGGCACATTTCCAAAACACTGTAGTCACCATCAAAACTGGGAATTATGGATTAGTAAGCCATGGCAAAAACTCCTAAAGAAGAAGATATTTTCTGCCCTAAGGCATGTATATTGCTACCCTGAAAAGGTAATCAGTACGGGGACTCAAGTGAGGACTGAGACTCCCCTTAATCATTGGTTTGGAAAGTATAAACCCTGGAATGGTTCACTGCCTCAATGTCCTAAGCAAAAGAATAATTTTGACCAGAAATGCAATGGAAATAGATTGCTTGCACATATACAATGATTATAATAGTATCTTGTTGTCACACTAACCTCCCTCCCACTCTCGAATTGCCATCCAATTCTGTTCTTTTGTTTCTTTAGTTCCTGCCATCCCATACTCTCAGAGTCTCACCTACCCCCAAGTGATTCATCAAGATATTTTTCTAAGCAAAGAATGTTACCCTTCTATGAGAAGTTCCAGTGCAAGCCCTTAAGACAAGGACATTTTCACCTTGAAATATGTGCATTTAATAAATGAGTATCCCTGGGAAGTTAAAAGAGGAGGTGGTAATACAGAAAATCAAGTGCTTTTTGATAACTTGAACTCTTGTACTGCAAAATACACTGAAGAATAAATAATAGATAAAATCATAAACCTAAAGTTTTGTAATTATGATAATCTCATTTGCATAATTCAGCTTAATCTATTATGAATTCATTATAGCAGGAGTACTTTTACCCAAAAACATTAAAATATGCTATTATTATTAAATAGGAGAAAAAAAAACCTAATGACATGACAAGGTGCGAAGTTTTTTAAAAACAATCTTCATCCAAATATTCTGGCAGCTGCTGAGGCCCATACAATGTCCAACTAGAAGCTAATTCACTCCAGTGTCAAGACACGTAGCTTTAGCAGCAGTGTTGCTGGGTTATAGATATTTGCTTCACATTTTCTACAAATCAGTTACTTGTTCTCATTGCACTCATTAGTTAATGAGTTTACAAATTAAAATTTAATCAAACACATATTGGTAAATTAACTGTCACCTCTTTTACTTGCCCACTACTACTTTTTATCCATTCATTCATTCATTCATTCATCAAACATTTATGGAGCGCTTACTATGTGCAAAGCTCCAGAGATGCAAACGGGAAGGATGGCCCCTGCCCTCAAGTCTACTGTGGAGTCACCCTTTATGAATATTCTTAATAGAAAATTATATATGTTACTATTCATTCATTGAATTCATGTTTTGAAGACCACCAACTGTTCTAGGCATCAACATCACATTATCTCATTTAATCTTCACAACATCACTACTTCAAGAGTGGTATTACTAGCCCCGTTTCACATACACTGTAAAATGGGGTGGTCAGGGTGGTTAAGTCATTTGCCCACAGTCACTGGAAAGTGGCTGGTTAGGGGCAGAGTCTAGATCTGAACCCAGGTCTATTCAATTCCAAATACTGGTGGAGAAAATTGTATAGGCAAAGGCATGATGGTATGTCCTACTATGGCCCTGCTTCCATCTACTGCAGTGGAACAAGAGATTCATTAGGGCTGGTTTCTCTATCTCCTCTCATGCTTCCCAGAGTAGACAGGAAGTTCCTCTAAGACAAGAACAACACTCTTCTAATTCGGTGGTCTCCCCCGAGCCCAGCACAATGTCTTACAGAGATGGCATTCAATTATTGTTTGAAGAAATGAGTTAGAGAATATGAAGTGAGAGGGAAGGAAGGAATAGAGGAAGGGAAAAGGAAGAGAAGAGAAAAGAAGGAAGGAAGGAAGGGAGAGAGGAAGGGAGGGAGGGAAGAGGAAGGAAGGGAGGGAGGGAAGGAATAAGAAAATACAACATCCATTATTAAATTTTTATCACAGAACGTCTTATGGTATTTATTTTCTAAAATGTTCTTAGATTTCTCTTAGAGTGCTGAGTTAACTCTCTTATGTCTCCTTCTGAAATATAATTGCTGGTGTATAATCTTAGTGACAAAGATTTTTTTGCTGTTAAAATCCAGCAGCCAGTAGACTTGGCATGTGCTCTGGTCATGATAGAAATAGTTTTGTATATATGCTCCTGGGTAAGATGGTGCTGGTAAGTCCACAACATCAACTTTGTGAATTATTAATTGTTGTAATAATGGCAATAATACCTTGCATTATTTATCAAGTTTACTTTCAAGGCAGGTGTACCTTTATCTTTCCAAACATCCCTGTGAGGACTTGTATAGTTTATGGAACTAAGGCAAGCCCCCTCAGGAAGACCAAGTCCCAGGCCCAAGCCCAGGTCTCCTGATCCCAGTGTTTGTTTCATTCATTCAGCCACCCACTCCAGGAAGAATGAGCATATTCCTCAGGAGACATATTTCCATCTTTCTCTTTGTCCCTCTCTCTCTCTTCATTTCCCTTTCATTGTTTCTTTCTCTCTTTCTCTCTCTCTCTCTCTCTCTCTCTCTCTCTCTCTCTCACACACACACACACACACACACACACACACACATTTTGTCTCACTTTGCAGGAATTTGAATTTGTTCTGAGGCACAACCTATTTTAACCCTATTTATGTTGCCTTTGGTGGCCTCATTATCATGATGACAATGGTTTTTAAAGTGGATTTGAGGTTCGGAGGTGTCTCAGAGGGTCCTGCTGGCACCCTGCCTGTCTTCAAGCCCCTGTTCCTATTTTTTATGATCTAGTGGAATCTACATATCATTTCACACATGAATTAGCTTTTACTATACCTTATTGGTACTTCTTACCAAGTCACTCTTCACAAATATTTGATTTGACTTGGATTTAGGCTCTATCCCTTTACCCCCAAAATGAAAACTACTACTCAGAAAAGTCTCTCATGTAGAAACTCCCTGTCCCATTCCTGTCACAGGGAAATAGAATTGAAAGGGATATTTTACTATACCTGTTAACTCTTTCAGTGTTAAAATGTTTGGGACCAGTTGAACAGTTAGGATATTTTTATTACACTCACACTTACTTCTTGAGAACAACCTTGGTGTCTCTACTCTTCCCCCAGCTAGCCTGGGATGTGGAGATTGAGGAGCACACTTCCTTTCTGCAGCCTTTAGATGAATCCCACCCAAAGGATGGTTGGGAAGGTGGGGAGGTGGGGATTAGAGTCAGGAAGGGAACGTGTGACAACTCACGGTCATTAGATAGTAGCTGATGACCAGCCTCCATTGCTAAATACCACAAAGGAGCTAAGTAGTAGATCCCTCCCAGAGTGAGCCTGCAATAACATGAAAGTTAATGCCCAGATGGTGGTTGAAGCTGATGGGGAAACTGTTAGCGCCTTGAGCACAGCATGGTTGAAGATACTCATATAGATCTGAGTTGAGACAGGGGCTCGCAGACACCTTTTTCCCTAGATGTAGCCCCTTATATCATTTGTTTTGACAGTTCCAGCCAAAAGATGGCACTTTTTCTTTAAGTCCATGATGGTACCTTAAGATCTCACAACTTATTTTGGTTGAGCAGAGTTATAGATAGTCCACTGTATGCTGAGGATCGTTTTAGGCACTGGGTATCAATAAGGCAGAATCTCTGTTTTTAGAAGCTCTCAATACAACAGAAGAGACAGAAATGTAACAAACTATAATCAGAGAGATATTAAAAATATACAACTACCTGTGATGGTTAATACTAAGTGTCAACTTGATTGATTGAAGGATGCAAAATATTGATTCTGGGTGTGTCTGTGAGGGTGTTGCAAAGGAGATTAGCATTTGAGTCAGTGCGCTGGGGAAGGCAGATCCACCCTTATTCTGGTAGGCACAATCTAATAAGCTGCCATTGAATATAAAGCAGGCAGAAAAATGTGAAAAGCAGAGACTGGCCTAGCCTCCCTGCCTACATCTTTCCACTGCGCTGGATGCTTCCTGCCCTTGAATGTCAGACTCCAAGTTCTTCAGTTTTGGGACTTGAACTGGCTTTCCTTGCTCCTCAGCTTGCAGACAGCCTATTGTGGGGCCTTGTGATTGTGTAAGCTAATACTTAATAAACTCCCCTTTATCTATTCCATTAGTTTTATCCCTCTAAGAGAATCCTAATACACCATCCTCACACAATGGACACCAACCAGTCAGAATAGACATTGGCCAGTGCTCATGGACATGCTGGCTGCACCCTACATAATACTGCATGGTAAGAATGGTGGCTGAGGTCTCTAAAGGATGCTATGGGAGTTCAGAAAAAGGTTCAACCAACACTTAGCTCAAGTGATACATGATAGAATCCTGGCCCCTAGGAGGAGGGGTTTAGACCCAAAAGGTGAGTGCTTATAAAAACAATGATAAAATGGTCACATTTAGCACATACCACATGCCAAATTTGTGTTAAGAACATTCCCAAAGTTACTTCATTTAATCTTCCCAATATCCCATTTTAACTAATGAGGAAACTGGGACTTAGGACAAATGAATTACCCAAGATCACACAGGGTTCAAATAGAGTTTGAACACAGTTTGAACCATAACAATAAGATTCCAGGGCCTGTGCTCATACCTGTACTTTGAGGTATTGATTCTTCTGAAAAAGGAAGCTGTCAGAATTAAGGATACAAAGAGACTGAGAGCTGTTTGGCAGAAAATGTAGTTTTCTTATTTCCTTGCCACAGAGATGAACTGGGAATATTTTAGATAAGGAGATCACTGAAGCCCTTAGTAAAAAAGTCAAATCCAGGTCAATGTAAGTAAAGGTAAATACCACATAAGACAAAGCTAACAGTCCCTTTGCTTAAGTGCTCATATAGGCAGAAACAGCTATCAGGTAAATATTGTTCAAGGTGCCTACAGAGGTGAGTAATGAGCACAGAGGAGCCTCATTACAGCTCTGAAGAGCCCAGCTGGACATACTGGAATAAAACCATTTTCTAGAAACTGCTTCTGGATCACAGACATGTTCCCCTTGTTGGTTTTTTATCACAATCAGTTAATGGAAACAGCCCTTCCAAATCTAAATAGTTGATATGTTTTGAGAAATTAGAATCACAAAACATAAATGAATGAACAAACAGTTGATCTGCTCCCGCTGCCTGATTTACACTGAAAATCACATAATTCTCCCCAAGGGGCTTTTTCAACCTAAGGTGAAGAAAATGGCCATGACAGCAGCCCAGGAGAACTATGGTTTCACTTGGAGCCAAAACAGCAGAAAAGAAAAAAAGGATGTTCCCAGAATTTCTTTTAAAAACACATCTTATATGCAAGTCTCAAAGTAACAGAGAAGAGGAGAAATGTCACCAGCAAAATTGATTTTTCATGATGTCCTTCCAAGAGTCTTATGTTCTCAGACCACAGGAAATTCAAATCTGCAGATCTGACAGTAACATGAAAGAGAAGAACAAGCAGCCTCATACACTGTCTCCTGTAAAAATGCAAAGATTTCTGTTTGATAAATAATAAATAGTAAATCCCAAATGCTGAGGTTGAGGCTATCACTGGAGGAAAACTACTACTCTGAAGATGAATAATAATAATGACCATTTTTCATTATCATGGCCTGAGTCTAAGCCTTAAGTGTTCAGAAACTCATTCACTCATTCATTCATTCATTCAACAAAGATGTATTGAGACACTATCTGAGGTGCTAAGGAGATACAGAGAAAAAAAGATAAGGTGAGTTAACAATCCCTGCTACCATGGAGTTTATATTGCAGTGGGATAGAGAGGTAGCAATAGTTGAACAAATAAATGAGTAAATGAGCAGTTTCCAGTAGCAATAAGTGCTGTGAAATACATAAAACAAGATAAGAAAGCAAAACTGGTATCTTGCTCTAGACTTCCAAGAGCCATTTAGACCTAAGCACATATATCATGCACCACAGTCAGAGAAAGGACTTTGCATTCTGAGATAAAGCACAAAATTGTGAAACACCCTAACTCTAGTCCCCACGAAACAAATTTTGAATTTTTGCTTAAAGAAAGCAACTGTGACTCTGACTTTTGCAACACTGACATTTGCAGACAGGTAATGACCCTTGCAGATAAGACAACAACGTGAAGAAATCTGTTTTTCAGATGAGAATAATGAATGTGCTCACTGTAGCTTTGTGAGTTTATTCCTTTAAATAGCAACTATAACCTTTATTCAGGGAGCCCATTTCTTCAGAAGGCTGGATATTCTTTCCAAGAATGCACATAAAAATATTTTTCTTAAAGCTCAGATTCATCTCTTAAGTTTTCCTTTAACAACAGTATCATGATAGACAGTGACCGCAAGCAAGGAGGAGTCCAGTAAGGGTCAGGAAAGATGGAGACACTGGCTCTGGAAAGGAGCAAGCAATGAGAAGCACTTTCTGGCAGAAGAAATAGCAAGGCCTCTGAGGGCCTTGAGGTGGGAATGAGCCAGGTTGGCTTGAGAACTAGAAAGAAGTCACATGTGGTTGGAGAGTAATGAGAAACTGAGAGAGTGGCAGACAATGAGCTCAGAGAGAGGGATTAGCTGAATTAAAACATTAAGGATAAAGGGAACCAGATTTCTCAGTCTCAGAGAAGTGATTAAAAAAGAAAGCAAACTGTAGTAAACCTTGTAGTATTGGGTGAGAACTGGAGACACTGATATCAACTCATGGATTTTAGTACATATAGACACATAAAAATAAATGTAGATGTGTTTGTGTATAGAGAAGCCCTAGTTCTGTCCACTGAGAAGACCTGGGATCAGCAAAACCCCAAAAGCAATGAGTGCATCTAGTGCCCAGGTCTGGCTTCCAATTATTGTTCTTCTCTCAAAGGAATCATGGCTCCTTGGGAAAATGGCTGCTTCCAGAGCTGGAGCAAGGAAAGATTCTGAAATATCTTACTGTTCCAGATAGCAAGAAGGTATTCAAAAATGACACAAAAATTAGTCTGAAGAAGATCTCACTAGCCACAATCAGGAATAGTTAACAGCAACTAGGAACAATAAATGATAGCAAAAATTGTAATCCATTGAA
The DNA here is from genome assembly GCF_009761245.1 of Sapajus apella. Taxonomy (NCBI): domain Eukaryota; kingdom Metazoa; phylum Chordata; class Mammalia; order Primates; family Cebidae; genus Sapajus; species Sapajus apella. The sequence goes on from NW_022437061.1 coordinate 2,847,949, forward strand.
TAAACAGAAATTCATGAGTCCACACTGATATAAATAAGTGAAAAAATAGGTAACTGAAGGTTTGATTAAAACAGAATAGTTATATAATGTGAAAGTACCACCCCACAAAATATTTACTAATTACAAGGGAAAAGAGGATAGCCTCAGGCTGGAGAAGCCTAGCAGATGCCACCTTAAACAAATGATTTGAGTGACCCTCATCAGCACAGGGACACATCAAAAGTGTGCAGCACCTGATGGGATGCAGCGCAAAGGGCACAGTATTATTTCTTCAGTACTTCTGCCGCAGATACATGGCCTAAATAAAATCGTGTGGAAACATCAGCAAAGCAAATAAAGGAACATTTAAAAAGGAAACTGGCCTGTAATCTTCAAAAGCAAAGTTACATAAGGCAAAAAGAAAAAGGACTGAGGAACCATTTCACCTCAAGAGACTGATGGAACTAAAGAGACATGACAACACACGATTCCAGGTTGGCTCATTGTAATACAATGACATCTTAGGAAAATTGGTGAAACTTAAAAGGGTCTGTGGATTAGACGGTAGTAACGTAGCAATGCTAAGTTCCTGGTTTTGATAGTTGTAGCGTGGTTATATATGTGAATTCTCTTGTTTGTAGGGGATGCACATACACTAAGGTATTAAGGGTTGACCGCCATTATACTGGTAACTTAGTCTAAAACGGTTCAGAAAATGAGTTTTATGTACTATGCAAGTTTTCTATAAATTTGAGATTGTTCAAAATAATTATTTTAAAAGTTATACAAAAGGAATTATTTTGTAAAATGGATTACTGTGAGGCAAGGGAAGTCAAACACCACGTATGATGCTTTTGCAGTAAGCCAGATGAAAAAAGACAGTTGTTTCAACCAGAATTGAAGCAATAGAAATGGAAGGAAGTGGAATAGAATGGAATAGTAAATGAAGAAATTTTGAATATGCTTAGGTGAGGCAGCTATTGTTAAGTGGGGGTTAAAAGAAAGAGATAATTCAAGGATAATTTCTAGGTGTGTGTCTCAAGTACCTGGGTGGTTGGCGATGTCATTTCCTGACATGCAAAAAACTGGAAGAGGAGGAGGCTTAGGAATGAAATCAGGAGCTCTGTTCTAGCTATATTAAGTTGGTGATGTTTATGAGACATTTGAATGAAGATGCTGAGTAAACAGTTGGAAATGTGAGTCTGGTACTTAGAAGAGAGAGAGATAAATTTGGGAGTCACCACACAAACATGGTTTTAGTTATAGGGCTGAATAAGATCACTGTTTCAAACAGGGTTTGATATAGTATGGATATTTGTCCCTGCTCAAATCTCATGTTGAGATGTAATCCCCGTGTTAGAGGTGGGGCCTAGTGGGAGATATTTGGATCACGGGGGTGGATTCCTCATGAATGGTTTGGATTATCTCCTTGGTGACATGTGAGCTCTCCCTCTGAGTTCACAGGAGATCTGGTCATTTAAAAGCATGTGCACTGCCCCCTCCCCAGTCTCTCTCTTGTTTGATCCTGTTTTCTCCATGGGACATACCTGCTCCCCCTTTGCCTTCTACTATGATTTTAAGCTTCCTGAGGCCTCTCTAGAAGCTGAGCAGTTGTTAGCACCATGTCTTCTATAAAGTCTACAGAACTGTGAGCCAATTAAACTTATTTTTTTTATACCTTACCCAGTCTCAGGTATTTCTTTATAGCAATGCAATAATGAACTAACACAAGGTTCTTGGTTGAAAATAAGAAGATCTCCTTTAACATGAAGGTCAAGTAGAGAGGAAATGACAAAGGATCCTTAGGGGGAATGCCAGTGAAATCAGATGAAAACCAGGGTAGAAAGGAATCATAAATGACTCAAAAACACAGTGTTTCTAAGAAGGAAGCAAGCAACTCTGTTGAATACTCCTGAATGGTGAAATAATATGGAAGCAGAGAAGTGACCACTGAATTTGCAACATTGGAGTAATCCATAACTTTGATAAATGAAGCACACTTAACATAGTTAGTGGCCCAGGGTCAGTCAGACTTGGAGATGCTCAATCACACTAAAAAATCTCATAATAAAATGACACTAAAAACCGAAATATCAACTAATTTAGAATGAAAAGTATAACTGCAATGTGCAGTGGATAGTAAGTCACTGGGTGTTCCTATCAGTCTGACCAGAGCTTCTGCCCCCTGATATTGGCCTTCATCAGAATCCAAATTATCAGAAGGTTGATTAGCAAGAGTGGAAGGAAAAATGTTTAATGAGATAAAGTTTTGACATCTCACTCTATTCACCTTCACATGATCAACTATACCAACCAGGTAGACCAAAACCTCTCCTTGAGCAAACAAGAAATCTTTTCCCAAGACAGAAGTCAACTGGGCATAGCCAGCCTTTGTCTTTCTATTTCCTACTCTTCCGTTGCTGACCAATATCATCTCTCACTGGCAAATGATTTAATACTCTTTATATATATTATATATAGTATATGTTTATATATAATACTAATATATTACATATAGTGTATATATTCAATAGAAAAAGTGCTTACAACCAACATCTAAAATAATAGCCCATAGACCAGGGATCAGTATCATTGAAGACTTTTGTTTTCTCTGTTATAAAACACTTTGAATAATAATATATACACTATATGTAATATATTAGTTATTATATATTAGTAATAATATATAATAATATATATAATATATATAATATATAATATATTATATATTATATATATTATATATTAGTAATAACTAATATATTACATATAGTGTATGTATTATACATAATATATACACATAGACATTGTATGTACACAGACATTATATATAATTTATATGTGTCTCTCTATATAATTTATGTCTATATATAATTTATATATGTCTATATATTATTATATTATGTATAATACACTATTATCGAAAGGTTGTATACAACCTTCTGATTATGTATACATAATTTATATATTTACATATATATAAATGTATATATAGACATATATAAATTATGTATACATATTCATATATGTCTATATAAATAATTTATACATGTCTAGATATATAATTTATATATAATGTGTATATATACACATATACTATATGTATAATGTACTATTAATATATATGTTTTATATAAAATATATTAATATATATGTTTTATATATGTTATTTTTATATATACATATATGATATATATATGTATATGCTATATATAGTAGATAGTGTATGCATATACAATATATATTTTATATAGTATACATGTGTATGTATATTATATATAATAGAAATACACACGTACTATATGTATATCTTTTAGTGCTCTTGACAAATTATGGTCTGTTGTTACAGGTCTAGGAGCTATTTTAACTTTGCATATATAACCCACTTACACTGAATTTACAGTCTTTCTCATGGTAGCCATATTTCCATCATTTCCAAGTTTTAAGTATTATTTTAAATCTTTTCATGTGGCTACATGCATTCTTTCTGAACATCAGAAATATAAACCTTAATCTCAAGAATGGTCAAATTTATGTGCCATTTGCTAAAACCAGGGTTTCGTAATTTAATTTTTTTTCAGCCTAAGAAGTTTGACAACATTCTCAAAAAAATAATAATAATTTTAACCAAATAATTTTAAATAGACAATGAAGATAAGTACTATAATTCAAAAGTGATGTAGAAAAATAGATATAGAAAGTTCCATCAATTTGGATGTAGCACAAGTCAAATCATGTTCAATAGAAAAAGTCCTACAACCAACATCTAAAACAATAGCCCATAAACCAGGGATCAGTAGTGAAGACTTTTGTTTTCTCTGTTATAAAACACTTTGAAGAGGGATGGGAAAGGTTATAAAATTAGACAAAGATAGAGTGATAGAACTCCCTTCAAACCCTACCCCCTTCAAAGTAGAAATCTTTATTGACCCCACTGTGACTCTTCCGAGGAAATAAGAAATAAGAAGACAATAAGAAACTAAGCCTTTCTGCTTAGTTTAACTTGCCACCAAAGAAAGGTAAGGTGACAAATCTCAAAGCATGTGAGCTGAGGTTTAATTCCAAAAATCTCATCTGCTTTTCCTGGGTTCTTTACCTTCCTCTTTCTACGGAGACCAAGAAAGAGACAAGGAACTACCAGTCTGAGTGACTGAACAGTTAACAGAAGATTCTTTCACTTTTCTTAAGCCTACCAACAGTGTCAGTCCCACTTTACACATGAAGAAACTGAGACTCAGAGAGATTAAAATTATTTGCCCAATGTCAAAATATCAGTTAGTGGTAGAGTCAAGATTTATTTAGGTCATATGACTCCAAAATGCAAGCTCTTTTTTTTTTATCGTGTTTTATAGCTTTATTGAGTTATAACTGGCATACAATAAACACTTACTTAAAAATGTACAATTTGATAAATGTTGACATATGTATATACCCAGGAAACTATCTTTATAGTCAAGATAATGAGCACAATCATCACACCTAAGAGTTTCCTTATGCCCTGTGGCCAGGCCACTACTGATTTGAATTTTTTCACTGAAATTAATTTGCATTTCCTGGAATCCTACATAAATGGAATCACATCTATATATTCTTTTTTGTCTTATTTTTTTATAAGCAGAATTATTTTGAGATTTATTCATATCTTGCATGTATTGATAATTGTTTTTGATTGAAGAATAATATTCCATTATATTAATTGAACATAATTGATCATAATTTATCTATTCACATTTTGATAGTCATTTGGGTTGGTTCAAGCTTGGAGTATTAAAATAAAGATGCTTTAAACATTTAAGTGCAAGTCTTTGTGTGGACATATCCTTTGATTTCTCCTGAGTAAATATCTAGGAGTTGAATGGCTAGGTGTATGGTATATGTTTAACATTTTAAGAAACTGCCAAACTATTTTCCAAAGTGATTGTGCTATTTCACATTCCCACTATCAGTGGATGAGAGTGTTTTGGTTGCACTACATCCTTGCTAACATTTGATGTAGTCAGTCCTACTAATTTTAGCCATTCAAGTGGCTAAATGTGTAGTAACAAGACATTGCGGTTTCATTCTGCATTTCTATAACTAATGATGTTGAACATCTTTTCATGTGTTTATCAGCCATACATATATTTTCTTTGATGAAGTCTGTTCAAATCTTCTTTCCATTTTTATTGGGTCATTTTTCTTCTTACTCTTTCATTGTAGGAGTTCTTTATATATTCTAGATACAAGTCATTTGTCAGTTACATATTTTGCAGACATTTTTTCCCAATATATGCCTTGTGTTTTCATTTTCTTAACAGTATCCTTTTTTAGAGCAAACGTTTGCTCTAAAAATAAAGCATTGCTTCTGCTATATTCCACAAATTTGGATTTATCATTTTTTATTGAAATTCACTCCAAAATACCTTCTGAATAGTAAACATCCCATTACTTGCCACCCCTGGGTCCACTACTCTCCTCTTTCTTCACTCAAATTTAAAGAAAGAGACAGAATAACCACCAACTTGAGTGATGGCAATTGACAATTTACAAAACATTTCTTCACTTCATTGAAACCTACAAATATTATTAGTCTATTTTACACAAGAGAGAATTATAGTTCAGGAGATTAAAATAATTTTCCCAAGGTTGAAATATCAATAAAGGCAAATTCAAACCTTACTCAAGTCATCTAACTCTAAATCCCATCTACTTTTCATTCTACTTTATCTAGATCTCTAAAAATCTAAGTTAAAGCCTTTTTACAAGCTAAATGTCTAAGATAGCTTGTATTTTAAAAGATGGCATTCAAACCCAGGGTGGTGGCTCACACCTGTAATCCCAGCACTTTGGGATGCTGTGGCAGTGAATCACTTGATCCCAGGAGTTTGACACCAGCCTGGCCAACATAGCAAAATCCCGTCTCTACTAAAATCACAGAAATTACCAGACTGCAGTGACATGCACCTGTAATCCCAGCTACTTGGGAAGCTAAGGCATAAGAATCATTTGAACCCCAGAGTCAGATGTTGCAGTAAGTGGATATTGTGCCTCTACACTCCACCCTGGGTGACAGAGCCAGACTCTGTCTCTTTAAAAAAAAAAAAAAAAAAAAAAGATGTTCAAAGGTATATCCTAAGGATTCTCAATTTCTAAATGTAGTAATGTCAGACACAGCAGCCACAGAAAGTAGTCAATATTCTTGCCCAACAAGTCCTCACTCATCTTTGAAATCATCCTGTAATAGCAGCCCTGGCCATATTTCATCCATTGCAATCCGGGTGGCTTATGTTTCCTCTCTATTAAACAATTTCAATAGCCTGGCAAATGGTTCTCAAATTGGCACTTAGAAGACTCTCCTCAGGAAATCCCAGGGATTCTGATTTAATCGGTATTAAAGGGAATACAGGAATCTGGATTTTTTAACAAGCATTGTAGATAATGTTGATCCAGGATATTAGAGGATCACCCTAAACTGACAGGGAGGGAGTGGAGGGTAAGGATCGAGTGGGAGGAAATGAGGTGACAGACTAGGCAGAGGACTGGTGATAAAGGGTCAGCCCTCTTTAGCCACTTAAATTTTAACCTAAGAGCAATGAGGAATAATTGGGGTTTTTAAGCAAAAGGGGTACACAATACATTTATACTTAAGGAAGATCATGGTGGTGGAACGTAAAGAATAGATTAAACAGACCAAAGACAGGATGCAGGGAGAGCATGAGGAGGCTGTGATAGCAATTCTGGCAGCAGAAGATGGTAGTTTGCTGGTAGGAATGGAAAAAGTTTACGAAAGATAAAAAATAACATAGATGAAGAGACAACATGCAGCAAAAGGGTTCAATAAAAATAAAAGAATATCAAAAAGCCTAATGCAAACTGCTAGTAAGGATCTATAAACAAGAAATCAGCACCCAGAGGACCTCTTGGACTCTGAAGCTTTCTTGACTCTGTCCCTTCTAGAGATTTATTATGTTAATAAAAGGAATTTACTGCCTCAGATCACAAAAGGTTGTTGCTTAGAATCTGGGCAACAACCATGTTAACCATAGCCATATTTTTTAGCAGTCTCTCAAAGCAGTTTTATGATTCTCTCTTGTGAAAGTCTTCTCAACCAGCTTCATCATCCCTCTGGTACACTTTGTTTACGGGCTCAGGTGCTCTGTGCTTCATTATGGCATCATCACTCAGTTTGCTATAAAGTTTGGGAAGGAACTTTGTCCTGAGTCCAACATTAAATGTATGCAGAGAAACCTTGGCGTGGATGGCCACTTGTTAGTCCTGGAATTCTCTGGACAGCCTCTTGTGTAATGTAAATCCAGATTTGTGAATTTATACTTATACATTGTATATTTATTCTGTCTAATAATATTTTAATCACATCATATGTCACCCCCCTGGGGCTGGTATAAAAGGTTACAGGTTCAAATCTCACTGAGGTGGCATCTTAAGTCAGTCTATTTTTAGCCCTCATGTGATTTCATTATTTCCTCTAAGCATGGCACAATAAACTGATAATAATTTCCTTCGTGCCCACTTAAAGAAAGAAAATTGCCAGGGGAATAAAGAGATGATGCCTACCAGAAAAGCCTAAACAAGAAAAGAGGGGAAACAAATCACTGAAATTGCCAAACAAGGGAGAAAAGGCCAGTTTTAAGACAGCAAGGAACTGCTGAAGCAATGTTTCTCAACACTGACCTCACGCGAGAAGGAGCTCTTATAGAATAAAGAGTCCTTTCCAGACCAATTAACTCATATCTCTGGGGTGGGGCTCCTGGCAAAGGTATGCTTTATAAACTCCGCAAGCATTTCTAAGGTACAGCACTAGGAATCACTGCTATAGGAAGTCAGCGTCCAAGAATTCCAATTTGGTATGTTGTACTGAAAGGATTAAGCCAAGGTATGTGTTTCCTCTACCACATACTAAATGTCTCATCTGAAGTTTTAAGAAAAAAAAATCAATAAATGAAAGACCATTTTAAAAATTTTGTTTTTCAGAAATGAATATGGGTTTTTTTGTCTTCTGAAAACATAAATCAGATAATACCACTTTTAGAAATGAGTATCATTTTGCTTCTTTTTCTCATCTTTTAATAATGTAAATCAGATCCTGTCACTTCCCTAGGTCCATTCCTTACATTAGCAGGCCTTGGCAAGGGAACAAATAGAGGCTACCTAATGTTTATTTAAATGTTTAAATTAGTAGATCAAGCTAATAACCTGTTAAATAAAATATATTCCATGCTCCTACTTTAAGAAATATCTGGGTCTAACAACAAAAAAAATCGGAAGAGCTCTGTATGGTTTTCACATGATTAAAAGCTGCCAAAATATCAGAGATGACTAAATTTCATTCTTACACATCTCTGAGTGTTCCACTGATGGGCCAACAATGCTTATGAGAGTAATAAGGCATACACAGTCCACAAATTATTATCTATTTCTGAAATAAAAATTATTTTTCTTGCCTTCATTTTAGCATAATCAGTAATTATATTGTTATAATCAATATTTACACATAATTTATGTTCTAGTGACAGTAATGTCAAATGAGACCCCCTTTTGAGTTATTCTTTTTTTTTATTAATTACAACTTGGAGAAATTTTCTCCTGCTGAGGCAGTAGAAAATATAATTATCAATACAATTTTTTTTTTTTTTTTAGATATAGGATGTCACTCTGTTGCCCAGGCCAGTCTCAAACTCCTGGCCTCAAGTGATCCTCCCACCTTGGCCTCCCAAAGCACTGGGATTACAGATGTGAGGCACCATGCCCAGCCAATAAAATTCTTAAGTTATCATTTAGATACAAAAATAAATCTCAAATTTTATTTTCTACATTAAAACATTTTAATAAGCTTGCACATAAATATTGCTTTGCAGAAAGTATTAATACCATTTTAATGTAAGCATATAGATTATCATTTGTATCACCATTTTCGCTGTTAAGCAATGCCTAGAACCTGAAGAATCTCTCATGTATGTGTATGTGTGTGTGTGTGTTTTACTAAAGCATGGAGCCCAGGTCAGGGGCCCCTCTTGTTCAGTCTAAAGGCAGAACTGCTTCCCTTCTTGTAATGGCTTTCCTTAGAATTGTATCTAAACTCTTTACCAAGAACTATAAGGCCCTACATGGTCCGACTTCTGCCCAACTCTGAGCCCTCATCACCCACTGCTCCTGCATTTGCTCATGCTTTTCTACCTACAATGGTCTTTGATCTGCTCCTCAGACTCCACAAATTTTTCTTGTTCAGAAACTATGAACTGGCTCTAACCTATGCCTAACACAGCTGCCTTCAACTCAACATGGCTGGCTTCTCGTAGTCCTTCAGGTTTCAGTTTAATGCAGGCAATATATATAGTGATTATAAACACAGATTCTGCAGCTAAACTCCCTGAGATCAAATTTGGCTCTACCATTGCCCATCAGTGTGCTCCTGGTCAAGTCTCCAAATGGATCTTGCAGTGTCCTCCATTATAGAAAAGAGACAATAATACTTTTTCATAGGGCTACTGTGTAGATTGAATCGGTTAATAGAAAAAAAAAACACACAGGCTAGTATAGGAATAAATCATAACAATATCATATAAATCATAGCAATAAATTGTAGCTTAAGAAATCAAAAGTGACCTCTTCAAAGAGGCTTTCCCTGACCACCCAACCTAAAATGGCTTCCCACGGGCACATCACTCTATTTCATTTTTTCCTGGTATTGATCACTACCTGAAACTGCATTGTTTATTTCATAATTGTTTATTGTCTGTCTTCTTCCCCTAGATTACAAGTTTCATGAGAACTGAGCCCATGTCTAAAAGTCCATTGCTGCACACTCTTGTGCCTGGCACACAGTTAAAGTCATTAAATATTTGTTGATTAGATTTTATTTAAATCCTTCCCATTTTAAACCAAACCAGAAATTATAGATGATTTAGGAATATGAAATTTACTCTTCTTTTTCCAACCAACTCATCTCAAATTGTGCTCATTTATGATAGGTTACAGGCATGTGTGCAGAGCTGTGGTGTGCCAAAAAGTAGGTGTCAAAGGCAGCATAGGGGTCATGGTGTCAAAGACTCCCAGCCACTCACAACGAGACAGACTTCTAACAGCCTCAAGGAAAGAGGAGTCTTTGCAATTATCCAGCTAATGTAGGCCATGTGGACCTTCCATCTCACAGATTTAAACTGTTGTTTGTTAATGAACAAATTGACCAGAAAATGACCAACTTTTTCCTTGTACAGTAGAAGAAGTCATAAACCATGGAGGCAACTATTCTCTAAAGAAAAAGCAAGAAATGTAGGTCTTAATAGATCATCATCAAAATTTGTGAATGAACACAAACACTAGGGATGCCACTTGAAATTACACCTTCTAAAATAAGAATAAAGATTCCATTGTCCAAGAATGGAATCCATTTCTTTGATGACCACTGTCTTGCTTTTCACAAATTGATTTCTTGAGCATGCTGGACACTGGCATCAAGCCAATGACATAAGAAAACAACAAATCCCATTCTAATTTGGGTAATGTTGCAGATAGCTAACTCTCAAAAGCCCATGTGACTTGCCCATAAGAAAGCTGTCTGTTTCCCGCTGCAACCTATGGTAACAACCTGAACACCTCTGTCTCCTTTGCCTTCTGTTCCCCCATGTTCTCCCAGTGTTTCTCACTTTGCAAGCCCATTCCTACTCTTCTGGATGGAAAAACTGATTTGCCTCCCTTTGAGCTCTTGATGGGAAAAGACAGAATTAAAATAAAACACAACGATCATTCACATTTTGTAGAGAGAAGCTATGTATCTGAACCAAAACCTGAATCAGAAATGTATTGAATAATGCCCAGAAAAAAGTGACTTTCAAAGGTGTGGCCCTGTTTCTCACTGCTGCGAGTACAGTGGAACGCGTAAGGAATGACTTCAATCATTTCAAATGGTGTTTTGTTTTCTGACCAGGCTGCCATGAAGGGTTCTATTAGCTTACGTAAGCTGAGCACTTTCCCTGTACCCAAACACTAATGTCCTGTGAAATAAACAATAATGGAACACTACAACTCACTGCAGTGACAGTAATCCCCAATTACCTGCGGTTTTACCTTTGTGATTCCAGTTGCTTACATTCAACTTTGGTTGAAAAATGTAAACTGAAAACTTCCAGAAATAAACAATTCCTAAGTTTTAACTTGCACGCTGTTCTGAGTAGTGTGAGGAAATCTTGTGCTGTCCTGCTCCCTCCCACTCAGGCCAAGAATCCTCCCTTTGTCCACAGTATTTGTGCTGTTTCCCACCCATTAGTCACTTAGTGGCTGTCTAGGTACCAGATCGACTGTTTCAGTATCACAGTGCTGGTGTTCAGGTAACATTCTCTTTACTTAATAATGGCCCCAAAGCACAAAAGTAGTAATGCTGGCAATTCAGGTATGCCAAAGAGAAGCCATAAAGTGCTTTCTTTGAGTAAAAAGGGGAAAGTTTATTACAGGAAGTTATGTATGGGGGGAAAAAAAACAGTGTATGTTTTCAGGCATACTGCAGCTCTTGGAAAATATTCCCTGAAGATAAGGAGGAACTACTGTGCTTACAAATAACTGCAGAGACTGAGCTTTTTAAATCTCTACCACAAATTTCCAAGACTCTGTCAATAACTTCTGTTAGATTGTATCCTTTTGCCTGATGGTTTATTGACAAAAAAAGAAATAAAATAAAGACATCAAATTTGCATCATTCTATTGAAATTGTATTCTAAGTCTTCAAAAGGAAAAAGGGAAGAAATAACAGAAATACTGAGATGTGAATTTACTCATACAGAGAGCAAGTTCAGCTTGTTTATAATCTGCTGGCACATTGATAAAGCAGTAAAAATAACAGTTTACATCAGTAACCACCTGGCTCCAAAACATTATTTTATTCCTTGTTTTGAGGGAGTTAAGATGATATTCACCCCCACCTACCTACCTATCCACTTTTTGGGGAGGACCTTAGACTAAGCCAATGAAAGGGAAGTCCTGATGTAGCAGCCTGTGGAGAATTAAATCTAGGGGACAGAGCTGCAGCATAAAGCTGGGAAATCTGAAGGATGCACAAAGTATCCTGGCCTGGGAGATGATGTTCAGCCTGAATTTCATTCATCAGTGCTTGCATCTGGCTCAAGACTGTGTTCAGGTTGGTGGGGTTACCTTTGTCTATTTTGCCCTCCCAGACAGGGTGCCTTTTTCTAATTCATTAAAAGGAGCCATATAAGAAGCTGTTACTCCACTATGAACTCCAGCATCACTTCTTCACTATGAAGGTTTAGACCTTACTTTCCCATGATCTTTATATGGATGTCTATAATTAGAACATTTATCACATTGTAATCATTTATTTGCATGTCTGTCTTCCCATAAGACTTCAAGATTCTTGAAAGCAGACACTGAGTACTTTTCCTCTCTTTATGCTCAGTTCTCAGCATAGAAACTGGTATGAAATAAATTGTGCCAATGTTTGAAAAATATATGCTTATTGTATGAATGTTTGGGAAATGGATGGATGAACAGACAGATGAGTGAAATCCATAACAGACCTATCAAGAGTATGAGAATTGGCTTAGAGTCAAGGCAAATGACTTCTCTTCCTGTTTTTTTCCTCTATCCTTTGACAATATTGGTGAAAGAACAGAGAATAAAAGTCAAAATAGTCAAGAAGAGATTTTGTTAATGATAGCATTCCTCACTCAATAAGCTAACACAACTGTATGCAACTAGCACTGTTTAGTTTTTGAGGTTGTGCTGGATATCTTCAATTTGCCCCATCCCTGTACAGAAGAATTACTAACCCACCTCCACCTTACTTTGTACCCCAGAAGGTGGACCTATATGGGCTACATCAGGAGAATTAAAGAACATTTTGAAACAGTCCACTCTGGTGCATCTTATATTGGCTCTCCTCCTCCCTCTCATCAAAACTTATTTTCTCCGTACCTATCATTGAGAAAGAGTATACAGAAAGTTAAGTGTCACCCTTCCCAAAGTTCCCCTGTTTATCCAAGGAAGACACTCTCTAATGTGAGCCCTCAGGTAAATACTCTAACTTCTGTGGAAAGCAGGTTTAGTGGAGGCATTTGTTTGGAAACCAGCCTCTGGAGCAGAACACTGAATACTTTAACATCAACAGCAGTAAATGGACTCTAAGCACATTTGAACAATTAAACATCTTTAAATTGAATAAATCTGAATGGTTTGATCCTTTAGATTTTTTTATCCTCACTGGAGGCAAGCTGGGGTCCTTTTTATAAAAGTTCTGCTGTCCACTCAATTGCTTCCCAAACTTTTCTAAAGGAAAACACATTTAGAAAATTACACTATTTGTAATATAGAGCGTGGCAAATATTGAGGCTGTTTGCTGTTACAAACAGCAAGCCTACGGGCTCCAGCCCCAGTGTCACCTGCAGCCCAACAGCTGAGGGGACAGTCTCTTGCTTGGCATATTGCCTTCCATCTGTGTAGCACAGTGAGGACACCACACTGTCATGTTCTGATCATATCCCTGACACTGGACACTGACGCTGCACTAGAATTACAGCTGCCTTGCCTCTTTGGATGGCACTGTGGTCACCGAGGCTGCCATCCTCAGAATGGATTATGTGTGGTTTATTTCACACAGCTGGCAGAGGGATTTGGTCTGTTGTTTCTCAATAAGTAGCCTCCAAGCCTGGTTATTAGGTCCCATGAGAAATTAAAATATCTTTTTATTTCATGTTCTAAATTTATTCACAATGTTCTAAATTCAAAGCAGTACAAGGTACACATGAAGAAGTTTCACTCCCTCTCCTGGTGCATGCCATTGTCCCTCACAACCTCTAAGTAACCACTCTTAAAGTGTATATACGCTTCCAGCATTGTCTTTTGCAGATATGAATAGAAGTCAATATTCTCATCACTCCTTCTTCTTACACAAAAATGGTAGCATGCTATCTACACACTATGTTTGTATATGTGCATTCTTTTGCCCTTTGACATTTTGCACTTAACAAAATGGCCATCCGAGTACAAAGAGAGCATTCTCATTCTCTTTTACAGTGGCATACAGCATAGATTTCCACTGTGTGGATCCATACCAGTTTATTTTAGCCCATACCTATTAATGTTTACTTGGCCTGTTCCCAATATTTTTCTGTGATAAACAGCACAATGCTGCGTATGTCATTTTTTATGTATGTAGGTATGTTTTTAGAAGAAATTCCTAGAAGCAGGATTGCTGAGTCCAAGGATAAGTGCATTTGTAATGTTGATGAATATTGCCAAATCGTCCTCCATAGTATAGGCTTATCATTTTGCACCCCTACCAGCAACAGCTGATAGTGCCTATTTCCCCAAATTTTTGCCAAGGTGTGCTGTCCAATCTTTGGATTTTTCCCAATCTGATAGGTGAAAGTTATCGTTTAGTGTAGTTTTAAATTTTATTTATCTTATGATGAGGGAGGCTTATCATCTTTTCATTTGTCAAGGCCATCTATGTTTGCTTTAATAAATCCTCTTTCTGCTGGAATTAGCAAGAGCTATTTTCTGTTGCTACATATTGTGACATGGTTTGAAACCTTCTCTCCTGGAAGACAGAGTGTTTCTCCATGCATTTATTTTGATAGTGGTCCTTAAAGTACCAAAGCGGAGGAGCTGGATTCTACGTTAAGAATACCTCACTCTAGAGATAGAAGAAAAGGAGTTAAAGGTGATTGTAGGCAGCCTCCACCTCCAGAATCAGATCCAGACTCCTTGACTTTGTTAGGTTTTGCTGTTAAGTGCTTGAGCTGGAAATAAGCAATACAGCAACCTGTTGATACACCATTTTTTAAGTTCTAACTCTAAGTAATATTTCAATAATTCCAAACCACCCACAGATGTTACATTCTTGCGTCTTCCTCTTTGCTCTCTTCAATTCCTGTCTTTCTTGTATTCTTTCCCCCTTTTTTTGTTATTCTTGAGAATGCCAATTAACATAACTTGAGGGGGCAAGTGAGGTTGATTAAATCATCAAGGGTTCCTCTGTTCTGTAGCATATTTTGTTATTCCCAGTGGATTTCAAAGACTTCAGCAGCGTTTTTCAATTTAGCCTGACATCGGCATGCGGATTCCTCCTACTCAAGGTCTCAACTTGGAGGAAATCAAAACTGGGAGGAATCCATGCTATATGTCAGGACTAGAGGGAATTCTCCCAGCCTAAGAGGCCAACTCCAGGCAAGCAGGTTGACAAAATCACAGCACAAACCAAGCAGTGGGCATCACTGAGACATTCAAACCAGCAGGCAGGACTCAGAACCAGAAAGCCTAACCACAAACAGTGCTGGTTACAACAGGGAGGCTCCAGCATATCTGCCCAGATATGGCAAGATCCTACCAGGGGAACGGGGTCTGGGAGGGAAGTAGGGAGTACCAGATATAGAAACTAGCACCAAGAAAGACTAGCAGGTCCTAATCTGGTGTTTGGGGCTAAGTCTCAGGACCAGAAAAAATTATGTAAATAAACAGAAAAAGACTATTGATTGAAATGTCAAGGAAAGTCCATCCTGCAGCCCAAGACAAATCTTTAGAAAGAAAAAAACTGCTGTCAAGAGTGGAAACCTAAAATTCAGCCCACATTTTAATGCAGTCACTTTAACATGGCCTATAAAACAAACCATTAAAATTTCAGTCTTTAAAAAATTACCAAGCTATTTGAACAACAGATAGCCTCTCTTTTTCTCAGAGCTGGGAGTGAGTGAGGCTCAAGGTCAAGGTAAAGGGCAAAAGGGATGTGGGATGGGAGTTGAGAATCCCATGGCACACAATGCTCAGTAATTTTTTTTAAAAAATAGAAGCAGTACTTTTTTTTCAATTTTAATGAAACACTTTGAAGAGAGCCATGTAAAAACATTCTGCTTCATGAGGAATCTCTCCAATGTCCTAGTGGCCAGGTCTGGTAGACCCTGCAGAGACTTCCCAAAACAGGTGTGGCACTTGGGAGCCCAAGGTCTGAGGCCAACACCCCAGGTTATAAATTAGCTGAATAGGATTATGCCCAACCTCACCAAATACACTGTATCATCATGATCTCTTCAGAAAAAGGACAGTCCCAAGCCTGCAGAGCAAAATTTACAAGTTTAGGCCCCAGAATTTTGTAAGGACAAACTCGAGAGATTAAAAGGGAGAGGCTGATACCACCACTGGGAAACTCATAGACCATCTCTTTCCCACCAATGCAGGGCTAGCATCTGACTGCTGTGAGCAGCTGGTCTGGCTCAGTTAGGCCAGACCAGATTTCCTGTATGAGTCATAAAGAAGCACAGTAAGTGATACTCTCTGGATTACAATAGCTCTCAGGGAACTTTTGTATAGGACAGTTTATTACATAAGATTGTAACAGTCATCATAGAAAATGCTCACTTACTTTGCGTTTCTTTATGATTTTCTCACCTGGCTTTCATGGTATATGTAAAAAAAAGTCCAGATAAAGTCTTTCCCAATGAAGGGGGGTGGGGGGGAAGCCCTAATTCTTTAAACTGTCTTTACTCAGAATCTGTATCACAGAAAGAATATAGATCTTGGTAAAATACAAAAATAATAATTTATCTATTATAGTAAGATGATTCAACTTGATTGGTTTTCTGTTTAGTTCTCTCTTGCTGCCTTTCTTTGGTATGCACATTTTGTGCAGCCCCTCAAAGTATGAAACCTGTCTTTCTGACACAAATAGGACCTTGTACAGTAGCTACTGTCCCCACTGCAGCCTGCCCCATGTCTCATTAGGGTTAGGCCTTTAGCAGCTGGGACTGTCAGCTAGGATAAGCACATGAAGTTTTGTTTATTGTTTCTTCATCTAAACTGTCTAATCCAAGCATTTGCAAACCAGCCATAACAGCAAGTGTCTGCAGACAATAACTAATTCATTTGCTATACTTTCCCCTTTGGTGGTACTGACATGTAATAGACTAACCTGTCAGGACACTCTGACAGAATAGGAATTACAGGAATATTTTTGACAGGACATTAGTATTGTGTCTTGATAATTTATTGAAACCACCTGGTTTCAGATAGCCTACTCTGGATAATACCTATTATTTTGAAATATTTCAACCCTACAGAAAAATTGAAGGAATAGTATAAAAGTCATCCATATACCTTTCTTCTAGATTACCCAATTTTAAACATTTTGTCACCTTAGTTTTATCTCACTCTCTCAATGTGTATGTGTATGGGTACACAAGTGTACATGTAGTACCATTTGAAAAAAATTGCAGATGTTATGATATTTCACCCTAAATATTTCCTCACTGTTCTTTCAATAATAGGAACTTCTCCTACATAAGCACAATATTATTATTATAATCAAAGTCTTTAACTTTGATACAATATCATCAGATATATAGTCTATGTTTAAACTTTTCTGATTGATCCAATAAAGTCTTTAAAGTTGTTTTTATTCTTGTAATTCCAGGATGCAATGGAAAATGACACATTGCCTTTTGCTGCCACATCTTTCTAGTTTCCTTGCATTTAAAACAGTTCTTCGAATCATCCCCATGAGCTCACCGCCTTTTTGGTCTTTTATCACGTTGTCATTTTTGAAGAATCAGTTGTTGTGTAAAATGTTCTACAACCTGGGTTTGCCTGATCATTTCCCTATGATTTAATTCAGGTTAAACATTTCTGGCAAGATTTTGACAACATTATACAAGTAATGTTGAAAACAATACATCACATTAGGAGGCAGATAATGTCTCTTTTTATGATGCTAAGTTTGATCGTTTGGTTAAAAAGGGACCTGCCATATTTCATTATTTATTCACTTTTTTCCCTTTGTAATAAATAAAATAATAAATGATACTTTGAAATGATGTGAATATTTTTCCCTGACAACTTTTCACCTATTGATTTATATATCCATGAATGAGGCTTCCCTATATTGACTATTATATTGTTTGTGGCAAAATGATGATTTTTCTAATGCAATCATTTCTTCCATATGTATTAGTTGCCATTCTTTAGTAAAACAAAGTTTTTCTTCACCCTCAACCATTTTAAAAAATCACCATGGAACTTAATGATTCCTTCAAAGTTCAATATGTTTTAATTCATGATTTTTATTATTCTCTTTGATGCTGATACCTTTTCAATTATGGTCAGGGGACCTGCTTAAATCTAGTAAAATTTATAATTCTACTATATTATTACATATCACAATTAATTACAAGTAAGCAGTTATGCTGCATTAAAACCGTGATTTTTAATATCCACTTGATTATTCTTTTTTTTTTCCACTTCACTTCATTATTCTTACAGAATTAGTAATATAATTCAAATCCCCCCAAGCACGCCACCTTATGGAATCATCCTTCTCATTGTTATTGAAACAAAATCACTGCTCACATCTCCCAAAAATTGTAGAAAATTCAGCAGCATCCTTTTTATTTTCAAAGGTTCAGGACAGTGAGGGAGAGTAGCAGTCTCCTCTGATTGCTTGTCTCTTTGCACCGCCAGCCCAAGTCCCCATCACTTCCAGCCAAACCCATGGCACTTGTGTAGGCGGCCATCTCCTGCAATATTTCCCCCAAGCATGGATTCTGCATCTTCTTCACTTTTTAAGGCTGTGCTGAAAAAGTTGTTACAATACCAAACAGGAAAGCTCTTAATAGTGTACATCGGATATCCTTGCTCCAGGAGGGGAGCATTCTCTGAATGAATTGCATTCATTTTTCTGTTCAGCCTACCATAGCTCCTTTTAACATCAGCCCCACTTCTTAGACAGGCACCTGGCAAATAGAGTGACACAGCAAACACCACTCATGGCAAAGGCTAGAATCACTCAATAATTGCTGCTTAAGTTCTCCAGTCAATCATTCTCCTCTTTGCCTCAATCATCCTACCCATGTTTATTCTTTCAGCCACCTCCCTGACCCCTCACCTTGGCAACCCATTCTTACATCACCTTCAGTAGTGACAGTTTGGTGTCCTACTACCTAATCCTAGGTAGCACCATTTCTCCTGGCTCCCCCAGCCTCAGGGTAAGACTCATCACAGCACTTTCCCTTTGTCCATCTGCTCCTTAGGGCCACTTCCCCTACCCTCCATGAGTGTTCAAAGCTTTCTCTTTTTATGGAAAACCTGTCAATCTGCTGCACTGACACAATTCCTCACACTGACTGTTGAACACTTCATTGTGACCAACCTAACTCATCTGACCCTTTGCAGGATAGGAGAGGCTGTGGAGTCACAACTGCAGTTAGGAGTCAGAACATTCCAGCTCCTAGAAGGAGGAACATGGTGCATTAGGCCATTTTGGTATTGCTATAAAGAAATACCTACGATGGGGTAACTTATAAAGAAAAGAGGTTTAATTGGCTCACGATTCTGCAGGCTTTACAGTAAACATAATATGCTGGCATCTGCTTGGCTTCTAGGGAGGCCTCACGCAGCTTTTACTCATGGCCGAAGGTGAAGCATGAACAAGTGTGTCACGTGGCAAAAGCAGGAGCAAGAGTGAGAGAGTGGTGGGGTGGGTGCCACACAATTTTAAATGAGTAGATCTCATGTGAACTCAGAGCAAGAGCTCAATTATTACCAAGGACATGGCCCAAGCCATTCGTGAGGCATCGACCTCCATGATCCAAATACTTCCCACCAGGCCCCACCTCTAACAGCAGGGATTACATTTCAAAATGAGACTTCAGTAGGGGAAAAATATCCAAATAATATCATTCCACCTTGTTCCCTCCCAAATCTCATGTCCTTCTCACGTTGCAAAACACAATGATACCTTCTTAATAGTCCCCCAAAGTCTAACTCATTCCAACATTAACTCAGATCACCCAAGTCCATAATCTTATCCAAGACTCAAGCCAAGTTTCTTTCACCTATGAGCCTGTAAAATCAAAAACAAGTTATTAACTTCCAAGATACAATGGTGTTATAGGCATTGGGTGAACATTGAAACATACCTGTTTCAAAAGGGAGAAGCTGGCCAAAAGAAAGGCATGACAGGCGTCACAGAAAGCTGAAACACAGCAGTCACTAAGCCCTGAAGCTCCAAAATGTCCCACATCCAGGGCAACTGATAAGAGAAGTGAAGCTTCTAAGGCATTTGGTAACTCCGCTGCTGTGGCTTTGCAGGGTTCAGCACCCAGGGCTGTTCTCACAGCTATAGTTGAGTTCTTGCAGCTTTTCCAGGCTCAGGGCACAAGCTGCTGGTGAGTCTACCATTCTGGGATCTGTAGGGCAGTGCCCCCCTTCCCATAGCTCCACTAGAAAGTGCCCTACTGGGGACTCTGTGTAGCAACTTTAACCCCACGTTTCCCCTCCACACTGCCCTAGTAGAGGTTCTTTGTGAGGGCTCTACCACTGCAGCAGGCTTCTACCTGGGTACCCAGGCTTTTTCATATATCCTTTGAAATCTAGGCAGAGGCTGCCAATGGTTTATTATGTGCACCTACAGGCTTAACACCACATGGCAGCCACCAAGGCTTACTGTGGTGTAATTCAGAAGGCCACCCAGCTATATCTGGGGCCCTTTCAACTGAGGCTGGAGCCAAATTGGGCAGGATGCAGGGAACAGTGTCCTGAGACTGCGCAGGGCAGTGAGGTCCTACACCTGGCCTAGGAAACAATTCTTTCTTCCTAGGCCTCTGAGCCTGTGATGACCAGGCTGCCACAAAGATCTCCAAAATGCCTTCAAGATCTTTTTCTCATTGTCTTGGATATTGGTACTTGGTTCCCTTCTGTTTACACAAATTTCTCTAGCAAGTGTTTGCTAGAAAAATATTTAAACAATATCACATGGAAATAGTAACCTTTCAGGAAATAAACACATAACAAATATTCTTACTTCAAAAATCATGCATATTCCATGGCGGACGGGAGGCAGGACTAGATTGCAGCTCCAGACAGAGCAGAATGTGGAGGCTTTCACTGTGAATTTTAGCTCCAGATCAACTGCAAGAACAAACCAGCAATTTCAAGAGGACCCACAGACCCTCTGAAAGAAGAGGGCTGCTCCTGCAGGATCCAGGGGACACCCTAAATACTGTGTGAGTGCCCCAACTATGGAAGTGGGGAAAGAAGACTTTCCTCTACCGAACACACACTCCCACTGGAGAAGCTGAAGGTCTCTTTGTGGGAGAAGTTTCTGCCTTTACATGGAGCTAAGTCAAGTTAACCAAGCAAAATACAGGGATACAGGAAGCAGCAAAAAGGCCCTGGGTGCTTGCTAGGTCCCCAAACAGCCCATTCTTGCCTGATACCACAGAGATACATTGGGAGAATGGCCAGAGGAGTCGGGGGTAAAACTCCACAGAGAGAAGGAATTCTCTAGCTGAACTTTGTAATAATTTGAACAGGGTGGGAAGCCTCTTGGCCAGAACTCAGGGGAGGGTATAAATCGGGAGTACAGACTTCACAGGCAAGGGAAGAACTAAAGCGCTTTTTTTCACAGCTGGGAGGTGGACGGCCTCAGGCAAGTTTTCAAGCTTCTCTTGCCCTCTGCCTGGAAACAGACTCCGTGATGTTGGGGTAGGGGGTACAGTGGGAGTGAAACCAGCCCTTCAATTTGCATGGGAGCTGGGTGAGGCCTGTAACTGCCAGCTTTCCCCCCACTTCCCTGACAATCTGCATGACTCAGCAGAGGTAGCCATAATCCTCCTAGGTACACAACTCCAATGACCTGGGAATCTTGCCCTCAAGCCCCACAGCAGCCACAGAAAGACCTGCCCAAGGAGAATCTGAGCTCAGACACGCCTAGCCCCGCCTCCACCTGAAGGTCCCTCCCTATCCACCCTGGTAGTGGAAGACAAAGGGCATATAATCTTTGGAGTTCTAGGGCCCCACCCACCCCTGGTCCCTCTCCACACTTCTATAGTTGATGCTTTCTGAAAAGCACCAGCTCCTGGCAGGAGGCCAACCAGCACAAAAATAGAGCATTAAGCCACCAAAGCTGAGGATCCTCAAGGAGTCCATTGCACCGTCTGACACCTCTACTGGAACAGGCGCTGGTATCCATGGCTGACAGACCCATAGATGGTTCACATCACAGGACTCAGTGCAGATAATCCCCAGTACCAGCCTGAAACTGGGTAGACTCACTAAGTAGGTAGGCCCAGAAGACAGACAACAATCATTGCAGTTCGGCTCATAGGAAGCCACATCCATAGGAAAAGGGGGAGAGTAGTACATGATAGGAACAGTCCGTAGGACAAAAGAATCTGAACAACGATCTTCAGTCCTAGAAATTCCCTCTGATAGAACCTATCCAAATGAGAAGAAACCAGAAAACAACCCTGGTAATATGACAAAACAAGGCTCTTCAACAGAATCCCACTAGTTCACCAGCAATGGATCCAAACCAAGAAGAAATCCATGATTTACCAAAAAAAGAACTCAGGAGGTTAGTTATTAAACTAATCAGGGAGGGACAAAAGAAAGGCAAAGCCCAATGCAAGGAAATCCAAAAAATGATACAAGAAGTGAAAGGAGAAATATTCAAGGAAATAGATAGCTTAAAGAAAAAAACAATTAAAAAAATCAGAAACGTGAAATGCTCTGTCTCAGCAATAGAATTGAACAAGTAGAAGAAAGAAATTCAGAGCTCAAAGACAAGGCCTTTGAATTAACCCAAGCCAATAAAGACAAAGAATAAAGAATAAGATAATATGAACAAAGCCTCCAAGAAGTCTGGGATTGTGTTAAATGACCAAACCTAAGAATAATCAGTGTTCCTGAGGAAGAATTCAATTCTAAAAGCTTGGAAAACATATTTGGGAGAATAATAGAGGAAAACTTCCCCAACTTGGCTAGAGACCTAGACATTCATATACAGGAAGCACAAAGAAAACCTGGCAAATCTATCACAAAAAGATCTTCACCTACGCACATCATCATCAGGTTATCCGAAGTTAAGATAAAGGAAAGAATCTTAAGAGCTGTGAGACAGAAGCACCAGGTAACCTATAAAAGAAAACCTATCAGATTAACAGCAGATTTCTCAGCAGAAACCTTACAACTTAGAAGGGATTGGGGCGCAATCTTCAGCCTCCTCCAACGAAACAATTATCAGTCAAAAATTTTGTATCCAGTGAAACTAAGCATCATATACGAAGAAAAGATACAGTCATTTTCAGACAAACAAATGCTGAGAGAATTTGCCATTACCAAGCCACCACTACAAGAACTGCTAAAAGGAGCTCTAAATCTTGAAACAAATCCTGAAAACACATCAAAACAGAACCTCTTTAAAGCATAAATCACACAGGACCTATAAAATAAAAATGCAAGTTAAAAAGCAAAAGCAAAAAACAAAATATACCAAAGTTCATAGGCAACAAAGAGCATGATGAATGCAATGCTACCTCACATTTCAATACTAACATTGAATGTAAATGGACTAAATGTTCCACTTAAAGGCTACAAAACCTCAGAATGGATAAGAACTCACTAACCAAGTATGTGTTGCCTTTAGGAGATTTACCTAACACATAAGGACTCACTTCAACTTAAAGTAAAGGGGTGGAAAAGGATATTTCATATAAATGGACACCAAAGGTGAGCAGGGGGAGCTATTCTTACAACAGGCAAAACAAACTTTAAAGCAACAGTGCTTAAAAGAGACAAAGAGGGACATTATATAATGGTAAAAGGCCTTGTCCAACTGGAAAATATCACAATTCTAACATATATGCACCTAACACTGGAGCTGCCAGATTTATGCAGAACATTTTATCCAACAACTGCAGAATACACGTTCTATTCAACAGTGCATAGAACTTTCTCCAAGATAGACCATATGATAGGCCATAAAATGAGCATCAATAAATTTAAGAAAATTGAAATCATATCAAGCACTCTCTCAAACCACAGTGGAATAAAACTGGAAAACAAATCCAAAAGGAAACTTCAAACCCATGCAAATACATGGAAATTAAATAACCTGCTCCTGAATTAGCATTGGGTCAAAAACGAAAATCAAGATGGAAATTAAATAATTCTTCTAACAGAATGACAATAATGAGACAGCCTATCAAAACCTCTGGGATACAGCAAAGATGGTGCTAAGAGGAAAGTTCGCAGCCCTAAACACCTACATAAAAAAGTCTGAAAGAGTGGCTGGGCTTGGTGGCTCATGCCTGTAATCCAAGCACTTTGGAGGCCAAGGTGGGCGGATCATCTGACGTCAGGAGTTCAAGACCAGACTGACCAACATGGTGAAACCCATCTTTAAAAAAAAAAAAAAGTCTGAAAGAGTACAAACAGACAATCTAAGGTCACACCTCAAGATACTAGAGAAACAAGAATAAACAAACCCCAAACCCAACAGAAAAAAGAAAATAACCAAGATAAGAGGAGAACTAAATAAAATGGAAACAAACAAACAAAAAAAAATACAAAATATAAATGAAACAAAAAGTTGGTTCTTTGAAAAGATAAATAAAATTGATAGACCATTAGCAAGATTAACCAAGAAAAGAGAGAAAATTCAAATAATCTCACTAAGAAACAAAACAGGAAATATTACAACAGACACCACTGAAATACAAAAGATCATTCAAGGCTGCTATGAACACCTTTACATACATAAACTAGAAAACCTAGAAGAGATGGATAAATTGTTGGAAAAATACAACCCTCCTAGCTTAAATCAGGGAGAATTAGATAACCTGAACAAACCAATAACAAGCAGCAAGATTGAAATGGTAGTTAAGAAATTACCAACAAAAAAAGTCCAGGGCCAGATGGATTCACACCAGAATTCTACCATTCAAAGAATTAGTACCAATCCTTTTGACAATATTTCAAAAGATAGAGAAAGAAGGAACCCTCCCTAATTCACTGTTTGAAGCCAGCATCACCCTAATACCAAATACAGGAAAGGACATAACCAATAAAGAAAACTACAAACCAATATCCTTAATGAACATAGATGCTAACATCCTTAACAAACTACTAGCTAACTGAATCTAACAACATATAAAAAAGATAATTATCATGATTAAGTGGGTTTTACCCCAGGGATGCAGGAATGGTTTAACATATACAAGTCAATAAATGTGATATACCATATAAACAGAATTAAAAATAAAAATCACATGATCATCTCAATACAGAAAAAGCATTTGAAAAAATCCAGCATCCCTTTATGATTAAAATTCTGCAAAATCAGCATACAAAGGACATACCTTATTGCAATAAAAGCCATTTATGACGAACCCACAGCCAACATAATACTGAATGTGAAAAGGGTGCATTCCCTCTGAGAACTGAAACAAGACAAGGATGATCACTCTCACCACTCCTCTTCAATGTAGTACTGGAAGTCCTAGCCAGAGTAATCTCAGAGAAGAGAAAGCAATAAAGGACATCTAAGTCAGTAAAGAGGAAGTCAAACTGTCACTGTTTACTGACAATATGAACGCTTACCTTGAAAACCCTAAGGACTCCTCCAGAAAGCTCCTAGAACTGATAGAAGAATTCAGCAGAGTTTCCAGATACAAGATTAATGTATACAAATCAGTAGCTCTTCTATGTACGCCAACAGCGACCAAGCATAGAATCAAATCAAGAATTCAACCCATTTTATAATAGCTGGAAAAAAATACTTAGGAATATACCTAATCAAGGAGTAGAAAGACCTCTACAAAGAAAATTACAAAACACTGCTGAAAGAAATCATAAATGACACAAATAAATGGAAACACGTCACATGAGTTTGATGAATTGACAGAAGTAGGCTTCAGAAAGTGGGTAATAACAAACTCCTCTGAGCTAAAGGATCATGTTCTAACCCAATGCAAGGAAGTTAAGAACCTTGATAAAATGTTACAGGGCCTGCTAACTAGAATAACCAGTTTACAAAAGAACATAAATGACCTTACGGAGCTTGGAAACACAGCATGAGAACTTTGTGAAGCATACACAAGTATCAGTAGCGGAATTGATCAAGTACAAGAAAGGATATCAGAGATTGAAGATCAACTTAACGAAATAAAGCATGAAGACAAGATTAAAGAAAAAATAATGAAAAGGAACAAACAAAGCCTCCAAGAAATATGAGACTATGTGAAAAGATAAAACTTGTGTTTGATTGGTGTACCTGAAAGTAACAGGGAGAATGGAACCAAGTTGAAAAACACATTTCAGGATATTTACGAGGAGAACTTCCCAACCTAGCAAGACAGGCCAACATTCAATTTCAGGAAATACAGAGAACACCACAAAGATACTCCACAAGAAGAGCAACCCTTAGACACATAATCATCAGATTCACCAAAGTTGAAATAAAGGAAAAAATGTTAAGGACAGCCAGAAAAAAAGGTTCAGTTACCCACAAAGGGAAGCCCATCACACTAGCAGCAGATCTCTCTGCAGAAACCCTACAAGCAAGAAGAGAGTGGGGGTCAGTATTCAACATTCTTAAAGAGATAAGAATAGATATGCATCCAATACAGGAGCACCCAGATTCATAAAGCAAGTTCTTAGAGACCTACAAAGAGACTTAGACTCTCACATAATAGTAGTGGGAGACTTTAACATCCTACTGTCAATATTAGACAGATCAATGAGACAGAAAACTAATAAGGATATTCAGGACTTGAACTCAGCTCTGAACCAAGAAGACCTAATAGACATCTACAGAACTTTCTACCCCAAATCAACAGAATATCCCTTCTTCTCAGCACCACATAGCACTTATTCTAAAACTGACCACATAATTGGAAGTAAAACACTCCTCAACAAATGCAAAAGAACGGAGATCATAACAAACAGTCTCTCCGACCAGAGTGCAATCAAATTAGAACTCAGGATTAAGAACTCACTCAACCCATACAACTACATGGAAACTCAACAACCTGCTCCTGAAAGACTGCAGGGTAAATAATGAAATTAAGTCAAAAATAAATAAGTTTTTTGAAACCAATGAGAACAAAGACACAAATTACCACACTCTCTGGGACACTGCTAAACTAGTGCTTAGTGGGAAATTTAGAGCACTAAATGCCCACAGGAGAAAGCAGGAAAGATCTAAAATTAACACCCTAAATCACAATTAAAAGAACTAAAGACGCAAGAGCAAACAAATACAAAACCTAGCAGAAGACAAGAAATAACTAAGATTAGAGCAGAACTGAAGGAGACAGAGACACAAAAAACCCTTCAAAAAAATCAATGAAACCAGAAGCTGGCTTTTTGAAAACACTAACAAAATAGATATACCACGCGCCAGACTAACAAGGAAGAAAAGAGAGAAGAATCAAATAGACCCCATAAAAAATAATAAAGGAAAGATCATCACTGATCTCAAGGAAATACAAACTATCATCAGAGAATACTATAAACACCTCTATGCAAATAAACTAGAAAATCTAGAAGAAACAGATAAGTACCTGGACACATACACCCTCGAAAGACTAAACCAGGAAGAAGTCAAACCCCTGAATACACTAATAACAAGTTGTGAAACTGAGGCAGTAATTAATAGCCTACCAACCAAAAAAAAGTCCAGGACCAGAGGGATTCACAGCCCAATTCTACCAAATGTACAAATAGGAGCTGGTACCATTCCTTCTGAAACTATTCCAAACAGTAGGAAAAGAGGGACTCCTTTCTAACTCATTTCATGAGGCCAGCATCAGCCTGATACCAAAACCTGGCAGAGACACAACAAAAGAAAAGAAAATTTCAGGCCAATATCTCTGATGAACATCAATGAGAAAATCCTCAATAAGATACTGGCAAACCAAATCCAGCAGCACATCAAAAAGCTTATCTACCATAATCAAGTCGACTTCATCCATGGGATGCAAGGCTGGTTCAACATATATAAATGGATAAATGTAATCCATCACATAAACAGAACCAATGACAAAAACCACATGAATATCTCAATAGATGCAGAAAATATCTTCAATAAAATTCAACACCCCTTCATGCTAAAAACGCCCAATAACCTAGGTATTGATGGAAGATATATCAAAATAATAAGACCTATTTATAACAAACCCACAGCCAATATCATACTGAATGGGCAAAAACTGGAAGCATTCCCTTGAAAATTGGCACAAGACAGAGATGCCCTCTCTTACCACTCCTATTCAACATAGTATTGGAAGTTCTGGCCAGGGCAATCAGGCAAGAGAAAGAAAGAACGGGCATTCAAATAAGAAGATAGGAAGTCAAATTTTCTCTGTTTGCAGATGACATTATTGTATATTTAGAAAACCCCATCATCTCAGCCCCAAATCTCCTTAAGCTGATAAGCACCTTCAGAAAAGTACAAGAATACAAAATCAACATGCGAAAATCACAAGCATTCCTTTACACCAACAGACAAACAGAGAGCCAAATCATGAATGAACTCCCATTCGCAATTGCTACAATGAGTATAAAAAATCTAGGAATATAACTTACAAAGAATGTGATGGGCCTCCTCAAGGAAAACTACAAACCACTGCTCAAGAAAATAAGAAGGGCACAAACAGATGGAAAAACATATCATGCTCATGAATTGGAAGAATCAATATCATGAAAATGGTCATACTGCCCAAAGTAATTTATAGATTCAATGCTATTCCTATCAAGCTACCATTGACTTTCTTCACAAAAGTAGAAAAAACTACTTTAAATTTCATATGGAACCAAAAAAGAGCCCACATAGCCAAGCCAATATTAAGCAAAAAGAACAAAGCTAGAGGCATCACACTATCTGACTTCAAACTACTACAAAGCTAAAGTAACCAAAACAGCATGGTACTGGTACCAAAACAGATATACAGACAAATGAAACAGAACAGAAGCCTCAAAATAACACCACACATCTACAACCATCTGATCTTTGACAAACCTGATAAAAACACACAATGGGGAAAGGATTCCTTATTTAATAAATGATGTTGGGAAAACTGGCTAGCCATAGGCAGAAAACTGAAACTGGACCTCCTCCTTATACCTTATACAAAAATTAACTTAAGATGGATTGAAGATTTAAACATAAGACCTAAAACTATAAATACCCTAGAAGAAAACCTAGGCAATACCATTCAGGACAAGGCATGGGCAAAGACTTCATGACCGAAACACAAAAAGCAATGGCAACAAAAACCAAAGTAGACAAATAGGATGTAATTATACTAAAGAGCTTCTACACAGCAAAATAAACTATCATCAGAGTGAACAGGCAACTTACAGAATGGGAGAAAATTTTTGCAATTCTGACAAAGGGTGAATATCCAAAATCTATAAGAAACTTAAACAAACACACAAGAAAAAAAAAAACCCCATCAAAAAGTGGGTAAAGAATATGAACAGACAATTCTCAAAAGAAGACATTTATACAGCCAACAAACATATGAAAAAAAGTTCATCATCACTAGTCATTAGAGAAATGCAAATTAAAACCACAATGAGATACCATCTTATACCAGTTAGAATGGCGATCATTAAAAAGTCAGGAAAGGCCGGGTGCAGGGGCTCATGTCTGTAATCCCAGCACTTTGGGAGGCCGAGGCAGGTGGATCATGAGGTCAGGAGTTTGAGACCAGACTGACCAACGTGGTGAAACCTCATCTCTACTTAAAATACAAAAATTAGCCAGACATGGTGGCACACGCCTATCATCCCAGCTACTCAGGAGGCTGAGGGAGGAGAATCACTTGAACCTGAGGCAGAGTTTCCAGTGATCTGAGATTGTGCTACTGCACTCCAGCCTGGGGGACAGAGTGAGACTCAGTCTCAGACTCAAACAAACAAACAAAAAGAAGTCAAGAAACAACAGATGATGGAGAGGATATGGAGAAATAGGAATGCTTTTACACTGTTGGTGGGAGTGTAAATTAGTTCAATCATTGTGGAAGACAGTGTGGCCATTCCTCAAGGATCTAGAAATAGAAATACCATTTGACTCAGCAATCCCATTACTGGGTATATACCCAAAGGATTATGATCATTCTGCTGTAAAGATATATGTACACATATGTTAATTGTGGCACTGTTCACAATAGCAAAGACTTGGAACCAACCCAAATGCCCATCAATGACAGACTGGATGAAGAAAATGTGGTACATATATACCATGGAATACTATCCAGCCATAAAAAAGGATGAGTTCATGCCCTTTGCAGGGACATGGATGAAGCTGGAAACATCATGCTCAGCAAACTAACAGAGGAACAGAAAAATCAAACACCACATGTTCTCACTCATAAGTGGAAGGTGAACAATGAGAACATATTGACACTCACAGGGAGGGGAACATCACACACCAGGGCCTGTCAGAGGGTGGAGGCTAAGGGGAGGGATAGCATTAGGAGACATATCTCATGTAGATGATGTGTTGACAAGTGCAGAAAACCACCATGGCACATGTATTATCTATGTAACAAACCTGCATGTTCTGCATATGTATCCCAGAACTTAAAGTACAAAAAATGATTTAAAAAAAGAATAAGGAGTTTCATTTGGAATTCTCTTCAAGGAACCACAATTCAGCCTCATTGTCCTACTCACATAAAATAATAAATAGTTTAAATTTTCACCATTACAATACTACTTTCTCATCCACAGCTGACTATAGACATTCCTGTAAGATGGAGGCCTCCAACCTGTGGTCTATGGAGAAGCCACAGATGGGTATGTGCAATAAGCTTTGTCCAAAGACTGAACACACAATTTGTCTCTTACTCCTCTGAACTATTTTTTAATGAATGGAAGTGCTGCTATAATTGAGAATATAAAAAATTAGCATAAAAGCATTACAATATTAATAGTAGCTTGTCATCATGCATTTTCTCAATCAATGAAGATAACATAATTGACAACTTGTGGTATCGGGGTATACTTGAGATTTTGAGGTAGAATACTAGACAAAGTTGAGAATCTTTTTCAGTATTTTATGTAATTAAATTCTGATCTTCCTTTAACTTCATTATGGCCTCCCACTATGTGTCCCACCATGATCTCCAAAACATCAAATAATTTGAATGCTTGCAATTGAAAAATATCTGGGTAGCCTCCTTTCAATGTCCTCTATTTAGCATATCTTAGATAAAATCTTCATTTCCCCTATGCCTATTTCAGAACCTTCCCTTTACCCCAACCACAGTGGCCTCAACTGTATGTTTAAGCATTGCGTTCTGACCAGGGCTAGGTGGACAGTGGGTATGAAAAGCCAACAGTACTCTCCCTACTTCCTGGCACATTGTTGTATGTGTTGATATACGTGGAGACTTCTGTTTTATTATCTGAAGAGAAAGAAGAGGAAGAGGAAATGGCTACATGAGAATACACAATTAAAAGTGGCTTAGGCTGGGGTACAGTGGTTTGCACCTATAATACCAGAATTTTGGAAGGCCGAGGCTTGTAGATTGCTTGAGCCCAGGAGTTCAAGACCAGCCTGGGCAACATGGAAAAACGCAGTCTCAACAATAATACAAAAATTAGCCGGTGCAGCAGCACATGCCTACCGTCCAGCTATTCAGAAGGCTAAACAGGAAGGATCACTTGAGCACAGGAGGTCAAGGCTGCAGCGAGCTGTGGTCATGCCACTGTACTCCAGCCTGGGTGACAGAAAAAACCCGTTTTATTTTATATAAAATAATATATAAGTGGCTTAAACAATAGGGCTTCTTAATTCAACTAACAAGAAGTCCAGAGGTGGGGAAATTCAAGCAACGATTGACTGTAGCTCAATGACATTATCAAGGACACATGTATGTTTGTTTGTTTGTCAACCTTCCTGGTCCACCAATCTCAGCCAGTTGGCTGGCTTTTGAAGTCAAGCTTGTTCTCTCATGGTTCAAGAAGACAACAATATCACAGCCACATACAAAGGCAAAAAAAAAAAAAAAAAGAGTAATTTTTTTCTCACCCATCTCTTTTCATCTTTCCCAGAAGATCCCCTCAGGGACCACTGACAAAGTTCACATAGCCAAACTCAAACTGCAAGGAGGCAGGGAAAACAAGCACTGGAATTTTCACCTCTATAGTGAGAAGTGGGTACTTCCAGCAGAGTTAGGAGACAATAGAAGACAAGAAATGGGAAAAAGGCTAGTGAGTGTTTCCTTTAGTTAGAGGCTGTAAGTTCAAGCTGAAGGAACACATATCTAGGCTTTCGGAGCCAAATCTACTCTTGTTTAGCTCTAATTTCTCACCCCATCCAATTTTTTACTTCCTTTTTAATCCAGTTATTCCCAAAGATCTTTATGGAGTGAGTTTTCTTTGTTTTCAAGGCAATTTAAATTTATTGTAGAAAAATTTAAAATTCTAGTAAGCAAATACTAGAAAAAGTAAGTTACACCACTCTGAGACAAATACTGTTAATAGCTTGGTATATATTTCTTTAAACACTGTTATAGTAACATACAACAATGTTTAAAGAAATATATATTATATATCTATTTTACAAACATATAACATGCATATATGTATATATACATATATGTATATACAGCATACATATATGATACATATTATACATTTGGGTATACATGTTACATGTATACATTTGTGTATATATGTACATACATATAAATGTATACCTATATATAACATACAAATATATATAACACATATATAACAATAAAGAAATAAATAGTAATATACAAAAATGTTTAAAATACATTTTGCAAGGTATTTTTCTTATAGTGTTTTCTTCCATTACTATACATATAAAAATGCAAGAATGCAAGATAAATTACTGTGCTTAACTTTGAAAGTTGAACTATTTTGGAAAGCAAATTGAAGTCTTTAGAAAGTAGCCAATGTTGACTGATAGAAAAAGATAACAGGAAAAGGAAATAGTCGTAAAAGAGTTTGAAATAGTGTCAATTTCAAGTTAATTCATCAAGTTTATATATTAGTGAATGTGAAGTGACATGGTATTTGGCCAAAGTACAATATTTGAGGAAATTAATTTCCAGTCTAGCGTTTGAAATAAGAACATCATTAGATTTCCAGGCATATCCAGGTTTGCTTTGACTATTACAGGCATAAGTCATTCCTTTTAACTCTGTTATGAATAATTCTGTAGCATTAGAATGATTTAGGGTGTTTAATGTTTGTTCCTGTTCACGAAAACATCCATAGAAACAGCACTTTTACCTTTCAGACTTTTCACTGAGCTTTTTCAAGGAACTTTTTCAAATTCATCCTAAAAGTCATTTTTGAATAACAAATATAATAGCTTCAAATTAATCATCATCACAGAAACATTTTTCTTGCACTTCTAGAAAACATCTGCCCACAGCTCACATCTTCTGGATATGATGACAGTTTGATGGTGTGATTTTGACCAGCCATCCTGACTTTGCTTCTTTGATGCAGCTGTTTGGCCATGGGAATGTTTTGATGTTGTTCATATTCCAGCTCTGTCATTTATTAGATGTTTTCTGGTGACATACAGCTTAACCTTTATAAAGGCTCCACTTTCTCACCGATAGAATGGAGATAATAGGTACCTCAGAAGCTTGTGGTGAGAATTAAATGAAATATTTTAAGTGCTTATGTCTAGGATATATCAGTGGCTCAGTAAGTGATAGCAATGACAAAATCAGCAACTGGGGTATTGATGATGTTGATGGATGAAGATGGAGCAAGTACCTGTACAACACAGGACTAAAAAGATGCTCTCCATTTATCTAAGGGTCTGGTACAAGCATCCTTAAACATAAGCATGTTCAATAGGCTTAATTATCAATTTTCAGAATTAAGTTGGGATAATCAAAGTTACAGGAACTTCAGCATCAAAAGAAGTTACAGACAGGAGTACTATCATGTGTTTGGTAGTGGCACTTTACAGATCAAAGGTGGCACTACAGGCCACATGTACCTTTCACATCTATTTATTTCCTCAATTTACCAACTTAATTGATTTTTAACTTATTGATGATTCATGTTTTGCCAGGTATTTTCTAGGTGCTCTTACTTTTGTCTTGGTATTACAAAAGTTCTAGAAGGTATTAATGAAGAGTCAGGGTATGCCCAGTTATAAAAGAAATGTTTATGATATAGACTTAGGCATATAGAAGGGAAAAATCAATGGTGAAGGAGAGACTGCAGTCTGGAAAATGCTATGAACCAATCCACTAAGACAAAGGTTAAATGAGGAACCACTATTGTTCCCAGAGAATCCTCATGAAAACTTCAACCATGAGTGTACGCATAGTACTAGGAACATATGTAGCTTCTTAAAAAGATCCTTCAGAAACATGTGGCAATTTCCACTTGTCCAGGATAAAACACTATTATAGCATTTCCTAGTGTAAAAGAAATTGGAGCAGAAAGATTCTGATGGTGATTTCTGCTGGGAAACTTTTCCACAGCTGTTCCTCCATATCCATCAAACACTATCACCATTAAAAAGAGCAGAGAAGAAAAACAGTCACATTGTCCTACAAATTAATAAAAATTAGATATAGTTTTTGCTGAAAGTGTAAAAGGAAGATAATTCTCTTAATAAGTATTCTTCTGTTAATGTCAAGTAAAGTCGTATGACTTAAGAAAGAAGGTACAACTAACTACTGATTATATTCCACTCCATGAAGGGAAAGGTAGAAACAGATGATCTTATAATTTGAATCAATTTATTGAATTTAAAATTACATTTCTACAGAATCTATGATGGTCATAGTAACCAGAGATCTGCAATGCAGTTTGCCTTGCATGTGAATCCTAGTATGTGTACATGTTTATGCATAGATGTATATAGGAACAAAATGTTTAGCCAGCAGCTGATGGAAAAACATTTGTCCAGTGTTTTGAATACACAATTCTATCTTCGATGACAACAGCTTGATGTACATTTGACACTCTTGCCTGAAAACATTGGTCTGGCAGGCTTAGTGACAAGAATACGGCTGAAAATTCTATTTTGGCTCAGTGTAAGCATTTAAGCATATGTCCATTTATCTCCTCCTGTACCAGTAACATATCCTACGCAACAGATGGGGCAGGTTGCTGATAACAAAGAAAGATCATGGCTCACATTGTCTGCCCCACAAACACCTCTTTGAAAAAATTTTAGCACTCACTTTTCAAAGCACTTTGATGTTTTGCATTAGGTTTAAGGCTAGTTTGGTATTTAAAAAGACTGTAAATTCTTAATTCCTCAACAAAGGAGAATATAAGAAAGGGAATTTTACCCTTAATGTTCTTGCCTGAAATCATCAGGCTAGCTAATATTAAATTTGAGTTAGCACACTTACAAATTTCAGCCTGAAAATTTATATGGTGACTTAAAATTTCCTCAAATCAAAGTTGAGTGGATGAGCTTTTCAATGACTAAATGTGACAAGTAAATGAGCGCGCACACACACACACACACACACACACACACACAGTCACTCAACATCTACTATAGACTCATCGATTTTTCCAGTATAGGTTCACTGTTGAGAGAAAGAAAAAGAAAGAAAGGAAGAAAGGAGTTTGCACATGAAAATTTAAGCCTCTAAAGTATGTAAAATTTCTGAAAAATGAATGAAACAGATTTTAGGATTTTATAAATTTACAAATTGATTAATAGACTTTATAATTTCTCCATTGATTCATATCATTTTTTGAGAAATATTTTATCTGGTTTCTGATTGGATTTCAATTTCCCAAAGCTCTTATTGCATCAACTTTTACTTTATTTGTCACTATTTCACATAAACTGTATTTCAAAGCCATTGTAGTACAGTGGTTAAAACAGATTTGTGTTAAAATCCTGGCTCTGTTGCATACTGTGTTTGCATTATAAAAATAATCTAACCACTCATCAGTAAAGGGAATAGTGTAATATCCACCCCACCAGACTCTCTTAGTATCCTAAGTGAGCTCTGTACGCAAGGTTCTTAGTACAGTGCCTTGTCCACAGTAACATTCAAAAAAAAATGTCAATACCTGCTAAACTTCAGATTTCAAACTTGGCTACGTATTAGAACTTGGGTAGCTTTTAAAATACTGATACTGAGGGCCCCATCGCATTCCAATGAAATTAGAATCTCTTTTTAATGTTCTCTTATTATTTATTATAATAATATTTTAATGTGTAATCAGAGTTAAAACCCACTTAAGCATTTTGCGGGCAAGGATTGTATCTATTTTGTTCACCATTGCATACCTATGACCTAGCACAGTACTTGGTACAGAAAAGATAATATATATCTTGAATGAATGAATTTAAAAGGTCTATTTAATACATTTCAAGAGAAATTAACAACAAATACCAGTACACGAAATGCTTATAAATCCAAAAAAAAAAGAAAAGAAAAACAATTTGGTATCCAAATGGAAAGTTGAGCACACCACAGCTTTCATATTTAACTTCCAGGCAATAGAAGTGTATGCCTTTCCAGCTATCGTTGTATTATTTTGGGTAAAATAAGAAGTGGATAATTTTGTTTAATCAGTAGAGCAACTAAACTTTTACAACAACTTATGACAACCTTACATTAGAAGGATAGTCCTCCACCTTTTTATCTTCACACTCTTATGAATATAAGAATTTTTATCCACCTATAAGAAGGAACTAAACACCTCAAAGCAACGCCAAATAAGTCAGAAACAACTACAATATAACCATTACTATGACTAGAAAAACGTCTCACAAGATTTATAAAACTCATTCAGTTATCCAATCATTTCCTCAATCTTACAGTAGAGTATGCTGTTTTAGAAGAATTTTGTTCTTAATTACCTCCTTATAAACTCATGAGACAAAATTCTCACATATTCCAGTAAGCATTCAAAAGATTTTCAATGCCATTTTAGCTTACCGTAACAGCAAATTATACTCACTTATACTCTATATGCACTCCACAACCCTCTGAGCTCAAAGTTATATCTGACTGACATCTTAAAGATGGTAAGTACACTCAATTGTGGTAAAAGGTAACATTATTCACTGATTACATTACCCAGCTGTTTGTATAATAATGCTATATAGCAATACTTCCCCAAACTCAGCAATTTACAATTACAAGCATTTATACACATGCTTCTGGGATGGCAGGGAAACTGCAGTTTGACTAATGTAGCCTGAGATCGGCTGAGCAGCTCTTCTTCCTGCTTCAGGTCAGCCGGAGAATGCTCTAGACTATGGGTTGTAGGTCTGCTCTGATGTCACATTTTAGGGCCCAGACAAAGGGAGTGTGTTCTTCATGTGGCAGATCACCAGAATGCAAGAGAAACAAATCTAATTGCAAAGCACATTTCAAGCATCTGCTCCTCTCAAAGCTGACTTCATCCACTGGTCAAAACAAGGCATATACCCCATCCCAAAAATCAAGGTGATGAGGGCAAAAAGATGTATGTTATCCATTATGAAGATATGGCAAGTAAATGGATGCATAATTCTGTTCATGGGAAGTTAAGCACTCAGTTTCATACTAAGCAAAATATAGTGGCATACAAGTTGAGAACTCCTGCCAGAAAACTCCTGCCAGAGGACAGAGAATAAGGCCAGCAGCATTGATTATCATGCTTTGACTGAATAAGGAGATGCCTTTCCAATTGCTCAAAATATCAAAATGGCTCTCTCCCTACCAGAATTTAAATTTTTATGATTAGACTCTCATGTTAGTTAAACAACCAAAATTAGAGCTCCAGGAGACTCCAATAAAATTTAGAATATTTCCTTAGAAGCAGAGTAAAAGAATGAATATCCTGAACCAGGCACACTTAGGTTTGAACCTCAGCTCCTACACTGACTAGCTGCATGATCTTGAGTTGCTTAAGTCTCTAAATACTTGGAGTTTTTTGTTTGTTAGGTGGTTTTTTGTTATTTTATTTTATTTTATCTATGTCTATACATTGGAAATAGTACTGACCTCATGGAATGGCAGTGAGGATTAACTGAGCAAATAAGAAAAGCATCTGACAAACTATTGGTGCACGATTTCTTCATTCCCTTTCAGCCCTGAGAGCAGAGCCCACTTATGAGACTGGCTGTTTAGTTTCCTTACAGAAGAGGAGAGGAACAAGAGATGGTGATGATACAGCCTAAATTTCTTGGCACAGTCTTCATCTCTTTAAGTGTGTTTATACCTATGACACAATGTGTCTTTATTTCTTATTTAGAAAATACTATCATTCTTAGATGGATGACCTGGCAGTTTCGTGTGAGAAAGATGCTCATCACCCTTTCCCCTCATCACCTCTCATCTAATTCGAACACACACTTTACCTCAATGTCATTTACTCTCTAAAGGATTCCGTAACCCTACTCTGCCCTCAGCCTGGGCTGGGTGCTCCTCCCATGTGCTCTACAATATGTAGTAATTTTCCATCTTAACATTTCCCATGCCACATTGCAACTATGTATTTATTTGGATTCCCATTATGCTCTTAAGTTCCGGCTGTCTGTCTTGTTTGTTCATTTTTTGTAACATATGAGAGGCAGTGATGGGCATCTATTACTCTGGCCTGGCCAGCATCTAGCCCTTCTTATGGTACCTCCTTAGGCATCTCCTTACTGGCATTATTTTTTATCTCTAGATTTAGCTTTAACTGAAAGTCTACCCATGAATCATTCCCTAAATAAATAAATAAATAAAAATTTTTTAAAATTCCCCTTTTGCCTACAACTGTTTGAATTACGTTTGGAACTTCCAACTGAAATGACTAATGTATAGAGGTACTGGTTCATGGCCAATGAGGTGTTGCCAGTCACCAACCAAAAACATCCAAATTTGTGTGTCAGTGTAAGGTACACTGTTTCTCTCCTGCCCCTAACTAGAAGACAAGATTGAGTGCATTAGACTGAGGATTCAGGGCACAGGCAGGGCATTGGGTCTGTTGCTCTGAGAAGCCTGGAACCACAGACCCAGGGTACAGGAACTTGAAGGGCACCAATAAACTGAGGAGGCCTCTGAAAACAAGTTTCCCTGGCTTCATCAGTTGGCTTAGGAATCACCATGCTCTTCCCACATAACAAAACTCAGTCTCCTGACAACGATGGGAAAAGAGGATCAAATAGCTCAACTTCAGGAAGAAGCTGATATGTTATTTTAGGAGTGAATGGAAGTCATTAGTACCACTGACATTCTCAGTGTGGGCCTAATCATGGAGCTGCCTGTTTGCCTTTGATGCAGCTGCTCCTGCATGTTTGCTCTGAAAATAAGATCAGACACCTAATCCTCTCCCACAAGCCATTACACGTTAGAAATGCCCAATTCTTCCCAGGCCACCTAGAATCTTGTGACCTGTCTTTTTTTGCATTTGCATCAAAGGGGATTTTCTTCCCTCTACCTTACATTTCCATAGTTTTATAAAACTGCACATGATTGAGGGATTTCAAAGAGCAGTCATGGATTTCATGACCTACTAAATAATTTGATAGTCTACACTTCATTTTGCATTCAAAGGAATGAGGTAAGCACAGAGAAAACAGACCTTTCTGGATCCCCTGATGGTTATGTGGTTGCCAATAGCTTTCCAGGGAAACACCTGCGACAAACTGGCCTATGTACATTGATTAGATTCAGAATTTGTGACCGAAACAAGTATTTGAATGCTTGTGCTTTGCTCATATACAAATACATTCCTTTACAATTGATTTTTGTACATAAGCAGAGGGTTGAGCAAAGCAGGGACACAATTAAGTCCCTGAAAGCAAGAGCTGCTGATTTCTGATTAGGATCAAATCTGGGAGTGCTACAGGTTTCAAATTATGTTCTTCAAACTTTCTGCCCTCACATGTGACTCTAGGAGTTTGCTGAGGGTTCCAAGATGATTAACTGGTTACTTCTAATGACCATCAATATTTTACTTGATGGTAATAATAATTCCTTCTTCTTTTTTATTTTTATCATGAATTGAGTTGTATAAATTTGGATAGAATTTCAAAGGGTTCTGTGATTTTAGAAAGGGTAATGGTAGCTACCTCAAGGTATTTCTCTGTCCTAGAACGGTGATACCTATGAGCTAGACCAAATACTGCCTAAATGATGTGTCCTCTGTATTCACATCATCATTGGTTTTCTTCATATTTTTTTACTTCCTCAAATTCCTACTAAAAACACAAAAACGACACTAAATGAAACTAAACTATACCCAAAATACAAATAAACAAGTATATATTTCTCTTTTAGAAGGCAAGTATCATAATGGCCAGTGACAGAAACCAAAGTCAAAGCAACCTGGACAAAAGCAGAATACATTGGCAAGCTCAGGTGTCCATAGGACAGACAGCCAAGCAGTCAGCCTGAGCACAGAGCCCAGTACAGGGAAACTGGGAGGACTTTAGGACTGTTGCCTTCTCTCTCTCTCTTTTTAATATTTTTTAAGAGATGAGGTATTGCTGTGTTGCCCAGGTTGGAGTGCAGTGGTGTGAGCATAGCTCACTGCTGCCTCAAATTCCCATGCTCAAGCCATCGTTCCACCTCAGCCTCTTGAGTAGCTAGGGTGTGTGTGTGTGTGTGTGTGTGTGTGTGTGTGTGTGTGAGAGAGAGAGAGAGAGAGAGAGAGAGAGAGAAAGAAATAGAAAAAGAGGGATTCAGAGGGAAAGAGGGAGAGGCAGACAGAAAGAGAGAGAGATTAGGGCCAGGTGTGGTGGCTCATGCCTGTAAGTAAGCCACACTTACTTACATAAGTGTGTACCACCATGTCCAGCTAATTTTTAAAAATTTTTGTAGAAATGGGCTCTTGCTATGTTGCCCAGACTGGTCTCAAACTCCTGGCCTCAAGTCATCCTCCAGTCTCTGCCTCCTGAGTAGCTAGACTTATAAGTGTGCACCACCATGCCCAGCTAAGTGTTTTGTTTGTTCATCTGTTTGTTTTGGTAGAGATGAGGTCTCACTATGTTGCCCAGATCAGACTGGTCTCAAATCCTGGCCTCAAGTGATCCTCCTGCCTTGGCCTCCCAAAGTGTGGCTTACTTCCAGGCATGAGCCACCACACCTGGCCCTAATCTCTCTCTCTGTCTCCCTCTCCCTCTTTCCCTCTGAATCCCTCTTTTTCTATTTCTTTCTCTTTCTCTCTCTCTCTCTCTCTCTCTCTCTCTCTCTCACACACACACACACACACACACACACACACACACACATGCTTCTACCAAAGTCTATTTTTCAGTCTCATTTTCTCCTATGCCAGCTTGACAAGAGATCTAACTGCTGCACCCTTCAAAGTCTCCTATCTCCATCCCTAGACTGGAAATGCTCAATGGTCCTAAATTCAAAAACCCTGGAGAAGGGCATGTTTTGGCTCAGCTTGTCTCTGGTGCTTGTCCTGGAAAAATCAAGAGTGGCCAAGAGGTAGATAGATCTGCAAGAAGATGGCACGCCCATTCAACCTTGGGGAGTTAAATAGAAGAAGGAGTTGATACATGTACACATTACAATGGATGTCACAAAGACTACGTAGAGATTTTGGAGCACCCTGGTGACCAATATTAAGTAAAACCATCAGGGTATTAAATATATCTATAGTATGATAACCATTTTTTTAAATAGACTTAAATATACTAGATTAGGGCAGAAAGTTCTCTACCTTACTCACTTCTTTATCCAAGATAGTCCCTAGCACATAACCAATTCTCAAGAAATACTTGCTAAATGAATAAATGCAATAAAAGTGGAAGAAAAAAAAATGACAGAACCTATATATACTAAACACTGAAAAGTTTTAGTAAAAGTTGCGATCTCTCCACATGAGATTACCAAAAAAAATAATTTTTTTGTTGTATACTTCGCTGAATGTTTAAATACCCTACAGTAGACATGTGTCACTTTCAAAATCAGAAAATGAGCATGTTA
The DNA here is from genome assembly GCF_009761245.1 of Sapajus apella. Lineage (NCBI taxonomy): Eukaryota > Metazoa > Chordata > Mammalia > Primates > Cebidae > Sapajus > Sapajus apella. Next base: position 2,889,612 of record NW_022437061.1, read on the forward strand.
TCAAGTTCTCTTGACAGCAATCAGGCCTTGTTCCCTGAAAGGCCCTGGAAATGTCAGGTGCGGAATCTGCTTCCACCAGCCCAAATCAGACCACCTGTGGTGTGTGGGGTGTCCTAGGAAGAAAAAGCCTGTTCGCCTGTTCAAAGCTGTTTCCTCCCTGACAGTAAGACAGCAGAGGCAGGACTCTGGCTCCCCGGCCGACTGTGATGGGATGCCTCTCTAATTCAGGGTCCCGAGGTCATTTTCAGCCCTTGCAGTGGCAGCTGCCTAGGAAGTAAAGAACAGAAAAGCACCGAGGCAGAGCAGTTTGCCTCACGTGTGTGGAAATAAGTCAGCTTGTTCTTCCCCAAAGAATTCGGGAGCTTGACAAATGAAAATCACATTTTACAGAAGCGAAAAAGGAAGGGCAGCGTGAAGTGACTTTTGGAAAGTGGCTTAAGCTCTTGAGCCTGTTTCCTCATCTGCCTGGAACCCGAATATGACTGGCTTTCCTATGCCCAACTTAAGGCTCACCTTAGCATTTTAAAGAGACATAAATCCAAATTGAAAAATAAGGCAGATCTTGTGTGATGGAGAGGAAAAAGGAAAGATACTCCATAGGCAACACACACAGAAAACCTTCCTAACAGCAGTTTGGCATCTGTACCATAAACACCGGGCCTGACTGCATTTGTTGCAATGCACCTTCTTATTTTTCTTTCCTTATTTTGCTTGGTTTTCTTTCTCTTTCTCTTCCCTCATTATCCACATTAACTACCTAGGAAATCTATCTTTATATATTTCTCTTCATGCTGATATAATTATACATAGGCATCTGTATACGCACAAACGTGGTGGAAATTGAATTTTTGTCTTATAAAAATGAATTCATATATTACAGACTTTTCTATATTTTGCTTTTCTCATAACAACTCATGGAAACTGCTTCCAATCATCTGATATAGGTCCAATTCTTTTTTATTTAATCAAGGCATAATATTATAAAGGATGAATATTTCAAAATTTAGTCAGCTTTCCTTATTGATAAATCTCCTTTAACATTCTTACACCAGGGGCTTTTATTTCAAATAATTTATCAGAAGTGAGATTTTCTGGGTTGAGGGATACGGTTGTTTTTTATTTTAATAGCTTTTCTTAGTTTATTTTCCAAAAGTTTATAACAGTTTCAACATCCATCAGCAGAATATGAGAATATTATTTCCCCTCCATGCCCACCAGCAATACATAGCACTCTGAAATTTCTGGTATTTTGTCAGGTACAACGTTATCTCATTGTTACTTTAATTTGTATTTCCCTCGTCTATAAAGGAATTTGAGCATCTTTATTTTTTCAGCAATTAATATCCTTTGCCCATTTTTCAACTGACTGTTTATAGTCTTATCAATCTGTAAGAACTCTTTTTACATTAACTCTCTGCTCATCCCCTACATTATAAATATTTTTCCAAATCTCTTTTATTGATTGATTTTGTTTATAGTATCTTTTTCCATGGAAAGGCTTTTTCCCCCAACTTTACTTAGTCTGTCTTTTACAGCTTCTGAACGTTGTCTTGTTTTAAATCTCCTCACTCCCTGCAGGTGTTTTTTCAATTACTTTATTGTCTAAACTTACTTATTTGATATATCTGGTATTTGTTTTAAAATCCAAAACTTGGAAATACAGCAAAAGAATGACTGCCTATGTTTTCACTGTCATACTAGAGAGCTGCCTAACAGGTCCATTAGAGGATTATTTAAATCCCTTGGCCCTAGAGACCAGAAGATGGAGCATTTTTAACTTGTTATTTACTATTGATTAGGACCCAGACTCTGTGCCTTTTCATGTGAACTTTTAGGTTTTTCTCCAATAGAGAGGCAAATTATTTCTGTCCAATGGAGAAATAACTCAAGTTACAGTTTTATTTCCCTGAGGAACATTAACCAGTTTTGTCTTTTACTGCACTTGTTCCAGCCTGCCTGTCCTAGACTAACTATATAAATCTCTGTTCTCCAAATATTTTTTGAACCAGCTTTACCATCTGCTGGTTCCCTCATTAATGAACTAAATAAATCTTTGAGCTGTTTTCAATCTATATTTATATAAGAGTTATGTTTTTAACTTCTTAAAAATTATATTTTGAAACTGAAATGTATTTATACATTTATACATTAACATGAAAGAGGTTTAATTTTATTTTTCTCCACATAATGGTCAGTTGTGCCAGATCCATTTATTAAATAATCCATCCTTTTCTCATCTACATAGAAATTGCTTAAATTTTCCATGCCTAGAATAAAAACCTTGCATATAGTAAGCATGCAATAAATATATTGTGGGTGAATTCTGCATATTCTCCTGTGTACTATGGTCTACTTTGATTCTTTCTTCAGCTTTTCTGAGCTATTGGTCAATTATTTTAGCAATACCATCTACCTGCTTACTATGGCTTTATAGTATGTTCTGATACTTGAGAAGCAGTCACTTTTAGTTTTCTTTTTCAAAAATTACTCTATTCATGACTATTTGTCTTTCCATATAAACTTTGCTTTTAGAAATAGGGTTTCACTCTGTCCCCCAGCCTGGAGTTCAGGGGTACAATCATGGCTCAATGCAGCCTCAAACTCCTGGGCTCTTGCAATCCTCTGGCCTCAGCCTCCTGAGTAGCTAGGGCTAAAGGTACACACCACCATGCCCAGCTATTTTTTAAATTATTTTTGGCAGAGGTGGGGGTCTTACTACATTGCTGAGGCTGGTCTCAAGCTCTTGGCCTCAAACGATCCTTCTGCCTGAGTCTTCCATAGTATGGGGATTACAGGCATGAGCCACTGCACCCAGCCCATATAAAACTGAAGATTATTTTTTTCAATCCTACAAAGAAAAAACACATTTAGAATTTTACGGAGAATTGTACATTCATCTATTAATTTTGATTAATTGATGTCTTATGATTTTAAGCCTTCCTATCCCAGAACATGGTGTGTCTTTTCATTTGTTCAGCTCTTACCTTATGTCTTTCAGTAAGTTTTATGATTTTCTTCATGTAAGTTCTATATCTTGTTATCTTTATTGCTAAGTATTTTATGGTTATTGCTGCTATATCAAACATGGAACTTTTCGTCCATTTCCACTTTTAGATGCTTTTTGTCAGAACAGAGAAAACCTATTGATTTTTATATTTTTATCTTGTATGCAAAGGCCTTACTAAATTCTCATCATTTTTAACAGTTCATTTGATTTCAAATTGCTCTGGTTGTCCTCTGACCCCAAAGTGCTTTAAGAGTAAAAAAATAAAAATAAAAATAAAATAAATAATCCACAGGATTTATTTCCTATCTACAAGTATTTACTTCTTCTAGCAATGTATCCTTCAACACATTCCTTTTTTTCTCCTTAATGCCCTAAAACTTGCTGCAAATGTGCTTGTTTTTGTCTAAGTTCTGCTCAAGAGAGAATGAAGGACCCTGAAGGAATGCCATCCACAAGAGGCTGTCTCAATGAAAAGTCTCTGGGTACCCACCAGATCTGGAAATCATCTAATCCAGTGGGGCATGAGGCAGTGGAAATCTCAAACACAAATCATATCGCAGTTAGGGGGAAGTACTACACATCAAAACTAATGAATGATATACAATTGAAAAAGATTAGTTACAAGTTAGAAGACAGAAAGTCTAGAAGTAGGTTAGGATGGGAACAAGAAATAAGTCAAGGGAAGTTTCTTCAGTCCCATGATCCTTGCAAGGGTGTCCAAGGTCTTTCATCCCTCTCTGGTTACGGTGTTGGAAACCTGTGCAAAACCAAAGATCCAACCGTTCTCTGAAGCATAGTGCACATTTTTGAAAAGGAAAGTGGCTTAATGACTTTCAGAAGAGCATACTCAAATTAGTGTCTTTTTTTTAGTACTCTTTGCTTAATCTAGATAGCTTCTTTATGATGTTCCTGGACGCTAAGTCAATATTTTTTGGTAGTTCTTTTCCCCTCTGGCTTTTAAAGCAAAGTGAAAAGACGAATGTTATCATCTTTTTAATGTAATAATATACCAGCACTTGTTTTATGAAATTTAATCATAGCATTTTATAGTCTATAAAATAGATCACCTTCTGAATTTAAAATAAATTATATTTTACATAGGAGAAAGATTCACCAAGAGCGCATCTGTTTTTCAAATCCATTTGTTGTTCACATTTGCAATGTTAAAAGAGGCATTTCCAGCTAGCCCATACCTGTTCTAATGTCAGGAGTGACAGGCTTTTACCTTAGAGGAAATATCTTTATTGGCCATCGTCTAAGTCAATATTGTTGCAAGGGACATTTGATCAAGCTAATGAAACACTGGACTCCTTCAGCTTCAAAAAATGGAAGACGAATGAAACACACTGATATCATCTTCCATGGGGCCAAGAAAAGAAATTCTGCAGACAGAACAGCTGTATTCTCTTTAAGCTCTGACAACATACAAAAAGGAACAACAGTCATTGCTTTCACTAGAAATCTAGGCTTAAGCCCACGGCGGTCTGACTTTACTTCCCATCCCCCACCCTCCCAGGACTTTTCTCTAAAGACAGCTATGCATGCCCCTTTTGTTGTCGTATGTGTACACACGGACATTGCCGCCAAAGGCCAGGGTCTCTGCGGAATGGCTCTACACTTCCCTTATTGTTCTCCTACCCCACACTTATCAACCCAGCTATTGAGAGAGAGTGTTTTTTGTTCTGTGCATCCCACCCTTGGACTACTCCATAGGTGAGTGACTTTCAAAGTTTTCTGAGAGGGGCCCAGCCTGCTCCTATATGCACACTGACATCCACACACTGTTGGGCATGGTTCTCTGCACACAGAAGCTGCTCAGGTAATTTTTGCTTTACTCCCCTTTACCTACCACCAACTCAAAGTTTGATTTGTTTATAACGTGTGCTGAGCCACTTAGAATGTCCCAAGAAGAAAATGCTGTTCACAGCCACTGACCTACCCAAATTCTTATTCCAGTGAGTCACATTACTCTTGGGATATGAAACCCTTGGTGGTCTTGCTTTTGAGGGTCCCTCAGCTTCAGTGCAACTGGGGTACACACAGACAAGACTCCGTCTGTCCCGGGCAGCTTTCCTGAGCCTTGGGTGGACCAGCTCACCATGAATCTTAGGCATCTGTTGTCCCTTGCTGCCTATCTATATGGAATAAGCTGCTTTGTGTAACTTGTGTATGAGTGCTCTCTCTCACTAGACTACTGCATGTGATAGAAATTGAGACACCCCAAGGTATAGTGTGGTGAGATATTTAGAGTCTTCCCCTAGGATTGATACCAGTATACAGTGAACCTGCTTCACAGAGGGTTCAAGCATTTGATATGAGTTTAGACAAAGCGTTCGAAAGTGTTCCTTCAATCCTTAGATTCTGTAATTCTTGGGAAGAAAATATTTCTACTAAAACAAAAATTCTGACATCTCTATTTTTCCCTGCATTTCTTCCTATCATTTTTCTGATACATAACCCCTAATGTTGTACCCCCTGAAAAATGACCCAACTTCTCAAATGTTGTGTCCTTATTGTGTACATTAAACTCTTCCTTAATACCCACCATTTGGAAAAACCATGCATTATATTTAAACCCTAAGTACATTGCTTGGCAGAAATACATACTGCAGTATTTTAAATATTAGGCCTGTTTATGGCATTGCTTCTCTGAGGACAAGTTATGAGATCAGTGACAATTACTATTCCTCATCTGGCCTCAGGGTCTCTAACAAAGGAGCACAGAGCAGGAAGCAATTACAAGAAGCAGGCAGAATGTCAGCAAAGAGGCATACTGTGGCATCTTACAGAATCACCAAGGAGAGGGATTAAATAAAATCATCCAAAGTAATTATCCAAAAGACCAGTGGGGCCAGGGCAAATCTCCTACAAGCTCTTAAGATGCATCCTAATGTCACTGAAACCAGAAGAACTAAAGAAATGTTTGCCTGAATGATTTGATAGAATGAAGAACACAATTCAGAAAATCTGCAATTACATGTGCACCAGCAAGTATGCCCTATCTGTGATGCTCTTATCTTCCTTTCTAATTTGCAGTCTCTCTCTCTCTCCCTCTGCGTGTGTGTGTGTGTGTGTGTGTGTGTGTGTGTGTTCATTTGAACATGTGTCCAAATGTATGTTTAAGTGTGTATCTACACTTTAAAATTTTTTTAATTATAAAACATATGTGAATAAACTGCCTAATAAACCTTATTTAGGAATATGGTTTTCATTCAACTAGATATATAGTAAATAGTTTTTATTGATTATCCAATTCTAAGGCAAATTTTAAAGTTAGCCAACTACATAGCTATCATACGATCTGATTTTTATTGGTTTTTCCAAACCATTGATGTATGAGAATCAGGTAATTTTCCAGCAACAAAAACTATAGCTTAGAGTTTGAGGTAGTTATTTCTTCTCAAAGTTGGTTTTATTTCTGCATCCATTAGGATTCTAGTAAGACTTTCAACTTGAAGGCATTTGACAAATTTATGGAAATTCTTGTCTTAAGAGTTCACCTTTAAAGGAGAGTTTAGGAAGAAAAAGTGTTAAAAGTGGAGTGACGCTGCATATAGCTTTAGCAGCTAAACATATTCTCATTTTAAATCCAGGACTCATTTTCAAGTTTGTGTTCTGAAACTAATTATCACATGGAGGTTCTTTTGAGCACAACAGAATGTTTACATCAAAAAACATCATCGAAAAATATGTAAGAATATGGCATTTTAAAATAAAATCAAAAGTATTTTTACCTAAGAGACTCAGGAGAGACCACTCATCTTTAGGAGGTACACCTAGTGGCTTGTTCCTATCTTTTAATTCCACAACTATGCAGTATGTTAGAGACTTTTAGAAAGCTGGTCCTTGCTCTCATAGCTAAGACTGCTAATAATCAAGGCCTAGAAGAAAAGAAATAAAGGGGATTTAATTAGAAAAAGAGGAAGTCAAATCGTCTCTATTTGCAGATAACATGATTATATATTTAGAAAATCCTATTGTCTCTAAGCTGATAAATCAATGTGATTTTTGCACATTGATTTTGTATCTTGAGACTTTGCTGAAGTCTGAAGATACAAAATCAATGTGCAAAAATCACAAGCATTCCTGTACACCAATAACAGACAAACAGAGAGCCAACGCATGAGTGAACTCCCATTAACAATAGCTACAAAGAGAATAAGATACCTAGGAACTAACAACTAACAAGAGATGTGAAGGACCTCTTCAAGGAGAACTACAAACCACTGCTCAAGGATATAAGTGAGAACATAAACAGATGGAAAAACATTCCATGCTTGTGAATAGGAAGAATCAATACTGTGAAAATGGCCATACTGCCCAAAGTAATTTATAGATTCAATGCTATCCCAATCAAGCTATGATTGACTTTCCTCACAGAACTGGAAAAAAATCACCTTAAACTTCATATGGAACCAAAAAGAGCCCACATAGTCAAGACAATCCTAAGCAAAAAACAAAACAAAACAAAACAAAACAACAACAAAAAAAACAAAGCTGGAGGAGGCCTCACACTACCTGACTTCAGACTATACTACAAGGCTACAGTAATCAAAACAGCATGGTACTGGTACCAAAACAGAGATATAGACCAATGGAACAGAACAAGGACCTCAGAAATAACACCATACATCTACAACCATCTGATCTTTGACAAACCTGACAAAAACAAGCAATGGGGAAAGGATTCCTTATTTAATAATGGTGTTGGGAAAACGGGCCAGCCATATGCAGAAAGCTGAAACTGGATCCCTTCCTTACTCCTTATACAAAAATGAACTCCAAACGGATTAAAGATTTAAACATAAGACCTAACACTATAAAAACCCTAGAAGAAAGCCTAGGCAATACCATTCAGGACATAGGCATGGGCAAGGACTTCATGACTAAAACACCAAAAGCAATGGTAACAAAAGCCAAAATAGAAAAATGGGATCTAATTAAACTAAAGAACTTCTGCACAGCAAAAGAAAATATCATCAGAGTGAACAGGCAACCAAGAGAATGGAAAAAAATTTTTGCAATCTACCCATCTGACAAAGTGCTAATATCTAGAATCTACAAAGAACTTAAACAAATTTACAAGAAAAAAACAACCCCATCAAAAAGTAGGCAAAGGATATGAACAGACACTTTTCAAAAGAAGACATTTATGCAGCCAAAAAACATATGAAAAAAGCTCATCATCACTGGTCATTAAAGAAATGCAAATCAAAACCACATTGAGATACCATCTCATACCAGTTAGAATGGTGATCATTAAAAAATCAGGAGACAACAGATGCTGGAGAGGATGTGGAGAAATAGGGATGCTTTTATACTGTTGGTGAAAGTGTAAACTAGTTCAACCATTGTGGAAGACAGTGTGGCAATTCCTCAAGGATCTAAAACTAGAATTACCATTTGACCCAGCAATCCCATTACTGGGTATATACCCAAAGGATTATAAATCATTCTACTATAAAGACACATATACACACATGTTTATTGGGGCACTGTTCACAATAGTAAAGACTTGAAACCAACTCAAATGCCCATCAATGATAGACTTGATAAAGAAAATGTGGCACATACACACCATGGAATACTATGCAGCTATAAAAAAGAGTGAGTTTGTGTTCTTTGCAAGGACATGGATGAAGCCATAAACCATCATTCTCAGCAAACTAACACAAGAACAGAAAACCAAACACCACATGTTCTCACTTGTAAGTGGGTGTTGAACAATGAGAACACATGGACATAGGGAGGGGAACATCACGTACTGGGGCCTGTTGGGGGTTGGGGGACTGGGGGAGGGAGAGTAGCGGGTTGGGTTATTGGGGAGGGATAGCATTAGGAGAAATATCTAATATAGATGACGGGGTGATGGATGCAGCAAACCACCATGGCAAGTGTATACCTATGTAACAAACCTGCATGTTCTGTACATGTACCCCAGAACTTAAAGTATAATAAATAAATAAATAATCAAGGCCTGAAGATTCAGTAACCCCCTTCCAATTTCTTAACCAATCCTCAACATATCTTCTGTTTTCCATATCTGCTGGGTCTTAGAATTTATAGGCCTGGATTCTAAAATAATTTTTAGGTTCACATGAAAACTCTTAAAGCAACCACTTACAGATCATGGCACTGAACGAGTCCACAGAACAAAACATGTTTAGGAATTCTGAGATGAACTCACCTGTCATACTCATTGATGAGTAAGGAGTAAAACATTCAAAATGGTTGGATCTTAGTCTGGGAACACCTTTGTACCCTAGCTATCAGCTCAGTTCCTGGTTCTTGAGCTCTAGGTCACTTTCTCTACATAATCGGCTGTTACCTCTGGTGATATGGCTTGGATGTTTGTCCTCCAAATCTCACGTTGAAATGCAATCCCCAATGTTGGAGGTAGGGCCTAGTGGGAGATATTTGGGTCATCGGGATGGATTCCTCATGAATGGTTTGGTGCCCTCCATGTGGTAATGAGTGAGTTCTCACTATGAGTTCATGCAAGATCTGGTTGTTTAAAAGGGTGTGGCACTTCCCCACCCTGCTTCCACATTTGTCAAATGACATGCCTGTACCAGCCTTCGCCTTCCATCATGATTATAAGTTTCCTGAGGCCTATCCAAAAGCAGATGCCAGCCTGTGGAACTGTGAGCCAATTAAACCTCTTTTCTTTGTAAATTGCCCAACTTCAGGTATTTTCTTAGAGTGATACAAAAATAAACCAATACAGAAAATTGGTACCAAGGAGTGGAGTATTGCTTTAAAGATAAAATCAGCTTCAGAACTGCATAACAGGCAGAAATTGAAAGGGTTTGAAGGGCTCAGAAGAAGACAGGAAGATAAGGGACAGTTTGAACCGCTTAGAGACTGATTAAATTGTTTTGGCCAAATTACTAATAGAGATATTGACAGTAAGTCCAGGCTGACAAGGTCTTAGATAGAAATGAGGAAGTTATGGGTAACTAAGTAAAGGTCATCTGTCTTACACCCTACCAAAGAGTTTGGCTGCATTATGACTGTGTCCTGGGAATTTGTAAAGGGTTGGACTTAAGAGTATAACTTAGGGTATCTGGTCGAAGAAATTTCTAAGCAGCAAAATATTCAAGATATGGCCTAGCTGCTTCTAACATCCTATGTTCAGATACAGGAGCAAAGAAATTACTTAAAGTTAGAACTTATATTTAAAAGGGAAGCAGAACATAAAAGCATGAAAAATTTGCAGCAGGCTGTGGAGCAACTACTAACTAAAGAGATTAGCATGACTAAAAGGGAGCCATGTGCTAATATCCAGGACTATGAGAGAATGTCCTCAAAGGCATTTCAGAAGTTTTTGAGGCAGTCCCTCCCATCAAAAGCCCAAAAGTCTAGCAGAAAAAATAATTCTAGGGGCCAGGTCCAGGACACCACTGCCCTGCATGATCTCAGGATGTTGCTCCCTGCATTCAGGCCTCTCCAGCTCAACTGAGGCTCAGAGAGCTCCAGCTACAGCTCAAGTGACTGCTCAGAAGAGCACAAGCCACCATAAGACATTGTGGCTTCCATGTGGCACTGATTCCATGGACACACAGAATATAAAAGTGAAGGAGGCTTGGCAGTTCCCACCTAGGTTTCAAAGGATGTGTGGGAAATCCTGGGTGCCCAGCAGAAGCCTATGACAGGGGTGGAGCTCCCACAGAGAAACTCTACAAGAGCAGTGCCAAGGGAAAATGTGAAGCTGAAGCCCCAACACAGAGTCCCCACCAGGGCATTGCCTAGTGAAGTTCTGGGAAGAGGGCTGTCACCCTCCAGACCTGAGAATGGTAAATCCACTGGAAGTTTGCACCCTTAGATTGAAAAAGCCAGAGGCACTCTACTCCAGCTGGAGAAAGCAGCCACAGGGGTTGCATCCTGCAAAGCCACATGGGTAGAGCTGCCCAAGACATTAGGAGCCCATCCTTGCACCAGTGTACCCTGGATGTGGGACATAAAACCAAAGGAGATTATTTTGGAGCATAAGATTTAATAACTACCCTCCTGGGTTTTAGACTTCCATGGGGCCTATTGTCCCCATTCCTGGCTGATTTCTGCCTTTTGAAATGGGAATGTTTATCCAATGCATATACCACCATTGTATTTTGAAAGAAAATAACTCATTTTTTATTTTACAGAATCATAAGTGGAAGAAACTTGACTTGAATTTGAGATGAGACTTTGAACTTTTAGACTTTTGAGTTGGGGATAAAATGAGTTAAGACTTTGGAAGACTATTGAGAAGGGATGATTGTATTTTGCAATATGAGGAGAATATGACATTTGGTGGGTCAGAGGGGAGATAATGGAATTATATGGTTTCATGTTTGTTCCCTCCAAATCTCACATTGCAATATAATCCCCAATGTTGCAGGTGGGTCCTGGTAGAAGGTGTTTTGGTCATGGGGCATATAGCTTCTGAATCACAAGGAGGGTTGGTGCCCTCCTTGTGACAGTGAGTTCTCACTCTGGGTTCACAAGATATATGGTTGTTTAAAAGAGTGTGGCACTATGTCCTTCTCTCTCACTTCCATTTTCACCATGTGATGCATCTATTCCCTTTTGCCTTCCACTGTGATTATAAGCTTCTTGAGGTCCTCACCAGAAGTAGTTACTGGCACCATGCTTCTTGTACAACCTGTAGAATCATGAGTCATTAAACCTCTTTCCTTTATAAATTACTCAGTTTCAGATAATTCTTGTATATATATACATACACACACACATATATATATATAGTATACATATATTGTATATATGTATATTCTTTTATATATATATTCTTGTATGTATATGTATGTGTGTGTATATGTATATGTATATGTGTATATATACATGAAATACCTGAGACTGAGTAATTTATAAAGGAAATAGGTTTTATACACACACACACACACACACACACACACACACACACACACACACTCTTTAAGTTCTGGGGTACATGTGCAGAACATGCAGGTTTGTTACATAGCTATACATGTGCCATGGTGATTTGCTGTACCCATCAACCCATCATCTACATTGCTATCTCTCCCCTAGCCCCCCACCCCCGACAGGCCCCAGTGTGTGATGTTCACCTCCCTGTATCCATGTGTTCTCATTGTTCAACTCTCACTTACGAGTGAGAACATGCAGTGTTTGGTTTTCTGTTCTTGTGTTAGTTTTCTGAGAATGATGGTTTCCAGCTTCAACCATGTTCCTGAAAAGCACATGAACTTTCTTTTTTATGGCTGCACAGTATGCCACAGTGTGTATGTGCCACATTTTTTTATCCAGTATATTACTGATGGGTATTTGGGTTGGTTCCAAGTCTTTGCTATTGTGAATAGTGCCTCAATAAACATACATGTGCATATGTCTTTATAGTAGAATGATATATAATCCTTTGGGTATCTACCAGTAACAGAATTGCTGAGTCTAATGTTATTTCTTGTTCTAGATTCTTGAGGAATCAACACACTATCTTCTGCAATGACTGAAATAATGTACACTTCCACCAATAGTGTAAAAGTGTTCTTATTTCTCTAGATCTTCTCAAGCATCTGTTGTTTCCTGGCTTTTTAATGATCGCCATTCTAACTAGCATAAGATGATAACTCATTGTGGTTTGGATTTGCATTTCTCTAATGACCAGTGATGATGAGCTTTTTTTCATATGTTTGTTGGCTGCATAAATGTCTTCTTTTGAGAACTGTCTGATCATATCCTTTGCCCACTTTTTGATGGGGTTGCTTGTTTTTTTTCTCGTAAATTTGTTTAAGCCTTTTGTAGATTCCGGATATTAGCCCTTTGTCAGATGGATAGTTGCAAAAATTTTCTCCTATTCTGTAAGTTGCCTGTTCAGTCAGATTTTTTTTTGCTGTGCAGAAGCTCTTTAGATTAATTAGATCCCATTTGTCTATTTTGGCTTTTGTTGCCATTGCTTTTGGTGTTTTAGTCATGAAGTCTTTGCCCATGCCTACGTCCTGAATGATATTGCCTAGGTTTTCTTCTAGGGTTTTAGGTCTAACGTTTAAGGCTTTAATCCATCTGGAGTTAATTTTTGTATAAGGAGTAAGGAAGGGATCCAGTTTCAGCTTTCTGCATATGGCTAGCCAGTTTTCCCAACACTATTTATTAAATAAGGAATCCTTTCCCCATTGCTTTTTTTGTTCACGTTTGTCAGAGATCAGATGGTTGTAGATGTGTGGTGTTATTTCTGAGGTCTCTGTTCTGTTCCATTGGGTCTATATATCTGTTTTGGTACCAGTACCTTGCTGTTTTGGTTACTGTAGCCTTGTAATATAGTTTGAAGTCAGATAGCATGATGCCTCCAGCTTTGTTCTTTTTCTTTAGGATTTTTTTGGTTATGAGGGCTCTATTTTGGTTCCATATGAAATTTAAAGTAGTTTTTTCTACTTTTGTGAAGAAAGTCAATGGTAGCTTGATGGGGATAGCATTGAATGTATAAATTACTTTGGGCATTATCGCCATTTTCACAATATCGATTCTTCCTATTCACAAGCATGGAATTTTTTTCCATTTGTTTGTGGCCTCTTATTTTCTTGAGCAGTGGTTTGTAGTTCTCCTTGAAAAGGTCCTTCACATCCCTTGTTAGTTGTATTCCTGGGTATTTTATTCTCTTTGTAGCAATTGTTAATGGGAGTTCACTCATTATTTGGCTGCTTGTCTGTTATTGGTGTATAGGAATGCTTGTGATTTTTGCACATCAATTTTCTATCCTGAGACTTTGCTTAAGTTGCTTATCAGCCTAAGGAGATTTGGGGCTGAGATGATGGGGTTTTCTAAATATACAATCATGTCATCTGCCAAAAGAGACAATTTGACTTCCTCTCTTCCTAACTGAATACTCTTTATTTCTTCCTCTGGCCTGATTGCCCTGGCCAGAACTCCAATACTATGCTGAATAGAAGTGGTGACAGAGGGCATCCTTTCTTGTGCCTGTTTTCAAAGGGAATACTTCCAGCTTTTGCCCAGTCAGTATGATATTAGCTGTGGGTTTGTCATAAATAGCTCTTATTATTTTGAGATACTTTCATCAATAGCTAGTTTATTGAGAGTTTTTAGTATAAAGGACTGTTGAATTTTATCCAAGGTCTTTTCTGCATCTATTGAGATATTCATGTGGTTTTTGTCATTGGTTCTGTTTATGCAGTGGATTATGTTTATTCATTTATATATGTTGAACCAGCCTTGCATCCCACAGATGAAGCCAACTTGCTCATGGTGGATAAGCTTTTTGATGTCCTACTGGATTAAGTTTGCCAGCATTTTATTGAGGAATTTCACATTGACGTTCATCAACAATATTGGCCTAAAATTTTCTTTTTTTGTTGAGTTTCTGCCAGGTTTTTGTATCAGGATGATGCTATCCTCATCAAATGAATTAGAGAGGGGTCCCTCTTTTTCTATTGTTTGGAATAGTTTCAGAAGGAATGGTATTAGCCTCTCTTTTCACCTCTGGTAGAATTGGGCTGTGAATCTGTCTGGTCCTGGGCTTTTTTTGGTTTATAGGCTATGAATTACTGCCTCAATTTCAGAACTTGTTATTGGTCTATTCAGGCATTTGACTTCTTTCTGGTTTCATCTTGGGACAATGTATAGGTCCAGGAATTTATCCATTTCTTCTAGATTTTCTAGTTTATTTTCATATATGTGTTTATAGTATGCTCTGATGGTGGTTTGTATTTCTGTGTGATGAGTGGTGATATCCCCTTTATCATTTTTTATTGCATATAATTGATTATTCTCTCTTTTTTTCTTTATTAACTGGCTAGTGGTCTATATATTTTGTTGATCTTTTCAAAAAACCAGCTCCTGGATTTACTGATTTTTTGGAGAGTTTTTGTGTCTCTATCTCCTTCAGTTGTGGTCTGATATTAGTAATTTCTTGTCTTCTGCTAACTTTTGCATTTGTTTGCTCCTGCTTCTCTAGTTATTTTAATTGTGATGTTAGGGTGTCAATTTTAGATGTTTCCTGCTTTCTCTTGTAGGTATCTGGTGTTATATATTTTCCTCTACTCACTGCTTTAAGTGTGTCCCAGAGATTCTGGTATATTGTGTGTTCGTTCTCATTGATTTCAAAGAAGATCTTTATTTCTGCCTTAATTTTGTTATTCACCCAGTAGTTATTCAGGAGCAGGTTGTTAAGTTTCCAAAAGTGAGTTTCTTAATCCTGAGTTCTAATTTGATTGCACTGTGGTCTGAGAGACGGTTTGTTATAATTTCTTTTACATTTGCTGAGGTTTTGCTTCCAATTATGTGGTCAGTTTTAGAATAAGTGTGATGAGGTGCTGAGAAGAATGTCTATTCTATTGATTTGGGGTGGTGATTTCTGTAGATATCTATTAGGTCCGCTTGGTCCAGAGCTGAGTTCAACTCCTGAATATCCTTGTTAATTTTCTGCTCATTGATCTGTCTAATATTGACAGTGGGGTGTTAAAGTCTTCCACTATTATTGTGTGGGAGTTTAAGTCTCTTTGTTGGTCTCTAAGAACTTGCTTTATGAATCTAGGAGCTCCTCTACTGGGTGCATATATATTTAGTATAGTTAGCTCTTCTTGTGCACTGACCCCTTTACCATTTTGTAATGCCTTTGTCTTTTTTAATATTTGTTGGTTTAAAGTCTATTTTATCAGAGACTAGGATTGCAACTCCTGCTTTTTTTGCTTTCCATTTGCTTGGTAAATATTCCTCCCTCCCTTTATTTTGATCCATTGTGTGTCTTTGCATATCAGATTGGTCTCCTGAATACAGCACACTGAAGGGTCTTGACTGTTTATCCAGTTTGCCAGTCTGTGGTTGTTGTTTTTTTTTTTTTTTTTCTTTTTTTTTGAGATGAAGTCTTGCTCTGTCACCCAGGCTGGAGTGCAGTGGTGCAATCTCAGCTCACTGCAACCTCTGCCTCCTGAGTTTAAGCAATTCTCCTGCTCAGCTTCCCAAGCAGCTGAGACTATAGGTGTGTGCCATCACACCCAGCTAATTTTTGTATTTTTATAGAGATGGTGTTTCACCATATTGGCCAGGCTGGTCTTGAACTCCTGACCTCATGATCCACCTGCCTCAGCCTCTCAAAGTGCTGGGATTACAGGCATGAGCCATGATGCCCAGCCCAGTCTGTGTCTTTTAATTGAGGCATTTAGCCCATTGACATTTAAGGTTAATATTGTCTTGTGTGAATTTGATCCTGTCATTATGATGCTAGCTGATTATTTTGCCCATTAGTTGATGCAGTTTCCTCATAGTGTCGATGGTCTTTACAATTTGGTATATTTTTGCAGTGGCTGGTGCCTATTGTTTCTTTCCATGTTTAGTGCTTCCTTCAGGAGTTTCATTAAGACAGGCCTGGTGATGACAAAATCTCTCAGCAGTTGCTTGTCTGTAAAGGATTTTATTTCTCCTTCACTTATGAAGCTTAGTTTGGCTGGATATGAAATACTGGGTTGAAAATTCTTTTTATTAAGAATTTTGAATATTGGCTCCCTCTCTTTTCTGGCTTGTAGGGTTTCTTCAGAGAGATCCACTGTTAGTGTGATGGGCTTTCCTCTGTGAGTAACTCAGTCTTTCTCTCTGGCTGCCCTTAACATTTTTTCCTTCATTTCAACATTGGTGAATCTGATGATTATGTGTCTTGGGGTTGCTCTTCTCAAGGAGAATCTTTGTTGTGTTTTCTGCATTTCCTGAATTTAAATATTGGCTTGCCTTGCTAAGTTGAGGAAGTTCTCCTGGATAATATCCTGAAGAATGTTTTCCAGCGTAGTTCCATTCTCCCTGTCACTTTAAGGTACACAAATCAAACATAGATTTGGTCTTTCCACGTAGTCTCACATTTTTTGGAGACTTTGTTCATTTCTTTTCATTCTTTTTTCATTAATCTTGTCTTCTCACTTTGTTTCATTGAGTTAATCTTCAATCTCTGATATCCTTTCTTTGCTTGATGTATTCCACTATTGATACTTGTGTACGCTTCACAAAGTTCTCATGCTGTGTTTGTTAGCTTCATCAGGTCATTTATGTTCTTCTCTAAACTGGTTATTCTAGTTTAGGTCATGTATGTTCTTCTCTAAACTGGTTATTCTGGTTTTTCATACTCTAGTAGCACCTGGAACTACCCAATGCAAGGAGGTTAAGAACCTTGAAGAAAGGTTAGGCAAATTGCTAACCTTTCTTCAAGGTTCTTAACTTCCTTGCATTGGGTAGTTCCAGGTGCTACTGGAGTATGAAAAAAAAAAAAAACCTGCAGCTAGTTTGGTGTCTGCACAAATAGCAGCCCAGTTTTGTTTGAAACCCAGGGCCTGGTGGCATCAGCACCAGAGGAAATCTCCTGGTCTGCCAGTTGTGAAGACTATGGGAAAAGTGCAATATCTGGGCCAAAATGCACCATCCCTCACAGTACAGTCTCTCATGGCTACCCTTGGCTAGGGGATGAAATCCCCTACCCCTTGTGCTTCTCGGGTGAGACATCCCCCTACCCTGCTTCAGCTCACCCTCTGTGGGCTAAACCAGTGTCCAGCCTGTCCCAAAGAGAGGAACTGGGTACCTCAGCTGGAAATGCAGAAATCACCTTCTGCATCACTCTTGCTGGGAGGTGTAGACCAGAGAATCCTCAGGTATTTTTTTAAAGCAATGCAAGAACAGGCTAAAGCACCTGGATTATTCCACTGCACAATCATTTATAGATCATCCACCTATGGATTTCCCATGTTGTAGAATCTCCACGGGAAAATTAAAACATTAGCCCAAATTGGATTCTCTCCATCTTTCAGAAGTTACTGCGCTCCTTGCACTCAATCCAAATAGGTATACTTTGATGAAACAAGTTTATTATAGTATTAGGCTGAGGGAAACACAATTAGAAAGCTAAATATGCAAGAATTAAATCATGGTGTCCACCAAAGTTGAGAAAAAATTAAATTGAAATTTTTACTTCTCCTAGTTCTAGGGCATCTATATTTACCTTCCCAGGTCAGCAACTCCCATTTGTTCAGACAAGACAGGGTCACAATTACTCTGATGTGAGCCTTGCAGCATTGCTCCTCAGCAATTTTTTTAAGAATAGGCTGGCCTCTCTGAAGGATGATTCTCTATAAAAAGCCAGAAGTTTGTCATGAGTGTTAGGGTCGTTTCTTCTAACAGCCCCACTATATATCCTGAGTGAGTTTCTCACTTTACAGACAATTTTTATCTCCATAATTCTGCAGTTAGGTGAATGGCAGCCTCCCAGGAAGGTATTAATATGCTGTTAGTCTGTTGCACTGTGCACAGCTTGAAACACAACTAATAAATTTTCTGTAAATTTTTCTCATCCCCTTTAAGTCTTAACTTTCTCAGGATGTGTGTGGTGCTGCTGAGCTGTCAAAGAAGCTGTCCCTGGAAAGCCTCTCATTTTTCTTTCAGCGCAAGTTCTTAAAAAGTCACAAAGCAAAACAAATTACCCCTATAAAAATTATAATGGCCAACAGGAAAATTCATGACAGCCCTCCTCCTCCAGGACCACAGCTGCCACAATTCATGCTTACCCACATCCGTTAACTACCCATCTCCCCTGCACCTAGTGAGGTGCAGGCTTGGGAGAGTGGGCTGGGACCTTGAGGAGCAGCATGCCCACTCCGCCAGTTTCTCTACCTACCCCAGACCACTTCTGACCTCACCATGCCACGGAAACTGCTCTCGCCAGGGTCATCAATGATCACCCAGAGGTTGTATAATTCAATGGGAAACTTTCTACCATTTTTTTTCTGACCTCTCAGGAGAATTTAGTACTCTTAATGACACCCTTCTATGAGAAAAAGACTCTTGCTGTTGGGTTCTATAATGTCTCCCCCTGTATCTGGTTTTTATTTGTTTCCTTCTTTACTATTTCTACTCCCACAGTCTTTTAAAATGTTGGCCCTTCTTTTCCCTAAACCCTTTACCCTCCTTATTTAACACCCTTCCTCTAGGCAGACTCACCCTACCTCACAGATTCAATTACTATCCATATATCAACAACTCCCAAGTACTTTTCTTCATCCAGATACCTCTGTTTAAAACCTGTAAATCCAGTGGCTTCATAGACATTCTATTTGCAAGTCCTTTTCACAGGTTAAACCTTAAATGTCCAAAACTGAATTCCTAATCCTCTCTCCAAACCATCCCTTCTTTCCCATCCCAGTAAATGACCCCAGATGTATTCAGTTGCTCTGATGCAGGAGCCAGGGATTGACCTCTTTTTCCCCATACTCCTTTATCCAAGCAATCATTAAATACAGTCTAGTTCATATCCCACCTCAATCCATTCAATCCTTCCCTCTTCCCTGCTATGTCCCAGGTCTCCAGCACGCTTCCTCTGGGCTCATACAACAACCTCTTGCTTACTGGGTCCCCTTTAATCAATTTGCTATGCTGTAGTAAAGCAAAGAAAACTTTCTATAGATATCTAAACACATCATACCCATGTCGCATGTATGTGATCTATTTTACATGTGCAAGTCATAGGGTTAGAGCTAAGGACACATGTAGAATAGTAAACAAGACAGCATGGTTCTTGGCCTTATGGAGCTCTATTCCAGTATCTATAAAGTAATGTGATGTACTAATTAATGAAAGTAATATGCTGAACAAGATATTTGCATATAGTCCCATAAATGGTAGCATCTCAGTTACATGAAAAGTATATGAATAAATAAATGAGTGGAAGAAAATCCAGCAAAATATTAATAACAAACTGTAGGATTGTGAGTGGAAGAAAATCCAACAAAATATTAATAACAAACTGTAGGATTGTGAGGGATTCCTGTGTACTTCATTGTATTTAAATGATATTTACCAAAAACGTGTACTAATTTTTTTAGATATAAACCTATTACATGGTTCCATGAATCTGCCTTTTTAAGGGGGAGCCTAGACAGGAATTCTAAATTCTCTATTTGGAATAAGTTTTCCCTTCCGTTTTGTCTTCCTTAGTTTTCATAATCAGTAGGAGGCAAATCAGAGAGGAATGATCTCAGCTTCCTGCTGTGTTTCTACCTCTCTCCCTTGCCTACAGTGCGAAGAATAAGATGTCAGACAACCAGGTCAAAGACTGTTATTTTCTCCTCTCTTTTCTGACCAAGGCCTGTCTTTGCTGTCTCCCTTGCCTGCATATGTAACCTCTTCCTCTCCAGCCCATCATCCTACCCAGCCCTCTCCCATTCTTAACTCCCCTGGACCCTGTGGGCTACCTCCAACTCCTACCCTCTCTCCATTTCACTCACCAGCCAACACTTTTTAGAATGGTCTAGACACTTCCTTCCACATTCTCACATCTCATTCACTCTTCAACATCATTAAATTTCCTTCCACCCACCACACTCCACTGAAACTGCTGCTGCAAATATCACCAGGAATTTGCATATTGTCACATACAATGGACATTTTGCATCCTTATTTTTAAAAGTTTCTTTGCTAACTTTTTCCCATGCTAATCCTTTTGCCTGGGATGCTCTTCCTCAGCCCATTTGCCTCACTAACTCCTCTTCTCTGTTTTGCTGCACAAACTTCTCTCCTTTGGGTCTCAGTTTACATGATGATAGGCCAAAAGTCTTCCATAATTCTTCTCTCTGTGCCCCAGTGAAGATAATCTCCCCTTCAGGGTTCTCATACACGGGTGGTGGAAACAAGCAGTTTCATATAAGCATATATTTAATATATGATTCACCAATCTCACTCCTAGGTATTCATCCAAGAGAAATGAAAGCATATGTCACACAAAGACCTAGACATAAATGTTTATAGCAGCTTTATTTACAATTCCTCAGAACTGGAAACAACCCAAACAGCCTCCAACTGATGAATGAAAAAACTAACTGTGGTAGATGCATTTAATGAAATACCATTCAGCAGCAAAAAGGATACATGCAATAACATGGATGAATCTCAAAAGCATTAGGCTGAATAAAAAAGGCTCAATGCAAAGGCTAAATGCTCTGTGATTCCCTTTATAAGACACTCTGGGAAAGGCAAAAATACAGGGATATCAGAATGTATGGGAAAATGATAAAGAAAATTTAAAATAAACAAAAAAAAAACTAAAAAATTAAAAATGTAGCCAGGCGCAGTGGCTCACGCCTGTAATCCCAGCACTTTGGGAAGCCAAGGCAGGTAGATCACTTGTTAGGAGTTTGAGACCAGCCTAGCCATCATAGTGAAACCTAATCTCTACTAAAAATACAAAAATTAGCTGGGTGTGGTGGCCCATGCCCGTAATCCCAGCTACTCGGGAGGCTGAGGCAGGACAATTGCTCGAACCCGAAAGGTGGAGGTTGCCGTGCACTGAGATCACACCACTGCACTCCAGCCTGGGTGAGAAAGCATGACTCTTTCTCAAAAAAAAAAAAAAAAAAAAAAAAAGAAAAGAAAGAAAAGAAAAGAAAAAGAAAGAGAAAAGAAAAAAGAAAGAAAAAAGGAAAAGAAAAAAGAAAAATATTAAAAAGAAAAAATATTATAGGAATACAAATCAGATCAGGGGTTCCCAGGGACTGAGTGTGAAGGAAAGTAATTGACTACAAAGGGGCTCAAGAAAACATTTTAGGGTAATGGAAATATTCTATATCTTGATGGTGATTATATAACTCTGTACATTTGTTAAAATTTATAAAATTGTACACCTAAAAGGGATAAGTCTTACTACATGTAAATTCTACCTCAATAAACCTGGCTTTGAAAAAAAAAAAAAAGACAAAAACTCAGGTCAGACTCATCTCTACAACAAACCTTCCATGACTTCATCCAACTCTAGCCTGGGTTTAGTAATCTCCTTAGTTCCCATAGCACCTGGTACCTATGTGTTTCTCTCTGCATGTATTATATTACATTAACTACTTTAAACAAAATTTTTAATATTTTTTAAATGTCTAGCTCCCCTACTAGTTGGTGAGCTCATTAAACTAAGAAACCACATCATATTTGTCTCAGTATCCATATACCTCATTCTCACACCCTCAACCTTCCACTCAATCCACCATTTCAGCATATTGATGAACCAGTGATTAAAGACCTTTTTCCTCTGATCTGCTTAGCAGGAGATTCAGTGAAATCTCCTAAGTCAGAACCTGTCCTCATGAGTGGCCTCATCAAAATTCTCTGTTTTTATTTCCCTCCAAGCCAATATGACTAAACAATTCTTAATAAAGCATTAACAAATAATGGTAGGTTACATTTATATAAAGCACATACAATTTTAGCATAGGTTTTCAATATTTTATTTTAAAGATAAGATCCCAATGATAGAGATATTTGGGGTGAACTAACAAATCTGTAGAGGAGATATTTTCAGCAGAAGCAAATCAATGTCTCTTGAATCTATGCAAAATTGCTAACAATTACATGGGAACACATTAATTTTGTCAAGTAAGTAGTGATGATGTATTTGAAATTTTTTTTTATTCCTAATGACTTATGTCCACAAAGCCATTATTCTACAGGGAGGAGTTGAAGAATTTGGGAAGGGTAGGCATAACACAGTAGCAACTATGTGTTCTATGGCTCCTCTGGTATCATTAGGATCCCTTGTGCACTTCAATTATAAACCTAAAACCTACCCTTTACCTTTGTTTCTTTCTACTGAGCATCCTTCATATAAAAGTAGTGGGGAAATAGTTCAAGGAAGACGTTGTGAAAGAATGACATACTGCTATTATTTGTATTCAGCTCATTAAGACCTCCTCCCACATATACGTATCCTTCTTAAAGAGCTACCAAATTATTCCAGGCTGTATGACTTATTATAGTGGTACCCACCTGGCAGTCAGACCTTTCACAAGGAAGTAGGGGTTTCACAATCATTACTGAGAATTCATTTGTCTTCCATTTTACTCTTCTCCTGTAAGGGTGACATGCTGGATCCAACCACACCCTCCGCTCTAGATTGTCCACCCCTTGGCCTGCTTGTTGTATATCACACTTATGGCAGCCAGGCAGAAATGAGACCAGATAGGATTCTGCAAAGGAGGCCACTTGCCTAGCTTGCCCAATCAGAGCATCAGAACTTTGGATGTAACAGGGTAGTATGAAATAACCTATCCAGATATTGTCCTGAGAAAAGGGCCAGCAGTTACTATCCAATTCTCAAAGAAATTCATATAATTTGAAAGTGATGTTTTTAGAACTTTATAGATAATATTAGTAAAGAAAAACTAATATGAATAAGAAAAATTATACATATTAGAAGGCATCCTATGATTGTAACTACAGAGTAGTCAATAAGCAACTTTTGGGATCTGCTAGGGGAAGAGCCCTTCCTTGAATCAATAAAGTGTATGCCTCTCATCCCTGCCTAATAATTTTGAACATCTAGTGATCAAAGACCTTTCTCTTCTGCTCCACTTAGCAAGAGAGCCAATGAAATCTCCTGGTAAGTTCAGAACCATCTTTCCTTATAGTTTACAAAATACTTTTACCTATGTGATCTCATTTGATTTTCATTCCCATTATGAGACATAGGAATTTTTATTCCTGTTTCACACATAAACAATTGAGGCTGAAAGAAGAAAAGAAGTTGGACCCCACAGCTACTTTCCGCTTCCCTTCCATGGAAATTAACTCATTCTTTCTATAATTCAACCTTAAAATGACCTTGTCTTTTCCTTCTCAAGCTTCTCTTTCTGTTCTTTCAGACAACACTTGTAGAGATTTCACAACCTTGATTTGTTTGTAGCTTTGTTTCTTGCTTTCTAATCAGAAATCTAGCTGCCTTGAACCTCACAGGGACCATGCGAGGGTCATTCCAGCCTCTACCACAGCAATTTTGGGCTCATAAATTCTTAGCGTCAGTACCTGGGTTCTTTTTATGTGTTTACATCTGAATCCAAGTTCCTTGTTTTTCTTTAGTACCTTGCCAGCCATCTGACAACTCCCTACTGCCTGTACTTTTTTTCCACTCTGACATGGAGAGTCACCTGACCTCTTTAACCTCAGCCCCAGAACATACAGTGATCACAGAAGTCCCAGGGTACCCCTGAAAAGGGGTGGAATGATTTGTAGAGAGACACATTAGGCTATGGAACCCCATTCTTCTCCAAATTCCAACTCTTCACACACAATAGCCTCTTCCCACACAATGCCACCAGTACCCTCTGTCACTTCAGTCTTTGGAGTAAATTTGTTCAACTCAAAATTAGTTATAATAGGTTATAAATACAGATTAATTACTGGACCACCAGTGACCCCTCCTATTCCTTTATCACTTACAAAACTGATATTTTACAGTATAAGACAAGATGACTTCTGAATTATCTTCCATTAGCACCCAGTTTAAATTCACTTGATACTGTGAAAGCTAGAAAAGGGAAAGAAAGCTGGCTAAGAATAAGACTTGCCTAGAATTAATGTTTGCAGATTTGATGCTATCTTTGTCACAGAATTAGCATGTATTCTGCCTCATCCAAATTGCTTTCTCTTTCTCCTCTCTGTCCTCTTCCAAAACTCCCAGCATTGGCTGGAATGTAGGACAGAATTTCCCACAACATGCAGACATCACCCATCTGTCTCTAATTTCACAAAATGACAAGCTGAAATGGCCCTGAGAGCCAAAAATTCTATTTTATACTTCTGATATTCCAGTAAGGCCAGTGAATTTTCTTTTATTTCAGTATAAATTGGGAATTTAAGGAAGAATTGAGAAAGGAGAGAGTAGGCCCTGAGAATCTCATTGCTATGCTACTGATGAGAATTTGCAAGGAGCTGAACCACTCACAACCAGTCAAATTGCAATCAGCCCAGGAATTAGTTTAGCATATTTTCAACATCATAGAAACTACTGCATTTCCCCTGGAAAATATAAACCAATTGTCTGCAGGTCTGCTTTGCTCAGGAGGTCCTAGTCCCTTCTTACTGCTGTATTGTCTTCAGAGTGATTATTCCGGAGCTTTCTTTCCAGGACCTCTTACCTGACTTGGCCTTTCTGGGGAGAAAAATGCAAGTCAATTGCTGCGGAGTTGTGCTTGGGATTTCTCTGTCTCCGCATCTCTGCACTATGCCCAGCTAACTGTGCCCCAGAGGTCATCTTGTTTGTTTGTTTTGTGGGTAGCACACACAGGAATAAGCTATACTGTTAGTTTTAGTCCTGGCCTTTCAAACCCAGTTTCCTTTCTTAAGCAGAGATAATCTCTGTCACTGTCAAACTGCCCTTGTCCTTCTTGCCTCTCACTCTTCTTGACTTTGTCCCTCTCAAAGGATGCAAGCCCTGTACAAGAGCAGAGAAGAGAGGAGGGCAATGGAAACCCTCCTCCAACAAGCTGCATTCTTCCCACCACAAACAGCCAAGGAAAATGTTCCTCTGGGGTGCAATCAGGGCCAGGGCTCCTCTGACTCAACCCCCAGATGACCTAATAAATAGCAAGAAAGAGGACAGAACATTCCTGGAGTCAGAAAGTCTCCCCATAAGTCCAGGAAGAAGTGCAGGACAGTATCACAAGAGACCACAAGGGATCACAGAGCCACTCAAATTGGCATAAGGCCACAGTGCCCTGATAAATGACCAGAATATTACAGTGGGAGATCTCAGAGCAGGCTCAGAAGGCCAGCAAGTCTATATGAGGGACGCTGGCACAGGAAAGAAGTCCTGAGTTCAGATGCATTGCTGCTGCCTGGGATACGCAATCTCAGTCCAAATCCTGGAGTGACAGAGATGTGACCAGGGTCCAGTTGCTGCCTAGAGTTCTTCACTCAGGCCATGCTACTTCTTGCCTCCTCAGTTCCTGCTGCCTTTTCTGCCTGGAGGCACTCTTCCCCACTCCCCATCCTACTACTCTGGTAGTGCTACCTGTATTTGGCTAAGTTTGCTTATCCTTGCCTCTCTTTTAGGAAGCTTCCCCTAAAGCCCACAGGGGAGTTGCACCTTCCCTGATCACCCTGTCCCTGCATTGTCCTGTAGTGTCTGCCTCCCCTGCTACCCTGCGAGGACCCAGAGGAGGGAGCCATCTTATTCATCTGTGTATCTACAGAGCCTCGGATGATGCCTTGCCTAGAGTGGTTCCCTCAACCAAACAATGAATAAATGAATGAATGAATGAATGAAGAATTTGCAAATTATTTGAAACCAGATCTTCAAGAGAAGGCAGAAGCTATTTATCAGAATAGGCACAAAATCAGAACTAGCCACTAATGAATATAATACGAGACAGAGTCTCAAAGTCCCAGGCAATTTCTCCTTAAAACTCCTCTACCAGAAGTCAAGATTAGTGTACATTTTTTAGATGAAACTGAGTTTATAGATAAAAGTTTCACAGCCTCAACTCTGCTTGGCAGACGCTAAAGTCAGGCAGACTGACAGTATTTGCAGTGGACTGATTCTTTCATTCCCCTGACTTGGCAAGAGTTAAGACAATTTGGAAGTGACAGATGGGTAGGAGGAAATAAAGTGGTATTTGTTTTTAAGGGTAAAACCAGCACAAATATAATTGACCTGCTGAAATATCTCCAACCTTTTTCCTCAATCCTCAGTGTGCTCCAGCCTCCTCAGTCTTCCCTCAGTTTGTTGAATATACCAAGCTCTTCTCTGCCTCAGGGCCCTTGGACATGCTATTTTCTCTGCCCCAAATTTACTTCTACCTACATTTTAAAATAAAAATTCCTTCTCTTCTGCAAGTTTTAGCTTAAGTGATAATCTTCAGGGAAGCTCTTCACAGGTACTCTATTAAAAGCATGTGTCATCCATTACAGCCAATTAAATCTCAACCTCTTTTTTGTATTTATCATGTTTATACAATCTTTAATTACCTCATTTATTTATCTACTTATTAGTGGTCATGAAGGGGATAGTCCCCCATACTGGGACATAATTTCATAATGACAGTGATCTAGCCTAGCTTGTTCATTATTTTATCTTCAGCACTTAAGGTATCACTAGGCACCCAGTAAGAGGTCATTGTTATCAGTCCTGTTGTTGTTGCAGTCACAATTATTTTCAAAAGAATTTCTGCAGCATATAAACTGAACTGATTTATCAAATAATGTACTCAGACTTGAGTTTCTTCATTTTCCACATATTTTGTGTATCTTGTATCAGAAGCATTTGTAAATGCTTGCAGGACCATCTCAGCATTCAGCAATACATATTAAAGAATGCCATGTAGGTCTGAGTCCACCTTGTGACTAATTCCCTTCTAATAAAAGAAAATGAGATTTCATGATTAAGGGGTTTAGAAATAATCAAGAGAGGGTTAAAAATAAAACTAGCGGAGGCTGAGTAGACCAAAGAATAGCTACTGGCATGCCTTCCAAAATAATGTCCCAGATTATGATTTCATATGAAAAAAATAAAATAATTGCTTGCCAAGCCATATAAAAAGCACAAATTCTGAGAGAACTTAAACAGAAACTAAACCTTGATAGGACTTTAGAGTCTAGAACTTTCCCAGAACTGACTTTTCCTGGCCATTCTGAATGTTCCCTCGTCTAGCTTTTCATCATCCTGGTGGCGTGGTACCATCCATAGACTGGTTTTAATTACCCAAACCTGGCCTGCTGTGTTAATCTTTTTAATCGCCCTAAGGAAAGTTTTTAAATGAACTCTACCAGTTTGCAAATACTGGAAGAAGTCCCTGCTCAGGCCCTGGGTATTTTAAACATTAGCCTTTATTTTCCCCATGTTTGTCTCATCACAACAGTCAAGCCATGTCCCATCTCCTTTAAACCACATTTCAAAACTAATGAGTTGTAAACAAAATGTTCCTTCATACATGGAATACTAGTAGCTTTGACTGCAAAACGCTTAAAAATAAACATTAGACAGGAGACACTGGCAAGATGGCTGAATAAGAACAGCTCTGGTCTGTAGCTCCCAGCAAGACCAATGCAGGAGGCAGGTGATTTCTGCATTTTCAACTGAGATACCCAGTTCATCTCATTGGGACTGGTTAGACAGTGGGTGCAGCCCACAAAGGGCCAGCAGAAGCAGGGTGGAGTGTTGCCTCACCCAGGAAGCTCAAGGGGTCAGGGAACTCCTTCCACTTGCTAGAGGAAGCCATGACAGACTACGCCATGAAGGACGGTACTATGTGGCCCAGATACTACACTTTCGCATAGTCTTTGCAACTGGCAAACCAGGAGATTCCCTCAGGTGCCTACACCACCAGGGCTCTGGGTTTCAAGCACAAGATTGAGCAGTCATTTGGGCAGACATCGAGCAAGCTGTAGGAGTATTTTCTCAAACCACATGGTGTCTGGAATGCCGGCGAGACAGAACTGTTCACTTTCCTGGAAAGGGGGCTGAGGCCAGGGCACCGAGTGGTCTTGCTCAGCAGATCCCACCCCCATGGTGCCCAGCAAACTAAGATCCACTAGCTGGAAATTCTTGCTGCCAGCACAAAGTCGACCCAGAATGCTCAAGCTTGGTGGGGGGAGAGGCGTCCACCATTACAGAGGCTTGAGTAGGCAGTTTTCCCCTCACAGTGTAAACAAAGCCACTGGGCAGTTTCAACTGGGTGCGGAACACACCGCAGTGTAGCAAAGACACAGTAGCCACACTCCTCTCTAGATTCGTCCTCTCTGGGCAAGACATCTCTGAAAGAAAGGCAGCAGCCCCAGTCAGAGGCTTATAGATAAAACTCCCATCTCCCTGACACAGAGCACCTGGGAGAAGGGGTGGCTGTGGGCTCAGCTTCAGCAAACTTAAACATTCCTGCCTGCTGGCTCTGAGGAGAGCAGTAGATCTCCCAGCACAGCACTTGAGCTCTGCTAAGGGACAAAATGCCTCCTCAAATGGGTCCCTGACCCCCATATCTTCTGACTGGGAGACACCTCCAAGCAGGGGTTGACAGATACCTCATACAGGAGAGCTCCAGCTGGCATCTTGAAGATGCCCCTCTGGATCAAAGCTTCCAGTGGAAGAAACAGGCAGCAATCTTTGCTGTTCTGCAGCCTCCACTGGTGATACCCAGGCAAATAGGGTTTGGAGTGGGCCCCCACCAAACTCAAGCAGACCTGTAAATGACCATCAACACTAAGAAGAAACTGCATCAACTAATGGGCAAAACAGGGCCTCTTAGAAGGAAAACTAGCAAACAAAAAGGAATAGTATCAACATCAACAAAAAGGATGTTTCCTTAGAGACCCCATCCGAAGGTCACCAACATCAAAGACCAAAGATAAATAAATCCATGAAGATGAGGAAAAACCAGTGCAAAAAGGCTGAAAATTCCAAAAACTAGAATGCCTCTTCTCCTCCAAAGGATTACAACTTGTCACCAGCAAGAAAACTAAACTGGATGGAGAATGAATTTGACAAAGTGACAGAAGCAGGCTTCAGAAGGTGGGTAAAAACAAATTCCTCTGAGCTAAAGGAGTATGTTCTAACCCAACGCAAGGAAGCTGAGAACCTTCAAAAAAAGGTTAGACAAATTGTTAACTAGAATAACCAGTTTAGAGAAGAACATAAATGACCTGATGAAGCTAAAGAACACAGCACGAGAACTTTGTGAAGCATACACTAGTATCAATAGCCGAAACAACAAGAGGAAGAAAAGATATCAGAGACTGAAGGTCAACTTAATGAAATAAAGCATGAAGACAAGACTAGAGAAAAAAGAGTGAAAAGGAATGAACAAAGCCTCCAAGAAATATGGGACTGTGTGAAAAGACCAAATCTACATTTGATTGGGTGTTCCTGAAAGTGAGGGAGAAAATGGAACCAAACTGGAAAACACAATTCAGGAAATTATTCAGCAGAACTTCCTTAACCTAGCAAGACAACCCAACATTCAAATTCAGGAAATACAGAGAACGCCACAAAGATACTCCATGAGAAAAGCAACCCCAAGACATATAATTGCCAGATTCACCAAAGTTGAAATGATGGAAAAAATGTTAAGGGCACCCAGAGAGAAAGGTTGGGTTACCCATATAGATAAGCCCATCAAACTAACCACAGGTATCTGCAGAAACTCTACAAGCCAGGAAGGAGTGGGGCCAATATTCAATATTCTTAAAGAAAAAAATTGTCAATGAGAATTTCAGATCCGCCAAACTAAGCTTCATAAGCAAAGGAGAAATAAAATCCTTTACATACAAGCAAATGCTGAGAGATTTTGTCACCACCAGGCCTACATTACAAGAGTTCCTGAAGAAAGCACTAAATATGGAAAGGAACAACTGGTATCAGCCACTGAAAAAATGTACCAAATTATAAAGACCATCAACATTATGAAGAAACTGCATCAACTAATGGGCAAAATAACTAGCTAGCATTATAATGACAGGATAAAGTTCACACATAACAATATCAACCTTAAATGTAAATGGCCTAAATGCGCCAATTGAAAGACACAGACTGGCAAATTAGATAAAGAGTCAAGACTCATCGGTGGGCTGTATTCAGGAGACCCATCCCATGTACAAAGACACACATAGGCTCAAAATAAAGGGATGGAGAAATATTTATCAAGCAAATGGAAAGCCAAAAAATAAAAATAAAAAGCAGGGTTGCAATCTTAACCTCTGATAAAGCAGACTTTAAACCAACAAAGATCAAAAGAGACAAAGTAGGGAATGGTAAAGGATAAATGCAACAAAAAAAGCTAACTATCCTAAATATATATACCCCCAATACAGGAGCACCCATATTCATAAAGTAAGTTCTTAGAGACCTACAAAGAGACTTAGATTTCCACGCAATAATAATGGGAAATTTTAACATCTCACTGTCAATATTAGACAGATCAATAAGACAGAAAATTAATAAGGATATTCAGGACTTAAACTCAGCTGTGAACCAAACGGACCTAATAGACATCTTCAGAACTCTCCACCCCAAATCAACAGAATTTAAACTCTTCTCAGCACCACATAGCACTTATTCTAAAATTGATCACATAATTGGAAGTAAAACACTCCTCAGCAAATGCAAAAGGATGGAAATCATAACAAACTGAATTTAAGACCACAGTGCAATCAATCAGAACTCAGGATTAAGAAACTCACTCAAAACCACACAACTACATGGAAACTGAACAACCTGCTCCTGAATGACTACTGGGTAACTAACGAAATTAAGGCAGAAATAAATATGATTTTTGTAACCAATTAGAACAAAGACACAATGTACCAGAATCTCTGAGACACAGCTAAGCCAGTGCTTAGAGGAAAATTTTAGCACTAAATGCCCACATGAGAAAGCGGGAAAGCTCTAAAATTTACACCCTAACATCAAATTAAAAGAACTAGAGAAGTAAGAGCAAACAAATTCAAAAAGGCTAGCAGAAGACAAAAAATAACTAAGATCAGAGAAGAGCTGAAGAAGATAGAGACACAAAAAAACTCTTTGAAAAATCAATGAATCCAGAAGCTGGCTTTTTGAAAACACTAACAAATAGACCACTAGGCAGACTAACAAAGAAAAAAATAAAAGAATCGAATAGACACAATAAGAAATGATAAAGAGGAGATCAACACTGATCTCACAGAAATACAAACTACCATCATAGGATACTATAAACACCTCTATGAAAACTAGAAAATCTAGAAGAAATGCATAAATTCCTGGACATATACACCCTTTCCAGACAAGTTGAATCCCTGAATTGACCAATAACAAGTTCTGAAATTGAGGCAGTAATTAATAGTCTACCAACCAAAAAAAGTCCAGGACCAGATGGATTCACAGTCCAATTCTACCAGAGGTACAATGAAGAGCTGGTACCATTCCTTCTGAAACAATTCCAAACAACAGAAAAAGGACTCCTTTCTAACTCATTTTATGAGGTCAGCATCATCCTGATACCAAAACCTGAAAGAGACACAACAAAAAAAAATAAAAATTTCAGGCCAATATCCCCGATGAGGATTGATGCAAAAATCCTCAATAAAATACTAACAAGCCGAATCCAGCAGCACATCAAAAAGCTTATCCACAAGTATCAACTAGGCTTCATCCCTGGGATGCAAGGCCGATTCAACATATGTAAATCAATCATGTAATCCATCACATAAACAGATTCAATGACAAAAACCACATGAATATCTCAATAGATGCAGAAAGGGCATTCGATAAAATTCAACAGGCTTTATGCTAAAAACTCTCAATAAAGTAGGTACTGATGAAATGTATCTCAAAATGAAAAGAACTATTTATGACAAACCCACAGCCAACATCATACTGAATGGGCAAAAGCTGGAAGCATTCCTTTTGAAAACTGGGACAAGACAAGGATGCCCACTTTCACCACTCCTATTAAACATAGTATTGAAATTTCTGGCCAGGAAAATCATGCAAGAGAAAAAAATAAAGGGCATTCAAATAGGAAGATAGGAAGTCAAATTGTCTCTGTTTGCAGGTGACATGATTGTATATTTAGAAAACTCCATCGTCTCAGCCCAAAATCTCCTTAAGCTGATAAGCAACTTAAGCAAAGTCTCAGTATACAAAATCAATGTGCAAAAATCGCAAGCATTCCTACATACCAATAACAGAGAAACAGTGAGTCAAATCATGAGTGAATTCCCATTCACAATTGCAACAAAGAGAATAAAATACCTATGAATACAACTTACAAGGGATGTGAAGGACCACTTAAAGGAGAACTACAAACCACAACTCGAATAAAGAAGAGAGGGCACAAACAAATGGAAAAACACTTCACGCTCATGGATTGGAAGAATCAATACTGTGAAAATGACCATACTGCCCAAAGTAATTTATGGATTCAGTTTTATACCCATTAAGCTACCATTGAATTTCTTCACAGAATCTGAAAAAAACTACTTTAAATTTCATATGGAACCAAAAAAGTACCTGTATATCCAAGCCAATCCTCAGCAAAAAGAACGAAGCTGGAGGCAACACGCTACCTGACTTTAAACTATACTATAAGGCTACAGTAATCAAAACAGCATCCTAATGGCACTAAAACAGGAATATAGACCAATGGAACAGAACTGAGGCCTCAGAAATAACACCACACATCTACAACCATCGGATCTTTGACAAACCTGACAAAAATAGGCAATGGAGAAAGGATTCCATATTTAATAAATGGTGTTGGGAAAACTGGCTAGCCATTGTGCAGAAAGCTGACTGGACCCCTTCCTTACAACTTATACAAAAATTAACTCAAGATGGATTAAAGACTTAAACATAAGACCTAAAACCATAAAAAGCCTAGAAGAAAACCTAGGCAATGTCATTCAGAACATAAGCATGGTTAAAGATTTCATGACTAAAGCACCAAAAGCAATAGCAACAAAAACCAAAATTGACAAATGGAAACTAAACTAAAGAGCTTCTGCACAGCAAAAGAAACTATCATCAGAGTGAACAGGCAACCTACAGAATGAGAGGAAAATTTTCCCAATCTATCCATCTGACAAAGAGCTAATATCCAAATTCTACAAAGAACTTAAATTTACAAGAAAAAAAGCAATCCCAAAGTGGACAAATGATATGAACAGACACTTCTCAAAAGAAGACATTTATGTAGCCAACAAACATATGAAAAAAATCTCATCATCACTGGTCATT
Organism: Sapajus apella; assembly: GCF_009761245.1. NCBI lineage: Eukaryota > Metazoa > Chordata > Mammalia > Primates > Cebidae > Sapajus > Sapajus apella. Next base: position 2,923,100 of record NW_022437061.1, read on the forward strand.
AGAGAAATGCAAATCAAAACCACAATGAGATACCATCTCACACCAGTTAGACTGGTGATCATTAAAAAGTCAGGAAACAACAGATGCTGGAGAGGATGTTGAGAAATAGGAACGCTTTTACACTGTTGCTGAGAGTGTAAATTAGTTCAACCATTATGGAAGACAGTGTGGCAATTCCTCAAGGATCTAGAACCAGAAATATTATTTAAATATTATTTTACCAGAAAAAGCATTTTCATTACTGGGCATATACCCAAAATATTATAAATCATTCTACTATAAAGACACATGCACACGTATGTTTATTGTAGCATTATTCACAATCGCAAAGACTTGGAACCAACCCAAATGCCAATCAATGATAGACTGGATAAAGAAAATGTGGCACATATAAACCATGGAATACTATGCAGCCATAAAAAATGAGTTCATGTCTTTTGAGGGACATGAACTCATGAGGGACATGGGTGAAGCTGGAAAACACCATACTCAGCAAACTAACACAGGAACAGAAAAGCAAACACCACATGTTCTCACTCATAAGTGGAAGTTAAACAATGAGAATATATGGATACAAGAAGGGGAACATCACACACTGGGGCCTGTTGGGGGATGGGGGGCAAGGGGAGGGGCAAGGGGGCAAGGAGGAATACCTAATGTAGATAATGGGTTGATGAGTGCAGCAAACCACCATGGCATGTGTATACCTATGTAACGAACCTGCACATTCTGCACATGTATCCCAGAACTTAAAGTATAATTTTAAAAAAAGGAATACAGAAAAATAAATGAACATAACTTTCAAAGTCAGAGCACAAAGCTTTGCTAGTCATCCCCGCTATTCAATTCTCTCCCACCCAACCTTTAAGGTTCAATTCAAGCTCTGCAACCTTATACAAATCTGCTATTCCTCTGGACCACAATGGCCAACCTGAGCACTCTGAGGTTGAGCCCATACCTCAAGATTTTATTGTTCTCTAGTCACATAGGATAAAGGAAGAATAAAGTAAGATGTGTTGGGAGAAGCAGGAGAAAAAAGATACTAAATTTTGCCAAGAACTAAGTTTTGCATATTACATAGGCAACCTCATTTAATTCTCACCATAATCCTATAAATAAGAATTATTCTTCACCATTTTCCAGATGAGGAAACTGAGGTCCATGCTATACTAGGAAACTTGCCTGCAGTCCAGAGCCAGTACACAATAAAGTCAGAATTTGAATCCCAGTCTTTACCACAAAACATTCTCTGTCCTCTACCTTGCAGAATTAGCTTTATCTTCTCTCCGACTTCACCCCCAGGAACAGATCATACAAGGAAACACACAAGAAAGATGAAGGATATGAAAACCATATCATGTTTCAAGAGTAAATATTTATATTAGGCATCTGTTAGGTACAAAGCAGAATCCTCAGAACTTTGGAGAAGGGAAATGGAAGTTTACATCATGGAGGGAAAGAGAGCTGTTTAAACAGCATTAGGCACTGTGGCATACATGCTCTTGACAAAGTGAATACAACACACAGGTGGTTATACCTCATCTGCAGTGTTTGGTGTAGTTTTAGTCACTAGGGCACATGTGCTGTGGAATTCACAAGAAGAGCATGAGGGTATTCATGCTCATGGGATCATGGTTAAATATTCAAACAGCTAAAAAGCTATCTTTTATAAACAAGATATTTGGAAATTTTCTGTACAACTCTAAAAAACAAAACTGGAACTAAAGAAGAAATGCCACAGGGAGGTCCATTGCTGCCACCTGTAGGACAGAACTCTGACAGTTCAATAGAATGAATCACCTCTAGACATTGGCAACTGCCATTGTTGACATGATTATACAGCTTGGAAAGCCATTTATCAAGTATGTGGTAATGAAGATTCATGTCCGGGGAATTAAGATTGGCCTGAAGTCCTCTAAGATCCCACTCAGCTCTAATTCTATGACTCAACTTGCATTTAATAGAGTTTTATCTCACTGCAGAAAAATTTGTATTAATTTCCTATTGCCACCATAACAAATCACCACAAACTTAGTAGCTTAAAATGACAGAAATGTACTATCTTACAATTCTATAGTTTTGAAGTCTGCTCACAATTCTGCAGGTTAGGTCTCACCGGACTGAAATCAAAGTGTTGGCAGGACTGCATTCATTTCTCAGGCTCCAGAAGAGATTCCATCCCTTGCCTCTTCCAGCTTCTTGACTCATGCCCCTCTTCCTCCATCTTCAAAGCCAGCAATGGTGGGTCAAGTCCTTCTCACCTTACATTATTCTGCTCTCCCCTCTGCCTTTCTTCCAATTTTACAGACCCCTGTGATTACAGTGAACCCACTCAGACTACCCAGTACAGTCTCTCTAGGTTAAAGTCAGCTATTTTTCAATCAGGATTCCATCTGGAACCTTAATTCCCCTTTGCTATGCAATATAACATACAATTTTCAGGAATCTGGACATGGATACCTCTGGGAGGGAACTTTATTCTGCCTACCACAGCGAGATTCTGAAAAGGGCCACCAGTACCTTCTCGCACTTCAGGATGGCATGTGAATTAATAACACAGGCTGTGACACTCTGCCTTTCCTAAAAGTCACAGGAGATGAGATAAGGAATTGGCAAGAGCACACCAGGCCTCCATGGGTTATGTGGGACTCAGCTTCTACCTAACACAAGTCAACTAAATAAAATGGTAGAAAATATTTTTCCGTTGGGTTTTACCTCTTAATATCAGATGCCAAATGACCTAACTGAACATTGACTCCTAAACATATCTTGAGACTGAAATCTTTAGGTAGTTAAGCAAATGAATCAACTAAGATTATCTAACAAATTATCTAACCAACGATCCTTGTTAGATCTTTGATAAGGTACAAAACTAGTAAGAAAGGAAAAAGTAAAAATATTAAAAAGCAGCTCTTCTCTCTTTTCTTTCACAACCAGAGATGACCACCATATATTGGAAACTAGATGCAACTTCAATACACCCTCTCACCCATAGCAGACACTCCTAATCCTTCGCTCTTTCCCCTAGCCTGTGACAGCCTTCAGGAGTCTTCTTCAGTCTTGTGCCTAAGGCAGGCACTAGCAATTATCAGAGTTGGCACATGAGAAAAAAAGCCTATTTGCCATCTCCTCAGGAAACACTCTGTGTTCAGTGGATTGGGATTTAAGACTGTTGTTTAAGCAATTACTGTGTACAAGACAATGAACTCGAAATGTGCCTTCAGAAACAAAACGTACAATTATAATTTCAGCGGCCAAAGGATTGCAATCTAATAGCTCTTATTGCTATTTTGTTTCTTGTTAATAGAATTCTCTATCTCACACCATACTTTGTATTTATCTAAAGTTTTACCTTTACACTACCCTGGGATCTCTGTTATTTGAATCACAATGGAATTCCAAGCTGAAGCAGAAAAAGAAATTAATTTGCTATCATCCTCAAAGATCCAGGCATAGATTTGGCTTTGGCCTTTTCCAGGGCCTCAGATGATGCTATTGGGCCCAGTACTGCCCTCAGCCCCACTGTCCCCCTCTGCCTTCCTCTGGTGGCTTCATTCTCCTATAGGTTCTTGCCCATGGAGATGAGATGGCTCCCAGAAGCTCCAGGCTTACCTCTCATCTTCTCAGAAACCCAAGTAGGAAAGAAAATGCTTTTTCTCTGTATCCCACTACAAAGACCCTGAACAGGATTTAATTTTAGTGGCTTTTCATTGTCCTAGCTGGGGATCATATGGTCATCTGCAAACCAATGACTATGACAAGAGAAATGCAAGCCTCTGATTAGCCAGCCCTCAGTGAATCACCCACTCCTGCAGCAGGGATTATATTCAGTGCCACTTGAACCACATGAAACAAAAGAAATAAAGAACTGGATTTCCCCGGGAAAACTGGTATACTGTTACCAAAGGGAAAACAAATACTGGGTAGGCAGAAACATTAAACAATTACTATACTTAAGCGACAATTTGAGTCAGATTATTAGCTGTTCTCTGGTCCAGTATTAGCTAACAGCAAGACAGAGAAGAGAGCATCATAATTTGAAGAGGAATAGGGATTGGGGAGACTGTTCAAAGCCTGGAGTACAGCACAAGGAAGAGAGACATAAATGAGACACCACAGCACAGGGGCCATGGGAAATTAGCATGATATTTTGGGAAGAAAGTCCAGAAGATATTTAACAGCCACTGAAATAGAAGGACTCACCACATTTACAACCCTCATTTATTTTGCCTAACCCTGAAATAACTTCTAAGAAAATAAATAAGAGAAGGCAAAAGGACTTAGGATCAAGCAACCCGAATTTTAGCCCCGCCACTTACCAGTGAGTGGTGTTGTCTAAGGCATGTCACTTATCTCAAAGCCACAGTTTGTTCTTCTATGAAATGAAACTAAATGATTATTCCTAACTCACAGAGAATTCAATGTTGTCATATGTGTAAGAATCATTTCTAAACATGCTGCAACAAACACTCCTATTCATATGCCTATTGCAATGAGCCTTGGTGGCTCCTCTCATCTACTTACCCCACTTTTGAATCTGATTCTGAGTTGTCTCTGTGAGTTGCTTTGTCCAAAACAATGAGGCTGGTCTGGGCACAATGGCTCATGCCTATAATCCCAGCACTTGGGAGGCAGGAGGATCATGAGGTCAGGATACGGAGACCAACCTGGCTAACACGGTGAAATCCCATCTCTACTAAAAATACAAAAATATTACCAGGTGTGCTGACACACACCTGCAGTCCCAGCTACTCAGGAAGCTGAGGCAGAATTGCTTGAATCCTAGAGGTAGAGGTTGCACTGAGCCGAGATGGCGCCACTGCACTCCCAGAGTGAGATAGATGTTGTCTCAAAAAAAAAAAAAAAAAAAAAAAAAAAAAAAGGCAGAAGTGAGGAGTGCCTTCTAAGGTTAGGCTATAAGAGGTCGTGCAGCTTCCATTTTTGTATTTTTTGAAAACTCCCTCTTAGATGCCCATCACCACTCCACGAAGAAGCTAACGCTAAAATACAGCATAAGGGGAAGGCATACACAGAGAGACTCTGGAGAACGAGAAGACATCTTGAATATACCAATCCTAGTTAAGCTCTCAGCTGAATGTAGCTGCACAAGGGTTCTCAGCTGCATCACATTGTGGAGGAAAGACCAGCCCAGCTGATACTGGTTAATCCACAGAATCATGAGAAATAATGAAGCATTGTTTTAATACACTAAATTTTAGGATGGTTTATAACAGAAGTGGTATCTGAGACAATGTGTATACATAGAATTTCTATGGTTCTTGACATATTTTTCCGCAGTTTTCTCAAAAGGAATGTTATTGCACTTTGGGAAGAATAATACCTCATTTGTGGGAAAGCCTCATGTTTTGCAGTACACTCAGCATCACTGTCCTTGCCTGCTATATTCCAGTAGCGCTCTACGGTCAGTGAAAGAATCAAAGACATCACCCCGCAGGCCTAAGTACCCCCTGTTGTTAGCAAAACCCAAACAGAGCAATTACTTCTAGGAGGGTGGGTGCTTCAGAGGTTAGATTCACTAATTATAAGCCAGCAATTACATTCTTCCTTTATGTCCTGATTATTGTGAGTTGAAATACCTTCTTCCCTGGAACTTTATGCTGCTTTCAAAGAAGTAGGCTGCATTAAGTCATACCTAAATTGAGTTTACAAGGTCCATAAAATTATATCATGCAATTTGATAGTAAAGAATGCAACCAGATGTGATAAATATGGATAGATTTGGCCTCGAAAGGTCTCCAAAGAAAACCATCATCTACCACTAAGTTCAGCTTGTGTCAAAAACATTAACATTCATTCTCTAATTTGTCCCATTTATTTAGTGCTTTTAGAATCTGGAGAAAATAAATAAATGAACATTATTCTTGGCTGCATGATCATATTTGTTCTTTCTTTTGGTGAATCCTTATAATGGAAGCTCCTACATTTAACAGATCGACAACAAAAGACAGGGTGTTGTGAAATGAAACTTCTCTAAGATAAATATTACTTTCCAGGAAGCAGAGGACTTGAGAAGTGACCTGCTGAAAGAGAGTTGTCATTAATCATAAACATCTCTGTTCTTTGTAAACACCAGGAAGGACCACAGCCTTATCTATTAATTTCACCATAGTGAGATTCCAGAGCTTATGTTTTTGTTTTTGTTTTTTTTCCTGGAGAGTTTCACATTTCCAAGGTCAACTTCAAGGGTAAGCTTTTATTCAGTCACTCTGAAGTATCAATACTCCTGTCTTAATAAGATACGAAATATTCTTGCTACCCCATTCTTTTACCCACACCCATTCTCTTTCTTATTTCCACCAGTTTACAAACTCAAGTTCCTGCTGAAGTGTTAGTTGAAACAGGAATGGGAATTTATTTGAGCAGGTCTCTGTCAATTTCACTCTGAGAAAAAGGTGTTTGTTTTCTGGAGTGGCATACAGTATCCAAAGATGACACTCGATGCTAAATCGGAATTTTGAACTAAGCTTCCAAAAGTAACAAAATTATAATTTAAGTCCCTACATTTTTCTTACTTCAGATTGTAAAGATTCCTTGATGATCTTAGGGAAGTTGAAGAAAGAAGTAATTAGACTATTGTAAAAAATATAAAGGATTACACAAGAATATAATGGCATCTGTGTTTCTTATAGAGCTACTTGTAAATGGTACTACATGTACACGTTGTACAAGTGAAAGAGCCAAAATGTAGGAGTCCTCAGTTTTGAAAACTAAATGTTATTTTAAAGAAAAAGAGAAGGAGAGAGAGGAGAAAAACTAAATACCCAATCAGCTAAAATTTAATCTTAAAATATATTCCTTAGAAAAGTACATATGTTAGAATTCAAGTAGGTGACAATATGCTACTTTTTATCTTGGTCTATTTTAGAAAAATCCTCTCCTTGGTAAATAAATAGTATGTTTATATTGCTAGCATATTTTAATTGTTAACATTTAAACTACACATAACATTTATTTTAATAAAATTTGATACTTTAGAAACAAGAAAAGAAAAACATTCTTCACTATACAAAAGGATTCAGTTTTCATATTTTAAGACCCCTTTGGGAAATTTTAATGCAATTGTACTTATTAAAAGTTAATGCATATACAAATTTTCATAAATTAATTTTTGTATAAATTAAGACACACCTCTTTGGCAAAGGCTATATTCGTTTTAAATTTCTGAAATGTTAATCTCTCAAAATCCCCTCCTCCTTCCCACCACATTTCTGTTATTAATTTTCAGTGACCTCTCCCAGCAGTCTCTTACGCCAAAACCATAACTCTTTCTCTTAGTGGCAGCCAAAAATATACCAAAGAATAGAATATTGTGATGCTGTCAGCCAATCCAGCAGACTAGACAATTCAGACTTCAAAATAACTCAAAGGACCTGAAACATGTGATAGCCTATACTTCAAATAAAGTATCTATGATGGTATTTCCTTTTAAAAAAAAATGAAATTTTCTGTCCACTGTGTAATCTAAGGAACATTACAGCAAATGTGCAGCTTAAAGTGATAAAATATAGGTTTTTTTTAACCTGCCAAAAGGAGGGAAAGAGGTCAGTTTACATTAACAAATCACAAATCTTACATTTTCCCATATCTCCATAGCTGTCAAGTGATGGAGAGAGACTAAAGTCTAAGTCTATCTTAATCTGAAGCCCAAGCTCTCTCCACACTATCACACTGTCTCTTCATTTTTCTTTATGAGTTTTCATGTGAATCATGCCTATGTCCTGCATAAATAATTGTGCTTCTCTGGGCTGAATCCCCATGAGATTGTTGTTTTATTTTTAGGAATGTGCTAATGTCTTTAGTGTCAACCAAGCTCTTTTCTGTTTATCTTGGTCATAAAATGTGCCTCAATTTGTAATAAAACACCAAAAGAAAGGAAAAGAAAAGACAACCAGAGAAACAGAGAAATTTGAAGCAAATAAGAAAAAAAAGAAGCAAAGAATAAGTGAAGCTTGATGCAAAAGAGATTTTTAAAAGAAAGAAAAAGAAGAGATAAGCTGAGAAGATCTTGAAAATAAAAAATACAAAGAAGATCTGGGGACTTCATCCTGGTGGTGGCAGAATGGATAATTTTGCCAACTCTCTTGAGGAAGGAAATTAAAATATCTGGGCAAACTATAAAAATCACTTTCTTTAAAGTATCATAAAGCTAAAAAGAGAGTGTGGAATTACTGGGCAAAGATCTAAAAAAAAAAAAAAAAATACAAATCTAAAAATGTCACTCTGGCAGTTTACCACAGGCATGTAGACCTACCTTGAAAAGGCAGCCAATAGACTGAGCAGTGCTTCTAATATCTTCCTAGGGCCAGGGAGACAAAATATGCAGTATCTCTGATAGGGAAACAAAAAATTTCATTAGAAGACATTAGAAGAGACCTAAATAAATGGAGAGGAATACTATGTTCATGGATTAGAAGACTCATTTTTGTACTGATGCCCCAAGAAACAAATAAGCCAATGGGACAGAATGGAAAGACTAGATGCAGGTTTATTGATAAATGGGCACTTGGTATATTTTAGATATGATACTCATAAAAATAAGGAGCAGATGGTTTTAATAACTGGATATTCATGTGTGAAAAAAAAAACTTGACTTCCAACCTCACACTTTATCACTGCCTGCACTGCTTCCCCATACTACCCCCATATGCACACTAGAAAAACTCTTTTATTTATACATCTGGATGTATGACATAAGAACATTCATATGCTATGTGTAATAATGCAGTTTAAAAATTGAAACAGCACATGTTCATAATGAGTAGAATGAATAAGTAAACTGTGGAATGTTTATACAATAAAATACTATAGCGCAGTAAAATTGAATGCTATAACATATTTAAATCTGAGAAACATAATATTGAAAAATTCAGTTACAGAAAAACAAAAGTATGATTCTCTTATACAAAATTGAAAACTAAAAATATATTGTCCAGCAATTTAAACACATGACTATGAAGAATGTAAAAGAATTGATGAAGGTATAGAGAGTGGATATCAATTGTCTCTGTTTGCAGATGATATAATTGTATATTTAGAAAACTCCATTGTCTCAGCCCAAAATCTCCTTAAGCTGATAAGCAACCTAAGCAGTCTCAGGATAAAAAATCAATATGCAAAAATTATAAGCATTCCTGTATATTAATTACAGACAGAGGGCCAAATTATGACTGAACTCCCATTCACAATTGCTACAAAGAGAATAAGATACCTAAGAATACAACTTATAAGCGATGTGAAGGATCACTTAAAGGAGAACTACAAACCACTGATCAAATAAAGAAGAGAGGGCACAAACAAATGGAAAAACATTCCATGCTCATGGACAGGAAGAATCAATATCGTGAAAATGGCCATACTGCCCAAAGTAATTTATAAATTCAATGCTTTCCCTATCAAGCTGTCATTGACTTTCTTCACAGAATTGGAAAAAAACTACTTTAAATTTCATATGGAACCAATAAAGAGCCCACATAGCCAAGACAATCCTAAGCAAAAAAGAACAAAACTGGAGGAATCACACTACCTGGCTTCAAACTATACTACAAGGCTACAGTAACAAAAACAGTATGGTACTAGTACAAAAACAGATATATAGGCCCAATGGAACAGAACAGAGGCCTCAGAAATAACACCACACATCTACAACCATCTGATCTTTGACAAATCTGACAAAAACAAGCAATGGGGAAAGGATTCCCTATTTAGTAAATGATGTTGGGAAAACTGACTAGTCATAAGCAGAAAACTGAAACTGGACTACTTCCTTACACCTTATACAAAAACTAACTTAAGGTGGATTAAAGACTTAAACATAAGACCTAAAACCATAAAAAGCCTAGAAGAAAACCTAAGCAATACCATTCAGGACATAGGCATGGACAAAGACTTCATGACTAAAACACCAAAAGCAATGGCAACAAAAACCAAAATCAACAAATGGAACCTAATTAAACTAAAGAGCTTCTGCACAGCAAAGAAACATCAGAGTGAACAGGCAACCTACAAAACGGGAGAAAATTTTGGCAATCTATGCATCTGACAAAGGGCTAATGTCCAGAATCTACAAAGAACTTAAACAAATTTACAAGAAAAAAGCAAACAACCCCATCAAAAAGCGTGCAAAGGATATGAACAGACACTTCTCAAAAGAAGACATTTATGTGACCAACAAACATATGAAAAGAAGCTCATCATCACTCGTCATTAGAGAAATGCAAATTAAAACCACAGTGGGATACCATCTCATGCCAGTTAGAATGGTGATCATTAAAAAGTCAGGAGTCAACAGATGCTGGAGAGGATGTGGAAAAATAGGAATGCTTTTACACAGTTGATGGGAGTGTAAATTAGTTCAACCATTGTAGAAGACAGTGCGGTGATTTCTCAAAGATCTAGATCCAGAATTACCATTTGATCCAGCAATCCCATTAGTGGGTATATACCCAAAGGATTATAAATCACTGTACTATAAAGACACATGCTCATGTATGTTTATTGCAGCACTGTCCACAATAGCACCAATCCAAATGCCCATCAATGTTAGACAAAATAAAGAAAATGTGGTACGTATACACCATGGAATACTAAGTAGCCATTAAAAAGGATGAGTTCTGAGCTTCATAGACCTGAGGAAAAAAAAAAAAAAAAAAAAGGATGAGTTCATGTCCTTTGCAGGGACATGGATGAACCTGGAAACCATCATTCTCAGCAAACTGACACAAGAACAGAAAACCAAACACCACATTTTCTCACTCATAAAGAGGAGTTGAACAATGAGGACACATGGACACAGGGAGGGAACATTACATACCAGGGCCTGCAGTAGGGAGGCAGACTAGGGGAAGGATATTAGGTATTAGGAAAAATACTTAATATAGATGACGGGTCGATGAGTGCAGCAAACCACCATGGCATATGTATATCTATGTAATAAACCTGCATGTTGTGCATATGTATCTCAGAACTTAAAATATAATAGTAATAATTAATTAAGAATGGATATCTCTAGGGGAAAAGAATGGGATGAGGGAGGGCAAGCAAGAAAGGGACTTAATAATGGTGTGTTGTTCTTTTTCTTAAATTGGATGGTATGTAATTGATGTTTCTTGTATTTTGATTACTTATACTTTACATATATTTTATGATCGTTCTTTTGCATTTACTCAAAAGTTAATAGAAATGTAGCATTGGCCCATTGCTAAAGGGCCAAGCTTGAATTCAGTCTTCATGAGGAGGTCAAAAACAAAGCTGAAGGTCACCATCACAGAACAAACAGTTTGAGACAAGGAAAAATCTGAAATTTTTTCCACAAAATAAATTGAATCATTACTTCAACCCAATTACATAAAATATTGCTTCTTAAATGCTTAAAGTTGACATCATGGTACAGAAATAGTAATTTCTCAGCTCTGTTGATTATCAGATTGCCCTTATGGTTAGTGTACTACACATTTAAAAAACCAAGTAGACCCTCAGTTTCAACAGAAGTTAGAAAAAGAGGAATATATTTTTTTGCCAACTCTAGTCAGAATAGGTTATTGCTGGTAGTGATGTTGCCCCTTCTGCTCCAGTAAGAACTGGATTAAAGTCTCATCTCATTTCCACCTTCTGGAGTTAGAGTTTTGGTCAACAGTGATTATGCAATTTCACTGAAGCAACTTCACAAACAGAATCTCTGTGCATTGCTTGAAGATGATGCTTTTTTAATATTTTTAGATGAAGCAAATTTTTTTGCTATCACTTATATTTTTATTTTTAATATTATTCATGAACTTACTGCTTTAATTTACCCTTAAACCTTTGATCTAGAATGTGGCAATAGAACATCATAATTGAATTGCAGATAACAAAATAGTCTCTGAATTTCCATTTGCACCTTAGCTTTCATTGGATGCACAGCAATTTCAGCATCTTTCCTCAAGCAGAATAAGAAATAAATTTTTATGGCATGTATCATGCAAGAAATATTTGCACTTTCAAGCACATCAGTTAGGTTGCTTCAGCAGATTCCAGCAAATGAGCTGTTTTATCTGCAAAACAACAACAACAACAACAACAAACAGTGATTTTAAGTCCCACTTTTTGGTACTGTTATGCGTTCAGGTAGACTTTTAAACATATAGTAGCTACTTTTCCATCCTATTTGAACATCTGTCTTGTATATATATTTGACAAAGAGTTCTAAAACCTCTTGGATGTCATGTTTGTCATTGACTGAAGAAGAATAATGAGTGATTCATTACCTTATAGCTACAAATCTTACGATGGTGCTCCAGCTGTAATTCTTTTCTGAACTCATGAAGTGAAGGGTGTGAACATAGTATCATATCTTCTAAGCCTTCAAATCATTCATACCCTTCACCATGTTTTTTTAATAGTCAATAGCAATGCATGATATTTTACTCATTTTCCTTTTAAGAATATTTCTTCAATCAGATTTCCTATGTCGTTGGCTGTTTGAGATCCAGGCATCCCTCAGCAAGCTAGTAAACCGGAAATAGTCAGTTCAAGGATTCCAGAAGTGATACTGAAGTAGACATGTGGTGACTTTGTCTTCCAAAACATGAGACCAAAGCGACCATTTGAATGGCACATTTTAGCTGAATGTTGAGGCCAAAGCTAACTTATAAACCTCAACAATTTTTATATGATAATTATAAAAATAAATGGCTTCAAGTTAAAGGGATTTATGTATTTATTCAATGATATTTTTATTGAGTACTTGCTGTATGTCAGACATTATAGCAGATGCTGAGGATACAGTAATGAACAAAATAGATAAAAGTCCCTCTCCTCATGGAGCTTACATTCTAGTTTACAGGAGCAGGGAGGAACAAACAATAACAACAAATCTACAAACTAATGCCAGGGGCTGCCAAATGCCATGTAGTAACAGATCAAGGAGGAGAATCAGAAGTGGGTGGGGTGGAGGACGGGATTGTTATTTTCTAAAGGATGCATATGGAAGACCTCATTGATAAGGTGATATTTGAGGAGAGAATTTAAAACATATGTTTAAGTTTTCAAAAGCAGTATTTAGGGGAAAAAAAAAAAGCCAAAGACTCAAAAATAAGGAATAGGGTTTCACAAACTTTCACAAATTTCACAGACAAAAACAGAATTCAAGATGTAAATATAAGAAATGCTAACTTGGACACTTATTGGAAAGGGAATTTGTTAAATTATGATAAATCCATACAATTAAGTAATGTGTAGCTATTAAAAGATGACACAGGTATCCACATCATGTTACTGAATTGTAAAAGTAGATTACAAAATCTAATATGAAAAAATAATTATTTCTATATGGGTTTTTTTAAGTCTGGAAGATTATACAACAAATCTTTAGTAACAGTACATCAGGGAAATGGAATTTATAAGAGTAAAATAAAAAGATGTTGTCTTCCACTCATGCAAGTATACATTATTTTAAAATTTTACAACAGGCACTTATTATACGGCTGCCTAAGTATTTTTCAATAATTTAAGGACAAATTGAGTGATTTTATATTGATAAAGTATGCAACTGAAATTAAGGACATTATTTTTATGAACCTTCTATGGATGAAGGAAAAATGTTTAATAAAGCAAGGGTAAAATGACTTAAGTATAATAGTAGTAGAATAATTTTACTGACCATTCTCAATCTTCAACAGATCAACTGACCAAAAGTAATCACAAAAGGGATCTGAATTCTGTCATTAGCAAGTCTGGTTTAAATGCTAGTAACTAACTTTCAACTCTATATAGAGAATGGAGCTTATTTTTCAACACCTTTGAAAATACAAAAATTTGTCACACAGTACACAACAAAAAAAGCCTTTATAAATTCTAAAAAAAAAAATCACATAAGCATCTTTTGTAATGCAAAAAACTGATAGTTTTGAAATTGAAAGAAATAAAATTCAACCACTTAAAAATTAAAGTCCATTCTCCTTAGTAACTCTCAGATCAGAGAGGAAAATAAACTATTTTATAATAGTTGATACTAAAACATAATCACACCACTACATCCTAAAATGTCTGAATGACATCAAAACTGTTATCTGAAGAAAATTTATACCACCAAAGTTTTGCATTGTTAAAAAAAGTAACTTATAATAAATTAAGTATTGAGCTGAAGAAGCAAAGAAAAAACAAAATTAATATTAAAAATAATAGAAATGCACACAATAGACATACAAAATAATGATTACTAAAATAGTAGAACAAAACAATAATTGCAAGAGCTACTTCTTTCAAAAGACAACACAGAAACTGAAACTGTTTTTCAGTACTGCATTAGAAGATGCTGCTACATTAAACTGCTACATTAGAAAATGCTTTATGATTTCTAGAGAGCTTTAGTATGAGCCTTGGCCCTGACTCCCCTGACTCAAACCCGCAATTGACTTAGATACTCATATGGTTTGGCTGTGTCCCCACCCAAATCTCATCTTGAACTATAACTCCCATAATTCCCACATGTTGTGGGAGGGACTTGGTGGGAGATAATTGAATTATGGGGACAGTTTCCCCCATAATATCCTCGTGGTAGTAAATAAGTCTCATGAGATCTGATGGTTTTATAAGAGATTTCTCTTTGCACTTGACTCTCATTCTCTCTTTGCCTGCTGCCATGTAAGATGTGCCTTTCACCTTCTGCCATGATTGTGAGGCCTCCCCAGCTACATGGAACTATGAGTCCATTAAGCCTCTTTTTCTTTATAAATTACCTACTCTCGGGTATGTCTTTATTAGCAGCACGAGAAAAGACTAATACAGATACAAACAAAAGTAGTAAACTGTACAATTTAACCTACCCATGGAAAGTTCTAGTCACTGATTTTAACCCTACGAGGTGAGCTCCCCCTTTCTGGTGCCTAACAGCATCTTGGTCAGATGCTGTTTGTTTAAAAATATTTTCATTTGTTAAAACTTAGTCCAGTGCAATTAAAAGATTCAACTTTATATATAATTCAAGGTTTTCCCTTTTAAAGCATGCTGGACTTGAGGCTCCTGGAGCTTGTAACAGAGAAGGGATAAGCAAGCATCGCAATGCTAACCAAGGCTTATCGCTGACATGGCTCCCTGATGGGTGACATCCAGTTCTACCTAAAAATCTTTCCCAGCCCCACTCCTAACCTTCCACCACCAGTGACCCACCCCACAGCCACTGCCATGATTCTGAAAGGTCCAGCTGGTGACCTCTGGGGGTAGTAAAGTACCAGTAAATGGCTCAAGCACCCTGAGCAAGGTCCAGATGAGCCACAGGTAACTAATCGGCCCTATCATACTGACCCCTGCAAGTGCAACCTGTGTGTCATTCAGCCCTGCCATTTCTTTCCAATCCCCTTTTCCTCCATTCAGGTAGAAACATGAGCAGATCATATCTCCAGTGTCTGGGGTAATGTGCAAATGGGGAATAAAGAGCTAGTCCCCCACTCACTGGTACATCCTGATCTTTAAGAAGTAGGATCTTATCACTGTCCCCACTCCTGGGCTTCTGGTAGAAAGTGGTAAATCCCATAATAAACATAGCACCCTCCAAAAGACCCAGTTCTAAGATGACTCTCTCTCTCCCTAGTCTTCTTATACAGACTGATGTGGTAGTTGGTGGTAGTCAGGCCAGTTAAGTCATATCTTCGAACACCCTGCTCAGTGGTGGCCTTTTTTAAAATGTTCTCTGCTTTGAGGTTTGGCCAAAATCTTTACTCAGAGGTAAAGTGCCATATAACATTTTGTTCCAAGTACATAATAATTTCTCCATGAGTCTTTTTTTTTTTTTTTTAAGTTCTGGGATACATGTGCAGAACATGCAGGTTTGTTACACAGGTACCTGGTGGTTTGCTGCACCTATTAACCTGTCATCTAGGTTCCTTCCCCCATCTCCTACCCAACAGGCCCTGATGTGTGCTGATCCCCTCCCTGTGTCCATGTATTCTTATTTTTCAACTCTCACTTATGAGTGAGAACATGTGGTGTTTGCTTTTCTGTTCCTGTATTAGTTTGCTGAGGATGATGGTTTCCAACTTCATCCATGTCACTGCAAATCTCATTCTTTTTTATGGCTGCATAGTATTCCATGGTATGTATGTAACACATTTTCTTTATTCATTCTATCATTGATTGGCATTTGAGTTGGTTCCATGTCTTTGCTATTGTCAGTAGTGCTGCAATAAACATACACATGCATGTGTCTTCATAGTAGTATGATTTATGTTCCTTTGGGTGTATACCCAGTAATGGGATTGCTGAGTAAAATGGTATTTCTGGTTCTAGATCCTTGAGGAATCACCACACTGTCTTCCACAATGGTTGAAATAATTCACATCCCCACCAATAGTGTAAGAGCATTCATTTCTTCACAACCTCACCAGCAACAACTGTTTCCTGTCTTTTTAATAATTGCCACTCTGACTGGTGTGAGGTGGTCTCTCATGGTGCTTTTGATTTGCATTTCTCTAATGATCAGTTATATTGAGCTTTTTTTCATATGTTTGTTGGCCACATAAATGTATTCTTTTGAAAAGTGTCTGTTAATATATTTTGCCTACTTTTTGATGGGGTTGTTTTTTTCTTGCAAGTTTGTTCAAGTTCCTTGTAGATTCTGAATATTAGACCTTTATCAGATGGGTAGATTGCAAAAATTTTCTCCCATTTTATAGGTTGCCTGTTCACGCTGATGATAGTTTCTTTTGCTGTGCAGGAGCTCTTTAGATTAATTCAGTCCTATTTAGCAACTTCTGTGTTTGTTGCAATTGCTTTTGAAATTTTTGTCATGCCTATTACAAAATCTTTGCCCATGCCTATGTCCTGAATGGTATTGCCTAGGTTTTCTTCTAGGTTTTTTATGGTTTTGGTTACATAGATATAAGTGTGTCATGGTGATTTGCTGCACATATTAACCCATCATCTAGGTTCCTTCCCCTCACCTCCTGCCCCCTCAGCAGGCCCTTGTGTGTTCATTAAGTTAATTTTTGTGTAGGATGTGAGGAAGGGGTTCAGTTTCAGTTTTCTGCATATTCTCCATGAGTCTTGAGTCATTTTCTTAATAAATGGAGTTGACTCTTTGGCCATCTCCCCTACTTCAAGGCTCAGAGAACCCTAAACAATGAAATGGATTGAAGACCCAGTTTCCCTGTTTCTCCAGGGTGTTAAGTCTTATTAAGCCTTACCTAATGTCAGCCTTCACAGTCCTTGCACACCTCACCTCTGTCCAGTAGTGTTCCAGAGAGGAGAAAGTTGAGCAAACTTTGCTAAAGTAGGTTCTTAAATCAGAAATGACCCATCTTCAGTTCCTTTACCACCTTTGGAGTGGTGGCTATTAGAAGGCATTAATCCTGCTGTTAGGCCAAATGCAAGATGCTGACCAGTGTTCTGACCACCCCAAACCCAGTTTCCCTGCTCCCCAAGACACCTTGCATATCCCTGAGAAAATGTTCGTATTGGCACTACCCATGAACACTAGATGACTGACAAATCTGCCTCAGAAAAGTCCCGTGACACCTATTTCCATCTATCTGCAAGTTGTCCCCAGGGGGGAAACAAAAGCATCCCATAGACAGTATTTGAGGAGAGCAGAGAATCTAGGCTATTTGAAAGAAATTTTCACAGCAAGATGCTGACTGCCTCTTGTAAAAGACAGAAATGACCCCCGAGCTAGGTTAAACCAGAGCCCCAGAGAGCCTGCTGCTGACAGAATCAGCTGATGAGGAAGAATAGCAGCTGGGCATGAATGTGAAAAGCGTTACTTGTAATTGAGTCACCTGTATTGCAAAGGGCCGACTTGGGTTCACTATTGTTCAATTCTTCCTATAGCTTTCTCTCTAGCCTCACAAGAGGAAATTATGTATGATTGCTGAGTGAATGCTGGTACAAGAGTTAGAGTCCATGTAAGGAAAAGAACAACTTGTTTGATTACTATGAGCTAGTCTTCTCAGAACATGAGGGTACCACAAATAGTGACAGTTAAAGACTTCTGGTAAGTGAATTTTTTTGTTTTGCTTTTTTATAAGCTACCTCTACAGGTAAGGTAACAAAGTGAGAGTATTTTGAGAGAGTTTTAAAGAATGCATGGAAGCTGGTTATTCATTCTGTGATACATAATGTTAATGTTCCAGAAGACACTTTACACTGTCATTTATAACATA
Organism: Sapajus apella; assembly: GCF_009761245.1. Taxonomy (NCBI): domain Eukaryota; kingdom Metazoa; phylum Chordata; class Mammalia; order Primates; family Cebidae; genus Sapajus; species Sapajus apella. The sequence goes on from NW_022437061.1 coordinate 2,941,252, forward strand.
AGAGTATTTCTAACCTTCCTTGCCAAATGTTCAACTTATTTGCCTAGGGGTAGCCCCTTGTATAGGTTCTATTACAGCCCCCAAAATGTTATATTCACATCCTGATACCAGACGCTGTGAATGTGACATTAGTTTGAAAACGGTCTTTGCAGATAGCTTTATCCAGGTAGACCTTAAATCCAGTGTTAAGTGGCCTTATAAAAGGAGAGGAGAAGAGGAGAAGACACAGAATGAAAGGCCATGTGAAGACAGAGGCAGAGACTGCTGTGATGTAGCTACAACCAAAGAACTCCTGGAGCCACCAGAAGCTGTAAGAGGAAAGGAGGGATTCCTCTAGAAATCCCCTAGACTTCTCAGAGCGAACACGACTTGGATTTCAGACTCTGGCCTTCAAAACTGTGAAAAAATAAATTTCTACTATTTGAAGCCACCATGTTTGTGGACATTTGTTACAGTAGCCAAAAAAAATGAATACACCCCTTATGACATCAACATTATATTTAACCTCTTACTGTCTGACGTACAGTAGAGAATTATAATGAAGGATTGGAACAAGAGGGTGACTGGGCTGAGTACATACGCAGCTCTGCCCCAAATACCTAGATGTGACAGAAAATCTTTAGTTTTTGTTTTATCTACAATAGAGATACTCTAAAGGGACTAGAAATTAAGAGAAATATCTGTATATAGAAGACAAATGAGAGTGAATTTAAAATCAAACCAATGCTCCAAATCTACATATCAGAGAACTTCTGCAAAAGATGGCAACTGTTGCAGAGATGCCCCAAGTTCTGTGGTAGTAAATAAAGAGGAACCTAAGGGATCCTAGAGTTGAACTCTTGGGAAGATTTGTCCAAGCAGCAATAAATGACCATCCAAGAGGTTACTCCTTCTCCCCCATGGGCAGGTAGTAGACTAGCGGAGTCATTAGCCCCCAGGTTGGGACAGTAAGCATAGACATGTCAACAGGAACCTCACATTCTGAAATTAGCAGGCCAACTAAAAGAGGAGGGGTTGTGTAACTGAGAATCACCAATAAGTTGGTTAGTGGGTATGAAAATACCATTAGTTAGAAAAAATAAGTTCCAATATTTAATTGTACAGCAGAGAAATTATAGTTAATAATAATTTATTCTATATTTCAAAATAGCTGGAAGAGAAGACTGGTAATGTTCCAAACAGAAAGAAAAGGTAAGTGTTTGAGGTGATGGATATTTCAATCACCATGATTTGGTCGTTTCACATTGTATACATGTATCAACATATCACATGTACCCCGAAAATATGTACAACTATGGTCTATCAATTTAAAATACCCAAAAAATTAAAAAGAAAAATAAATATCATAAAAGGAACATCTCTCCACAAACTGAGGAACTTGTATACAAGTGTGGCGGACTTGGCTAGATACCTACCTAATATCCATTCTCTCTTTCCTCCTTACTACCAGTACCTTCACTGATTGATTGATTGACCAGAACTCTACTGCTCAAGCATATAGGATATAGATCTGGCCAGTCTGCTGAGTATTTATGGGCATTTCCTTGCCTAATTATAGGAAAACCTGCTAGTTGTCTCCTCACACTCATTTTTCTTTTCTTTATTCATTTTAGAACCCTTGATTTTAGCTAGACCTATGGCCACCTAAGTGAGAAAAAATATAGACTACATTTCCCCATGCAGCCTCCTAGTGGCTAAGTGTAACCACATGACTAATTCTGGGCAGTGGGGTATAATTAAATGTGTGGTGGATGACTTCCAAGATGAAACTATAAAGGATCAGTTTATCCCCTCCTCATCTTCCAATTTTTGCTTGCTCAGATAAAGAAATGATGGTTAGATCTTGAGCAACCAAACTGAATTGTATTGGAAGAACTACATGTTTTGAATGGCAGAACAAAAAGGTAAAAGAAGCATAGATTCCTGGTGTCATGTAGTAGAATGTCAGCTCTTCATATTTCATTAATATAAGAGCTAGATAAGCTTTATGTCACTATAATTTTGGATTTTTGTCACATGCATCAGTTATACTAATATAGACATCAGTATTTCTTTTTATTTTGTATCCTTTCCTCTAGCCTGAAATGCATACCCCATGCTAGGAGGTGTAGCAACTATCTTGCATGCATGAGGATGAGGTGCATATGCTCAGAATGGCGGCATGAAAAGATGGAAGGAACCTGGTCCCTGAATGACAGGCCTGGATGCTCTTTGCTAGACTTTACCTCGTGACAAAAATGAACCTATTACATGTTTAAGTTGCAGTTTGTGGTAATTTCTGTTACTTGCAGCTAAATATCATCCTATCTAATACATCTCAAAGGAAAAAAGGCTGATATAGGGAAAAAAATTATTTGTTGCATCCATTAAATAAAAACAGGCTGATACAAAAATGAACCAATTATAAGTATTGAAAATGAAATATAAGTATATTTTCTTAGCTTACTAATGAGCTAAGAGAGTAATTTCTTCTGGGTCACAGCGAAACAGAAAATTAAATGAAGAATATAAACACCATTTTATTAGTTTCCTAGTACTGCGGTAACCGGGTGGTTTAAACAATAGAAATTTATTTTATCTGTTCTGGATGCTAAAAGTCCAAGATCAAAGCGTTGGCAGAGTTGCTTCCATCTGAGGGCTGTAAGGGAGAATCTGCTCCATACCATTCTCCTAGCTTCTGGTGGTTTGCTGGAAACCTCTGGCATTCCTTGATTTGTAAATGCACCTCTATGACCTCTGCCTCCATGTTCACATGGTGTTTTCCTTGTGTGTGTGTGTGTGTGTGTGTGTGTGTGTGTGTGTGTGTGTGTGTGTCCAAATTTCTTCTTTTTACCAGAACACTAGTCATGCTGGATTAAGGTCCAGCATGACCTTATCCTAATAACATTTGCAACAATCCTGTTTCCAAATAAAGTCACGTTCTGACCTTGAGTACACTGGAGGTTAGGACTTCAACACATGAACTTTGAAGAGATCCAATTCAACACATAACATCGGTTCAAGACGAGGAGAAAAGATAAGAGGAGGCCTAATATTCATGACATAGAAATTCAAAGGTAAGAAAGACAGAATTGAAGAATGGAAATTTTTGAAAATAAATAACGGTAGAAATTTTTCCTGAGTCAATGAATGACAGAAGTTCAAATGTAGAGAGAATGCACTGAATACTGCGCAAGATAAATGTAAAAAGACCCACTCCTAGTCAAATCATAATAAAACTTGACAATAGGAATAAACACAAAATGTTTTAAACATACAAAGTTTTTAAAACTTGTACTTCAAAATAACAAAAATTAGATTAACATTAGACTTCACAAGAACACTACTGGGGGCAAGAAGATAGTGGAGCAATATACTCACAGCTTTACCAGAAAAATTATTTTTAATTACCATTCAAATGAGAGGAGAAATTAAAAATTGTGTCAGTTAGCAGTTAAGTAACTATTGTTCCAACTGTAATTCCATGAGTGGAAACTGATTAGTCCCAGTCAGTCAGAGCACTCCAGTCCTCTTGCTAAGACTTGGCTCAGAAATGATTATGTGACACATTCCAGCTGAGTCACCGGGAGAAATTTGCTGAGTCTCTAGAATAGTGTCTTCCTTATTCTCCTAAGACTGGATATCCTTCTCTCATTGGAAATGGACATGAAAACTGATCATCCATTGCTCAGCAGTCACCCCACAGTCATAAAAGGTGCCATATTTAAGATGAAACTGGCATCCATTCCTTTCTCAACTGAAGTTCTACAAGAGAATTAAAGCCCACTGAAAACGACTCGTGTGACTGTTTCATCAATTCTCTCAAGTATAGCAGACTTAGATACCATGCTGATGCATAGGAAATAGGTTAATTTATTATATTCAATGGGTGTCTCATGTCATTAGTGCTTCATTTCTACAGTGGGGTGAGAAGAGCAAAGCTACAGGCTAAATCCAGCCCACCACCTATTTTGTTGGAACCCTGGGCTCATTTGTTTATATACTATGTATGATTACTTTCACACTGCAAAGGCCAAGTTGAATAGTTGTGATAGAGGTTATACAGCCTCCAAAACCTAAAATACTTGCTATCTGGTTGATTACAGAACAAGTTTGCCAGCCTGATTTTAGAGAAATCTCAGTTGAGAAAGTCGGCAAAGAAATTTGGCTGTGTCTACCTTGATCTTTACCTCCTTATCAGTGGGCAAGGGCTACTTTCTTCAACTGCACCCCTATCGCTGGGTCATTATCAGGATTAAATGAGTCAATAACTGCAAAACACTTAGAATAGAGCCACATAGTAAGCACTCAGAAAATGTTAGCTCTTCTTCCAAACCTGATACCAACTGCCACTTACCTATTCTGCAGGTTGGCAATTTGGCCTGGGCTCAACTGGATGGTTCTTCTGACATTGGCTAGACTTGCTTTTACAGCTGCAAGTCAGATTTAGGCAGCTCTGCGTATCTGGGTAGCCCCAGCCAGAGTGATCCCAATCACATGTCTGGCAGATAGCTAGCTACCTGTCATTAGGGCAGCTGGGCCACGTGGTATTTAATGAGCCTCTGATTCCCTTCCTACTTCAGTCCCTTTTGGAGCCCCCTAGCCACCATGAAAAGCCATGTTTTTACATTATGAAGCCATGTTTTACACTGTGCTTCATCAAGTTAATATATCTACATCTGCATCAAGTTACTATATCTTAACCTAATTGAAATATCAAACAAACATTTTAAGTACTTACTATATGTCAATACTCTAGGAAATGGTTTTGCTTTTTCCTTCCTTTTGAAATGCAAAACTTTATTTAAACAGAAGCCAACTGGCTTTTCATGGTGGCTAGGGAGTTTCAAAAGGGACTGAAGTAACGAAGGCTTCATATGGTCTCGGCTTGAAATTGGAGTGGTATTACTTCCACTGTATTTCATTAGTCAAACAAATTGCAAGACCAGCTATATTTGAAGAGTGGGGAGATAGATTCCACTTCCTGATGAAAGGAGCTACAGAGCCCCTTTGCAAAGGGACATGTATACAAGAAATAATAATTGCAATTATTTATGTGCATGATCTACATCAAGTTAATATATCTTAACCTAGTTGAAATATCAAACAAACATTTAAGTACTTACTAAATGTCAATACTCCATGAAACAGCCTTGCTTTTTCCTTCCTTTGTAATTCAAAACTTTATTTGAACAGAGGCCTTTTAAAAATAAATAAGTTATTTTGCTCTTAGTACATGTATGTCTATGGGAGGACATCTGAATGCATGTAATAACGAACACTATTCAGCACCATGGGCTCATGAAATTTGGCTGATTGATCCTCAATCCTCTCTCCATCTATAGCAACATGCTGAGCTTCTTGAATTTTAATTCCTCTTTAAATAAAATTGCAAAATAAAACTCTAATTTTGTTTTAAGTGCATAAAGTGAAAGAAAAATTTTATCTCCTGGTTTTTTTACCTTGTTATGAACATCTTCATAACATAAAAACACTGCAATATTCCAGCCACATTATCTTCAAAAATAACTTTTTCTTTCACTTAAAAATGGAAATTATAAATAATGATAAAAAATTGGAGAAGAATCTTAACAGTATTCTAAGACCTCCAAGCCGTCCTTTCTCCAAATGTGTAAATCATTAAGTATTCAAATGATTAATGCAGTCATGATCAAGCTGATCAGAATAAATCATTGATATGTCCACCCTTGGCTATCCAGCTTCATTAGCGCTCTTAGGAAAATTAAGATGTCTTCACATTCCAGGCCTAACAAAGTGTTCTAGTTTCTCCTATTACTTATGAGCTTGCCAGTACTTTTTCTATTAATTAGATTTGTTTTCTTCCCTCCACCTCCAATTTTGGGCATGGTTTACATCCCCTTACTTTCTGAAGCCTAGCTTCAAACCATGTGAGATAGCAAAACAGTATCATTTTTGAAATGCAACTGGTAAAAGAGAAAGCATATTGACTTTTAGCATGACAATAAGAAGATGAAATAATAGTAAACACCTATAAAGCACTTAGGGTATGTTAGGCACTCTTCTAAGTAGTTTAAACACATTAAGTTATTAATCTTCACAAAATCCCACAATATAATATAGATGTTATAGAATAACATATATGAACATATATAAAATATTTTCCTCATTTATAGATAAGAACTGAGAAACAAAGAGGTTAAAGGCTTGCCCCCGGTCACACAGCTAAGCAGTAGAACTGGAATTTGGACCCAGGCAATCTGGTTTCAGCCCTCATTAATTTAACCATTATACTATGCTGCCTCTCCATAAAAACACCTAGGAACCATATTGAGATTATGAAAGATCTAATTGTAATGTAGATACTTGATCCTGAGGCTGGCCAATGAGCAGTATTTCAATTTACCTGTTCTTATTCCAGATTCATCCTAGGGAAAAACAAATGCAGTTCAATGACTGATACCAAGGGCCAAAAAGAAAGAGTGGGCATTGAGGATTAGGGTTGGGGTCATGGAAAGAAGGCGGCTCTGCAGGAGGCAAGGTAAATCAAGGTGAAGAGAGTATATCTGGGAGGGAGATGCTCTAGAACTGGATGAGAAGTGGGTGGCAGCATGGAAGATCACACAGCATCTAATAAAGAAATGCCATGCATACTCGCAATGAGGAAGAATGAGCTGAACAAAGTAAATGAAACACTCACAGTTCCCTGCCCAAACAGGATCTTAACATGCGTGACCACTGTCTTCAGCCTATAATGAAGATCTGCCTGCACATCAACTATGTTTGCTAAACTAATAATTTTCCTCTAATGCATTTTCTCACCCCAGCCTTCTCACATTAAGAGCATTATAAGGGGTGGTATTACATCTTGATAAACTGAAAAATGGCTCTTCCTCCTCCTCTCTTTCTCAGTCCTCATTCCCCTTTTCTGTTTGTATTGGAATGCAAACATGTTGTTCCCTCCAAATGAAATGTATATGTTAATTTATTTGATGGGCTTGACAAAATGGCTCTAAAATAAAATGCCAGTGCTCTCTAGATGGTCACAAATAAAGGGTCCTGGACCTTTACAATAATTTATAGTGATATCATACGTAATTATGACATTATATTCAGAGGAGCAAGCCAGTTATAAACCCAATTAGGATAATCCAAAAAGGGATGAGGGGTGGCAGAGTTGCATCCCTAGGCACTACAGTACAGAGCCCTACAGTTCTGGACCAAGACCATGACCTCTGTCAGGGAACTATGCTCAGTTTGAAAAACAGCTCTTGACATGCTACTAGCTGGAGACTGGGCACTCACATGGAACACCAAGTGACAAAACAACCAGAGGTACACATGATGAGCTGGGTGAATCACTAAGTCACAATATCATGGTACTTGGGGACTAGGTTTAGGCAGTTCCAGAAGATGTGAGATACTCAAATGCATAGGATATCCAGGCTCATACTGCTGTTGGACTTGTGCATTTTCCTTCATCCATACCTACGGCTTCATGAAGAGTTTTCTATAAACAAACATCAGAAGAAGAAAAGACCTAGACCCAGTTCACAGTTATGTTGGTGCTAGCTAGAAATGTACCACCACCACAATACAGCCCCACTCAGAGATGCCGCAGCAAACACTGATGAGGAGAGATTCCCCCAGTGGGGAGATTTCCAAGCAGTAAGCTTGGTTAGAGAGTTAGTCTGACTTATGGATTAAACAGGCACTTAGACATCAACAAATGGCTTGGCTGAATTTTCAGAGTGTTGAAGGCATCAAGTCTGAAAAATCAGGTTACTATGAACTGTGTTGAGGTCTATGGATGGATTTATGGGAGTGAGCACAAAATGTGAATGTTTGTGTCTCACGTGAATGCTTACCAGACTGCAGAGGAGAAACCCAAACATCAGATGAATGGAATTGTGCATCTTATGGAAGTCAGCCATCCTCTGAACGATACTTCAAGAGGCCCTTGAACCAAGTGGCTATAGCAGCAGGGATGGCAGCTCTACACAGGCCCAACAACATAGGTTACCTTCTACCAAGTCTAAGCCAGCAACTGCTACTGCTGAGTGCTCAACTCCTCAATGCAGAGACTAACACAGAGCCCTCAATATGGTACCATTCATCAGTGGACATCTCCATCTTAAGGGGATAGAAGCTCATCTTTATCAGAATCCATACCTACTTCATATCACCTTCCCTGTCTTCATTGCTTCTGCCAGCTCCTGCAACTGGGGGTTTATGGGATGCCTAATCTCAACATGGTGCTCTGCATTATATTTCTTCAAACCTTTCATCTTAAGAAGGTACAACAATGAGCCCACGATCATCGAATTCACTGGTCCTACTATTTACTCTGTTACCAGGAACAGCCAGCCTGACAGAAAAATGGAGGAGCCTACTGAAAACTCAGTTGAAGATTCTGCTTGGGAACAACATCTTATAGCGTTGGGTAACTGCTCTCCAAGAACAATGTAAGGGTTCATGGCACCAACCCGCACACAGATGAACATTTGTATATAATAACATAATTAACATAATAACACGTTTTATATGTTATATGTATTATATACTGTATTGGTACAATAAAATAAGCTAGGGAAAAGAAAATGTTACTATGAAAATCATAAAGAAGAGGAAATGCATTTACTATTCATTAAGTGAGAATGGATCACTATAAAGATCTTCAACTTCATCTTCATCATCTTAACATTGAGTAGGCTGAAGAGGAGGAAGAAGAGGAGGGATCTGTCTTGCTATCTCAGGGGTGGCAGAGGTAGAAGAAAGTCCACATATAAGGGAACCCAAGCCATTCAAACCCATGTTGTTCGAGGGTCAACTGCATATGCTCTGAATCAAAGGCTCATTTATGGTACTGTGTCTCCGATAGCTAAACTACATGTCTAGGAACCAATGGCTGAAAGTGGATGTAGCTCCTCCCACCCTTACTCTTCCTAGCAGAATTTATCTTTCTTGTCCTGAAAAGTTAAGCTCTGCCAAGACAGAGTCCCTAGTTCTTATTTAGAGTGGGGGATGGGGAAAGGTGAAGCGCACTTCAACCAGATGACACAATAAGGATTCCACTGAACTGAAAACAATGACCATTACCACCTGGCCACTTTGGACTCATGCCTGTGAACTAGCAGGCAAAGAAAAAGTTACTTCTTGCTGAGGTAATCAGTACTGATTATCATGAGAAGTTGCAATGTCTACTCTACAATAGAATAGAAAGGGTTATTTCTCAAACCCAGAGGATTCTCAGAGTATTCCTCAATACTTATATTGTTTTGTAATAACTTAATAAAAATTTACAAAAATGATTATAGACCACAGACAAAGCCACTAAGGACTTGAACCACTTAGGGATGAAGAAACTAGAATTCCTACTGGGCTAACAATCAAGACTAGCAAATGTGCTTTCCTGAGGAGAAAGAAATCTAAAATGAGAATATCAATTATATTCTTGGGATCAGGTACAAGCAGTAGGAACTGTGGCTTAGTTCATTAACCCTGTTTAAGTGTCTTTAGGAGATTGCAACTTATGTGGATTCTATAACAAATTATTCGTACCTCCCATGTCAGAGAAAAAAAATAGGGGCATCTTGGTCTTACAAAACTGAAGACCCACTACTACAGCATGAGAGCCAGGTGTCAGAGGACAGTCTGTGCAGTGTATCAGACACAGCTTATGCATCTTGCAGATCATTTTAGCTTTGTCAGCCTCCTAGGCCTGCAGCCATTTCACCTTTCACCCTTGGTAGACTTGCCCTGGGTGAAGGCCAGATTCTGGCAGGAGCAACAGCAGATCAGGTATCCATCTCAACCCACCCAGGTCCACAGAAGCTCTAGCTTCTCCAGAAGTGGTCCACAGAGGCCAGATAACAAAACCAGAACTGTAAGGGAGCCAGTGCCCTATGGGGTAAATGTTAAGAGACAGAAAACAGGAAAGAGCTGTCAGAAAAATTCTTTTTTCTTCCTTTCTCTGAGGTGCTGTAGGTTTTTTATGGCTTGGCTAGAGGCACACCACATGACTGAGCACCTGGTTGTTTTCTGATGAAAGTGTGGTCAAATCAATAATACACTACCTTATATCTACTTAGCCTCCCTCCATGCCCCATGCCTCTTCTTACCTTACTCTTGTTATCCTGGAATTGCACCTCCCAAGAAAGCATTAGCATATAAGCTTTGCCTAAGTTTCCACTTTCTAGAGAATATCAATGGAAAATGATGTCTATCAGACTCAGGGTGCTGTTTCAAATGATAAATACACCATGATACTCCATTAATAAATTGTATTCTTCTAGTTTATAGGGATGAAAAAAGGTGTAACACCATAATATTGGACTTAGAAAGAGTGGACCTAAGTTTGATCCTAATTCTGCTACTTATCGTATGACACTGAGTAATTTGCTGAAATTTTCTGAACCTCATTACCCCTTCTGGTCAATAAACGCTCAGCATGATAACATGTGTTCTCAGGGAAGACTGCTTGGGGTGCCTGTGAATCAGTAGGAAACTTACAGGCATCTCCAAGCCTCAGTTTTCTCATGTGTAAAATGGAGATAGTAATACAATCTACCTAACAGGTTTGTTTTGAGGATTCAATGAGATCATCATTCATGTAAAGTGCCGTGTCTAGTATCATCTCTGAAAAGGAGTAAAAAGCTGCCCCTTTGAAAGGTTGTGAAGATTAGCCGCCTTCTCCAGGCAGCTTTTGGGGCCATTTGAGTTAGGTCTGGGCACCTGAGTATTGTAAAGCATAACTATAAAATAATGTTTTTTTCTATGGGAAAAAAATTACTGTGATATAATTTGTGTCTGGTCATTCTTCCCTTCCCCGTTGATAGAATCCTGAACCCATTTACATCATCTTCTCAATCCAGTGAGTTGACCCTATGCCAACACAGACTTCAACCCAGATCCCACCCTAACCCCAACAAAGTTTATCATTTCCTGCCTTGGCTGCACCTCCTTCAGAAGGCAGATGTGGCAAGTAACAACAACAATATTGATAATGTTTCAAATTTTTATTCAAGTCCTAATCTGAAATAAATACTCCAAAAACCCAAATGTTGGTGGGTTCTTACCCAAGACTTGGGAGGACAGATTCATATCAAGTGATCTTGCTGTACTTGACATATGAGTTAAAGATCCCCCGTGAAAAATAATTTAGAAATAAAGAAAATGGACTTAGCAAAAATTACATGTCAGGACACACTATGTAAGGTTTTATAGATTTATGTATAAAATCTGAGTCTATTAGGCTGGCCAAGGATCCTATTAGCCTAGTAATCTGGAAAGCAAGAATTCTTCTATCTCTTCAACAAATAATTATGTGGGATGGAACACAAGCACCAGGTTTTGCAACAGATTCAAGTTCCTGGGCAACATTATTAGAACAGCTATTCTTCCTTTGTACTTGACTCAAAGTCGTGTTATCAATTCTCAGAACACCTGACTGACGACAACCACAACAAAAAGCCATGGGACCACTGAGATCCAATGCCATCATGATTCAGCACAGATACTGTTTAATGGTGACTGAAGCAAACAATAGAGTCCACACTGATCCCAGCCACTTCTGATTACCACATTGACCTCTCCCTGATAACCTCCATAGATATTCATCTCCCAAGAAATTCCTCTTTGATGACTTATAATTACCACAAAACACTGTAATTCATACAATTAATGCTTTATTCTAAACATCCAGCTAATACTGATTTCAACTGCTTGGCTGATTAAAGGCTGCCTGTTACCAAGAAACTTTGCAGCAATCTCTCCAGTTAATTAATGTTTTTAGGCACTTGTGTGGAAGACAACAACAACAGAAGTTGCCATCTAATTGCCATTGTTTACCACACATTGCAAGTTGCCATGGTTGCTTCATACTTAGCTATCATCATCATCATCATCATCATCCATATTTGTTGACTAGCCACTTAAATGTATTCTATTACACTAAGAGCTTTAATGTGTCCTACAAGATAGCTTGCCCAAAAAAGGCTAATCATGAAAATAGCACACCAGAGTCTACTGTTCTAATATTTTTTAATAAAAATTATTTTTACTTGCTTTTGGAACCTAAAATTTAGCAGTATAAAACATTAGCAAAATGTCCCTTTATTTGGTAATCTATATCTTTTTTCATTTTGATTTTTTAATGAATATTTAGTAAGTCCAGGGAAAACAAAGTTTAAACCAAAAAGTGTACCAAAATATGAAACAACTTAATTTGTGGCATGATTGTGAGAAATTGAAGGAGTATAGGCCTAGAGAGCCTATTTAACCCTAAGGTTGCAATTTCTTTCTTTGGGTGGAAGAAATTGAGAAGATTTGATTACATTTTCTTTTCAGAGTTAGCCACTCTAATTTCTTCAATAGCGAATAAAATTTATGTAATCATAACATGGCAAAGGACATTTATTGGTTTTCAGTTTCAGAGTTAGTCTGTAGACAAACACAGGAGAGAACTACATGCAGTATGGAGAGTAAATGTGAATATCAATAATGTAGAGTTGATGCTATAGCTGACAGAAGGCCAGAGGTGAAGTTGGTGAAGAAGGGTTGAAGGAAGTATGGAGAATGAATTTCTTCCTCCAACCTAGTGTGGAATTAAGAGAGAATTTCACCTGTTAAAGTTGGTGAAATAAGAAATAAAGGGTTATTGAAGTATGTCTTGGTAACTAATAGAATTTAAATGATGTAATTAGTAAAGCAAGATATGAGGAAAGCAGGGAGGTCTGATCTAAATACTCATCTTTCCTATAAAGAAACTGAAAGGATTCTAAGCTGATTAAAGAAGAAATATAGGTTTATATATAATATATGGCATTCTGGGTTAGTGTTTTTTTGCTCTAAAAGTTTTATTGAGAATATATATTCCATTTAAATTTTAAAAATCAGTTGGAAAAAAAATCAAGCTTATACTAAAATAAGTGACTTATAAGCATCACTTTCAAATACTAAACATTTTCATTTTATTTCATTTATGTTTTATTATACTTTAAGTTCTGAGGTACATGTGCAGAAAGTGCAGGTTTGCTACATAGGTATAAACGCGCCATGGTGGTTTGCTACACCTATCACCCTATGATCTACATTAGATATTTCTCCTAATGCTATCCCTCCCTTACCTCACCACCCACCAACATGCCCCGGTGTGTGATTTCCCCTCCCTATGTCCATGTGTTCTCATTGTTCAACACCCACTTATGAGTAAGAACATGTGGTATTTGATTTTCTGTTCTTGCATTAGTTTGCTGAAAATGATGGTTTCCACATTCAACCATGTCCCTGCAAAGAACATGAACTCATCCTTTTTGTGGCTGCATAGTATTCCATGGTGTATATGTGCCACATTTTCTTTATCCAACCTATAATTTATGGGAATTTGTGTTGGTTCCAAGTCTTTGCTATTGTGAACAGTGCCACAATAAGCATACATGTGCATGTGTCTTTATAACAGAATGATTTATAATCCTTTGGGTATATACCCAGCAATGGGATTGCTGCATCAAATGGTATTTCTGGTTCTAGATCCTTAAGAAATTGCCACACTGTCTTCCACAATGGTTGAACTAATCTACACTCCCACCAACAGTGGAAAAGTGTTCCTATTTCTCCACATCCTTTCCAGCATCTGTTGTCAACTGATTTTTTAATGATCACTATTCTAAATGGTGTGAGATGGTATCTCATTGTGGTTTTGATATACATTTCTCTATCGACCAGTGATGATGAGCTTTCTTTTTAATATTCTGGTGGCTGCATAAATGTCTCCTTTTGAGAAGTGTCTGTTCATATCCTTTGCCCACTTTTTGATGGAGTTGTTTGGTTTTTTATTGTAAATTTGTTTAGGTTCTTTGTAGATTCTGGATATTAGCCCTTTGTCAGATGGATAGACAGCAAAAGTTTTCTCTCGTTCTGTAGGTTGCCTGTTCACTCTAATAATAGTTTCTTTTGCTGTGCAAAAGCTCTTTAGTTTAATTAGATCCCATTTGTCAATTTTGGCTTTTGTTGCCATTGCTTTTGGTGTTTTAGTTATGAAGCCTTTGCCCATGCCTATGCCTTGAATGGTATTGCCTAGGTTTCCTTCTAGGGTTTTTATGGTTTTAGGTCTTACGTTAAAGTCTTGAATCCACCTGGAGTTAATTTTTGTATAAGGTGTAAGGAAGGAGTCCAGTTTCAGCTTTCTGCATATGGGTAGCCAGTTTTCCAAACACCATTTATTAACTAGGGAATCTTTTCCCCATTACTTGTTTCTGTCAGGTTTGTCAAAGATCAGATGATTGTAGATGTGGTGTTATTTCTGAGGCCTCTGTTCTGTTATATTCTATATATATGTTTTGGTACCAGTATCATGCTGTTTTGTTACTGTAGCCTTGTAGTGTAGTTTAAAGTCAGTAGTATGATGCCTCCAGCTTTGTTCTTTTTGTTTAGAATTGTCTTGGCTATGTGGGCTCTTTTTTGGTTCCATATGAAATTTAAAGTAGTCTTTTCCAATTCTGTGAAGAAAGTCAATGGTAGCTTGATGGGAAAAGCATTGAATCTATAAATTATTTTGGGCGGTATGACTATTTTCATGATATTGATTCTTCCTTTCCATGTGCATGGAATGTTTTTCCATTGTTTGTGTCCTTTCTTATTTCCTTAAGCAGTGGTTTGTAGTTCTCCTTGAAGTGGTCCTTCACCTCCCTTGTAAGTTGTATTTCTAGGTATTTTATTCACTTTGTAGCAATTGTCAATGGGAGTTCACTCATGATTTGGCTCTCTGTCTGTTATTAGTGTGTAGGAATGCTTGTGATTTTTGCACACTGATTTTGTATCCTGAGACTTTGCTGAAGTTGCTAATCAGCTTGAGGAGATTTTGAACTGAAACGATGGGGTTTTCTAAAAATACAATCATGTCATCTGCAAACAGAGACAATTTGACTTCCTATTTTTCTAATTTAATACCTTTATTTCTTTTTCTTGCTGTATTGTCCTGGCCACTTCCAATACTGTGTTGAATAGGAGTTGTGAGAGAGGGAACCCTTGTCTTGCACCGGTTTTCAAAGGGAATGCTTCGAGTCTTTGCCCAGTATGATATTAGCTGTGTCATAAATAGCTCTTATTATTTTGAGATACACTCCATGAATACCTAATTATTGAGAGTTTTTAGCATGAAGGGCTGTTGAGTTTTGTTGAAGGCCTTTTCTGCATCTATTGAAATAATCGTGTGGTTTTTGTCATAGGTTCTATTTATGTGATGGATTACGTTTACTGATTTGCTTATGTTGAACCAGCCTTGCATCCCAGGGATGAAGCTGACTTGATTGTGGTGGATAAGCTTTTTGATAAGCTGCTGGACTCAGTTTGCCAGTATTTCATTGAGGATTTTCACATCGATGTTCATCAGGGATATTGGCCTGAAATTTTCCTTTTGGTTGTGTCTCTGCCAGGTTTTGGTATCAGGATGATGCTGGCCTCATAAAATGAGTTAGAGAGGAGTCCCTCTTTTTCCATTGTTTTGAATAGTTTCAGAAGAAATAGTACCAGCTCCTCTTTGTACCTCTGGTAGAATTCGTCTGTGAATCCATCTGGTCCTGGAATTTTTTTGGTTGGTAGGCCATTGATTACTGTCTCAATTTCAGAACTTGTTAATGGTCTTGTTAGTTTACTTTAAGCTCTGGGGTACATGTGCAGAACGAATCAGGGATTAGACTTCTTCCTGGTTTAGTCTTGGGAGGTTGTAAGTTTCCAGGAATTTATCCATTTTTTCTAGATTTTCTGGTTTATTTGCATAGAGGTGTTTATAGTATTCTCTGATGGTTGGTTGTATTTCTGTGAGATCAGTGGTAATATCCTTTTAACACTTTTTATTGCATCTATTTGATTCTTCTCTCTTTTCTTCTTTATTAGTCTGGCTAGTAGTCTATCAATTTTGTTGATCCTTTCAAAATTCCAGCTCCTGGAATCACTGATTTTTTTTTTAAGGATTTTTGTGTCTCTACTCTCTATCTCCTTCAGTTCTGCTGTAATCCTAATTATTTCCTGTCTTCTGCTAGCTTTTGAATTTGTTTGCTCCTTCTTCTCTAGTTCTTTTAATTGTGAGTTAGAGTGTCAATTTTAGATCTTTACTGCTTTCTCTTGTGGGCATTTATAGTTATAAATTTCCCTCTACACACTGATTTAAATGTGTCCCATATATTGTGGTATGTTGTGTCTTTGTTCTCACTGGTTTCAAAGAACATCTTTATTCCTGCCTTAATTTTGTTATTTACCCAGTAGTCATTCAGGAACAGGTTGTTCAGTTTCCATGTAGTTGTGCAGTTTTGAGTTTCTTAATCCTGAGTTCTAATTTGATTGCACTGTGTTCTGAGAGACTGTTATGATTTCTGTTCTTTTGCGTTTGCTGAGGAGTATTTTACTGCCAATCATGTTGTCAATTTTAGAATAAGTGCGATGTGGTGCTGAGAAGAATGGTGCTGAGAAGAATTCTGTTGATTCTTTATGACATGAATTTTTGTTTGTCAAACATTTTTTCTTCAGGAATTCATCTTCTTTCATTCCATAATAATCCTGCTCAATCTATGTTGTTCAAGTAGTATTCATTGCACTCCAGAATAGATGAATAACAAAATCGAGCAGGGCTCTTGATTATTTCAACAGTTTTGTGAGGTATATAGGATAGGAATAGCTCTATTTCCCATTGTATGTGTAAGGAAAAAGAACTGACTAGAGTAATTGGCATGGATAAAATCACACATATAGGAAGCAAGAGAGTTGCTACAAAAATCTGTTTTTTGGGGATTTTTTTTCCACTTTCAATTGGGTATTTTCTTCATTTCACCACAAAATAGTAAACTCCTTGTATGCTGGCCATGTACATGGAAAGACAGAAGCTACTTAAGATTCTGAGAATAAGATTAATGCAATCAACCAATTTAAGAGACGAGGAACAGACATTACCAGAAGCCATTATAAAGATTCAGAGTGCCAGGATAAAAGTAGCAAGAGCAATAATGATTGTAGCCTAATCAATAATATTGACTTAAGGGGCAGAAATGTCATGAAAGAGGAATTTCAACATGGAAAAATTTATAACAAGGGTCCAAAAGGAAAAACATAATAACACTCATCTGACAATGTCTATGTAAAAGAAATATAGAATATGGGAAGAAAAGATTTTTAGTCAGTAGAAAGACATTCTCTGAAAAAGAGACAGGGAATTTATTTAGAACTTACCAACGCCTAAATAAAATATGTTATTCTCTTCACTTCACTTAATAACCATATGCTAATCTATGACATTAAATATCTGGTCACTCTAATTTAATTTAGTTCAACAAACATGTTTTGAGCGTCTTCCGAGTACCAGGAATTATACTGGGGATTGGAAATAAAAGGATGAGCAAGAAATGTTTCTATATTTAAGGGGGTAGGATGGATGAGAGGAAGAGACTGAAAAAGATGATCAAGATTCTAACTTGGGAAACTGAGTGAACACTATTAACTTAGGAAACATAAGGGAAGAAGAAGTTTGGCATTTGACATCAAATCAGTCAGGAATGCTTTCTGGCTACAAAAAACAACTCAACCAGCAAAGTTTAAGCAACAGACATTTAATTGCCATAACACGAAATCTGAAAAATGCAGTCCAGGCCAGTACAGTGGTTCAAAAACATCAACAAGGATCTAGGCTCAATCCATCCTTTATTCCACCATCCTTGGCTTATTGGCTTACTGTCCTTGTGCTTGTTACCCCATACTTACAAGATGGCTGCTACAGCGCCAAACCTTACACTAGATTCAGAAAATAGGTAGACAAGTTAATATCAGCCTCATTTTCCCCTTTTGTTGGGAAAGTTGTTTTTCCAGAAGACCTCAGCAGGCTTTCCTTTCATCTTATTGACTACAACTGAGTTATATGACTATTTCTACCTATAAAGGAGGCTGGGAAACCCTGTGAATTTCCAAACACTATAGTCAAAGGTTAAAAAAAATTAAGAGGACTAGGAAGTGTTGGTCACAGACAACATGTTCAGTTGAGGATATACACAATCTCTTGGTAGTTTTGTTTGCATGAAGCAATCCCCAAAAGACCCAATCACTGACAAATAAAGTTCCTGAACCCACAAAAACCAAGTTCTAGCCAAACCCCACTTTGACGGCTTCACAAGTGTAATCTCACTCTTTGAATACCTTCTAAACCAACCAACCACCTGGACTATAAGATTTCAGTATGTCACAATTGAAAGACCAACAAACCCTAGAGTTCCTAGCATACCTTCAAGATATAGAAGAAAATCAATAAACATTTCTTGATTTACTGATTAGTAGAAGGGCACAGAGGAAAATTTAACCTGGAGTAAAAGTATTTTTGGCTTTGACCAACAGTATCTGACTGCAGAAGAATTTCTAAAAAAGAAAACAAGAACAGTTGTTGCAAATTCCAAAGTATCTGTCAGCCATTTGACTAAAATATTATCCCTCTTCGATTACTCTGACTTTCATGAGCTCCAACATATCAAAAATCAACTTCTTACATGAAATGCATTGATCCAAGAAGGAAGCTAAGTACAAAAAAGGCACTAGCTTATTCTCCATTCTCCATTCAGCTATTATACAGGTGGTTAGAAAAATTAAAATGCAGTCTTGACTGTTATCTAGATGTAAATCGCGTCCTAGTTCCAGAAAATCAAGCAAACAGCCATTAAACATGTAACAATCTAAAAAATAATTTGTAAACTGGCATTTTCTTTAGAAATTGTGTGCGGTTTAGAAGAGAGTAGCAGAATGGCATTATCTTCAGATTATTTCCACTGTATCTTTCACATCAATTAGTTAGAGCCATGGTGCACCTGTTGAATGTAAATTGCTTTATGAACAGTTGTTCCATGCCCAAAGTAAACATGCTTCTGGTCTGGGGTTTGCTGCTATCATAGCATCTTGATTTTCTCAGATGGAAGACAGCATACACAAATTTATTTATATACACCAAATGTAAGAGAGTTGGGTTTTTTCCCCCGAGGTTAGCCCTTAACCACTTCCCCAGTGCTTGTAAATTCAGGAAAGAGATTTGAATAGTTATTATTAATGATTCATTATAGTCAATCACTTAAGTAAATTGCTAGATTAATGGGCATAAATATTCATTGGAATGTGTAAACAAAGTGAGAAACCTAACTTCAATCATTCCAGGAAGTTGTTCTCTTTATCAAAGTTACAGATTTCCAGAGTTGAACTTTTGTTTGGAATAGAGGGGCAAGAGGCAGTAAAATAAAATAATAATAAAATAAAATAAATAAAATAAAAATCCTCCATAGACCGGATTATTTAGTCCCCTACAGAGGATTCCATCCTCTAAAGACCAACCTGGAAAAAACAGTAATTGAAAATCCTTGATTTCTTCCCACTCGATTTTGGCACCTGCTTACCCAAAGTGCAGGCAAACAAACACATATATACATGCACATGAGCGCGCATGCACAGGCACACATACATACACCCCATGCCCTGGTTCAACGTTCTTTGGATAATTACCTGTTCCTGCAAAATCAACCCTACTTGCATTTAACACTCCCTGAAAAATCAACCCTTCTTTCATTTAACACTCCCTCCAAAATTCTTAGTTCCTCAAAATCTAATCTATTCAGAAGGCAAAGGGAAAGTTAATTGAACCATTTTACAACATTAGGAGGAGGGCTGATGGGACTTTTCCAAATAGTAGTTGCATTTTAAAAGTATGATTTATTTCAGACAGATGGAAATCTAGTAGTAGACCTTTAGGCAAAACATGCTGTATCAGGGGGCCCTTTCTGTCCTCCTCTAATCATTGTTTTCTCTACTTATAAAACAAGTTCTTCAAATGTTTTCACTGTTCTCCAACTAAGACATTTGACCAAAAAAAAAAAATTTACAATAAACCCAGAAAATTTTATAAACTAAAAACAAAATAAAAAATTTTTTTAACTGCTGAGCAAGGTCAGTTCATGCCTGCATGAAATTTGACAGCTACTTCTGGTGTGTAAACTTTAAAGTCCTATGCTATCAAAGAGTCACAGAACTATAAAGAACTCTGAAATACTCCTAGCAGATTCTCAAAAAGTAAGTGCTGGCATGTTTGCTTTTTGGAAGCAGGATGTGCAAAGAGGCTAATTTGGGAAACTCTTGATTATCTAATCCAATGGAACAGAGCATTAGAGTAGATACATTGCATCTGTGAAACTAGATAACCAATTGATTTAGAAATGATGCTCCTTATGCAGATCTGGCAAAGCTTTCTAAGCAGAGAGGACAACAATGCAAATACCCTGAGCAGGGAATGAGTTTGGCTCATCATAAAACAAAAAGAAGATTAATGCACCAGAAAAGAAGAGAGCATGATGAAAAGCTGTAGGTGACAAAATCAGTGAGCTAGAGAAGGACCAGAAAATGCAGGACTTTTTAAGCTGATCACTTAAAATCTGGGTATTCCTAGAACCCAAAAGACAAACTATATATCATATCAGTCAAGATCCTTGTAAGAAACAGAAACCACTCAGGATCTCAAAAAAAAAAAAAAATAGAGGAAACTGAATTTGGGGATTTGATTAAACAGTTAATAGAAGATCCTAGAAAGCAAAGAAGTAATCGTAAGGGCAGAGCAAGAATCCACTACCATCCTGGGGCAGAAAGTATTGCACAGGAAATGGAATCATTAGAGCCCAGAAGGAGGTGGTAGGGCCCAGGCAAGGATGCCATGTGGAAGCTGGACATCATGAAAGGAAGCTGTCTCATGGGGGATGAGCCTCACCCAGGTCAGGGGGATGAGCCTCACCCAGGTCAGGGCAATAAAGGAAGAAATACCTGACTTCTCCCTGCCTCCTCTCCTAGTCTTCTGCCAGTGCTTCTAACTGGCCAAATCTATGTGGACTTCAATTGGCAAACCTATCTAGAAACGTAAGTCCATAATACAGAGCAGAGCAGGTGAAGGATGGCAAATGGATGTGAGAGAAAACAGACCAATAGCAGACACATAAATCAACTAGGAGAGGAGTACAAGATTCTTCCCCTTCGTCCCCCACCCCACCACCCCCCTGCCTAACCATGCAGCTCCCATCAAGTCTTTCTTGTCTGTCTTCCTGATTCCACCTCTCTGGCCACACAATCTGAGGACACAGATAGAGGGAGGATCCCTATCTGTAATCAGTGTAATGGCAGCCAACAAATATGTTCACAGAGTCAAACGGCTGCCTTTTTTTATTGATAAATGTGAGGATGACTACATATGTTGAAGGAGGTCAAACTGAAAGCCAAGTCTGCCCAACACCTAAGCAAAAGTTGAAATCTGTTTTCTTTTGCAACAGGACACAATTGGAGAAACTGGTTATTTTAACAAAGCTTTGACTAGAATGGCATGCTCTCATTTAAGGAATCAAACTCGACTTGTAAAGGCAATAAAAGCCTTTTGGGGAACTGGCCCCATACCTTGTTTCCACAGTCCCTGTACAGGTTTTCTGACCTGTGGTAAGGAAAGAAAGTCATTTTCTAACATGTCCAGGAATCCCAATTTATCTTGGGAACCCAAGAGGAAAGGAATTTACTCAACACATATGTATTTGAGGGTTCAACCTATAGTAGGACTCAGTTTTAATAACGTCTTATGTGAGATTCCTTATAGAGCAGAGTTCCATCAAAGCCAACAAAAAGCCATATGGCAAATAATTATTCTCACCGCACTTTATACAAATAATCAGGCCAGGTATAATAAAGCAAATCAGTTTTACCATGATTTGTCTTTAGTAAAAATGGGAAACTGGAGAGAAAAAAATTATGTTTCAAAAACTATGGTACACTTATTAAATTCTACTCTCATCAGTTGTTTTTAAGTTTGTTTCTGCAATTTAGGCTAACACAGCTTATTGCTGTGAACCAACCAGTGATCTCTGACTGCTGCTCAGAAGAAACAAGGGTAATGTAAAAATCTAAATCAGCATTCTAATTCAGGGCACGTACTGGAATATTCTAGCAATCCCATATGAGCTTGGTTCCAACGGTTGCCTAGCTCATGGAAAGCCTTCTAATTTAGTTTACTTGGAATACTTTACTTATTTTGCTTTACTGTGGTGGATATGTTACTGTCATATTTTTTGTGTAAGAATAAGGATAAGCTCACCAAATGTTTTCTTAAATTGAAAGCTTATTAATATCTTCCAGATAGCACCTTTTGTCAAGGAATTATGAATAGCCCTCACCATACTGATGCTTTCTGACTGTGCTCCTCTCCATGCCAAATATGAGAGAACCTAATAGTTACGCAAGAATATCATCACCCTAAAACAGCCTGAAGAAGTTACAGAAGATGGATCTTCACCCTCTGCAACCCTTAGGATTAAGGGTCCTCTTATAAAAGGGAGGGTGGAAATGTCAGAGGCATGTGAAGCAGAGCAACTCCATCTTAAATAGGAGCTGGGTAAAATGAGACTGTGACCTACTGAGCTGCATTCCCAGATGGTTATGGCATTCTAGGTCATGGAATGAGATAGGAGGTCAACAAAAAATACAGGTCATAAAGGCCTTTGCCAATGAAACACGTTGCAGTAAAGAAGCCAGCTAAAGCCCACCAAAACCAAAATGGCCACAAGAGTGACCTCTGGTCATCCTCACTGCTACACTCCTACCAGCACCATGACAGTTTACAAATGCCATGGCAACATCAGGAAGTTACCCTAAATGGTCTAAAAAGGGGAGGCATGAATAATCCACTCCTTGTTTAGTATATAACCATAAAAATTGATAACGAGCAGCCCTCGGGGCTTCTCTGTCTATGGAGTAGCCACTCTTTTATTCCTCTACTTTTTTAATAAACTTGCTTTCACTTTGCTCTGTGGACTCACCCTGAATTCTTTCTTGTGCAATCCAAGAACCCTCTCTAGGGGTGGGGTGGGGTCTAGATCAGGACCCCTTTGCTATAATACCACCATGCTGAGTTAACTGTTTTATTTTTGTAAAGATGATGTTTTGCTATGTTGCCCAGGCTTGTCTCAAACTCTTGGACTCAAACAATCCTCCTGTCTTGGCCTCCCAATGCTTTGGATTACAGGCGTGAGCCTCTATGCCCAGCCGATATTGTCAAATAAAGAATGGACCTTTCTATTCTCTCTATTAGATTGTTTGCCTCCATCAGTAATTTAGACAACAGAAAGTTATGCATTCTAAGTTAAGTCTACATATTAGGTTTCTGCACATGTTTTGAGAAGGCTTTTAAAAAGTAAAAGTTACACACACCCAAAAAATATATTTTAAGCCAGCTGACCTATTGCCCAGGCTGCCATAAGAAAATGCCATAGACTGGATAGTTTTAACAATAGAAATCTATTTTCTCACAGCTCTGGAGGATGGAAGTCTCCAGACTTTCAGGGTGCCTGCATGGTTGGGTTCTGGTGAGGACCCTCTTCCTGGCTTGCATACACCACTCTATCCCTGTGTTCACACACGGCATAATAAAAGCTCTCTCTCTCCCTTTCTCTTCCTTTTCTCACAATGGCACTAATCCCACCATGGGAGCCCCAAACTCATGAACTCATGTAATCCTAATTACTACCCAAAGGCCCATTTCCAATTACTATCACATTGAGGGTTAGGGGACACAAATTAGTTTCTTGCATGACCATTAGAATAAAATATAAATGCCTCAACATGGAACATAGAGTCATAATGAGCTGGGCCCAGCCCATCTTTTCAGCCACATTCCTTCTCATGTCTAAATCCCCTGGATTCCAGCCATACCACAGAGAGTTTTATTTTTGCCTTGTGCAGTCAGAGAGGGAGAAGATACAAGCAACTTTCTGCAATTGATGCCATTCCTGGGAACCCATCTACATTTCCTTCTTCATAGCCCAGTAGCCACGACAACCTCCAGGGAGCCCAGAAAGCTTTGAGACTGCATACATGCCATTTGTTTTGTTCCACTGGCCCCTACCCACAAGATTTGGGATCTCCATCTGGCTGGGCCTTAGACAAGAATACAAGCTTTCTTTCATGAGGCCTATCTTTCCCCAACATGGCTGTCCTGGCTCAGGGACTACCATGTTTGCTGCAGACTTGTCTTTAAACCATACTTGTCATGGCCACTGGCTTCTGCTTCCTTTCTGGCTCCTAACAATGGCTACAGCTTATGCCTCACTGTCCTCTGAATTCCCTATGCCCTTACTGAGTTTGCTTTGTCTTGGATTCTGAGTCTGCCATGACAATCAGTCCTGGCTTTACCTTGTCTCTGCAGACCTACTGCTACCTGGGTTTTCACCCACATCCTTCTCCCCTTCACTTCCCTTCACTTCCTTCCAACTCTCAACCATCCATGTCTCAGCCACTCACCCATCCTGATCATAGATGGGTGAGAGGGAAGTTAACACAGCTTTGTGGATAGAAAATAAGTGTCCCTATTGAGACATTTCCACTTGTCGAGATTCCAACTCATCAACTCTTCTATCAGGAGCACAGACTCATATGCAAATAAATATGTGCTTGGTTCTAGACTTAATTCCTGACTCCTGGATATGACCCATGGCAAATGGTAATGGAATGAGGGCTAGAAAGACCCTTGATCTCCTAAGTCCCTGGGTGAAGCTTTCTCCACTTTATCAATGGAGGATTATTCAAAGCTCAAGACTTAAGATGGCAAAACTGAGTGTCACTCTTTTCTGTCTTTCCAAAAATGGCACAGTTCAAGCACATGATGAGCATCAAACGTTTGAAGGTTGAAGAAAGGGAGAAAAGGAAGAAGGGAAAAGAGAGAGAAAGGATAAAGAGAGCAAGAGGAGACAGAGAAAAGGCTGTTTCTTACAAGGGCTTATAATAGAGTCAGGTGAAGGTAGAGGGAGCAAAGCTCTACAAGGATGAAAAAATCACTGGACTAGGACTCAGCCAAGAGCCAGAAGCTCTAAACCTGACTGTGCCACTAACTTGCCACATGATCTTGAAATATATTGCCCCAAGTCTCTTTGTAGCCTCAAGGTCTAAGAAATGGAATCCAGATGTTATCAAAGTAAGCTGGACCCACCTGTCTCTTCTGAGTTTCCTGAAGCTTAACTAACTTTAAATCATGCTTGGTTTTCTCTGGACAGATTTGGGTCATCAACTCCAGATATTTCTTGAGATTTGGGGCCTCTACCTGAGCTTTCCTAAAGCATCTGGGTCTTACAAATGTGACCCCAATTTGTTAAAAGCCAATCAAACCTCTTAGCCAGGTTCATGCCCAAGGAGCCTAGTTCCTCATTCAGACACCTCTTTCCCACTCCCAACCCACAGAATCCCAGAGGAATCTGGAAATATGGCTCCAGAAACCTAAATCCACTGCAGATCGCCCCAGACCTGAAAAACAGGAAATTCAGGCCCTAGGCTCTCAGGCCCTGTTCTCTAAACTGTCAAAAGATTAGGGCCAGAATGGATCAACCCACATGCCTGTACAGCCAGGGCCCTCTAAAGTCCCCCTGGGGCCCATTCTGCTTCCTCCCTACCCACAGGCAAGATCACATGACCCAATAAAGACTCTTTTCCATCCCAAAACCCAGCTTCTGCCTCCTGAGCCCTAGCCCAGTCTTACCTAATCTCTGTGGCAGATCCTTTGCTTAAAATTCTATTTTTAGTGTTTTATAGCCTTACATTAAGATAACATGTCATTCTAAGAATTTTCTCCACAACTTTATGTAAACCACAGGCAGCAGGAAGAATAAAGAACTCCTCAGGAGAGGCACGAGTGTGAGGTTGGTGCGAGCAATGAATGCTTTCACCTGCTCCAGGGCCTTTAATGTTGGGTCTCAGTGGAGGACTTTAGGACACCTCTGAAAGGAAACAATTTCTAAATCTTAGATAGAAAAAAAGTGAGAATTCTTAAGCTTTTTTTCCACTCACCATCCATTTGTTCCCTCTCTGGTAGACCTAGGGGATGGCCACCTAGGCACAGAGCAGGGAGGACAGTACCAACTTTTATACTTCCAGCAGGTAGCCCCTGCCCTCCACTCAGCCTTACTTGGGTGTGCATGACTTTAGGCTGTGAGATGGGTGGCTGCTCCATAGCCCATGACCATACCCAACCCTTAGAATAATATGGAAAGGAAACTTGCCAAAAGAGTAAAATCTCAGGGATACGAGGTATATACAAATGGCAATGGGGAAATCAGTTTGAATCCTTGT
The DNA here is from genome assembly GCF_009761245.1 of Sapajus apella. Taxonomy (NCBI): domain Eukaryota; kingdom Metazoa; phylum Chordata; class Mammalia; order Primates; family Cebidae; genus Sapajus; species Sapajus apella. Next base: position 2,967,361 of record NW_022437061.1, read on the forward strand.
CAAAAGTAAGTTGTGAAGCCCATCTTTGATGGGATCACCATCCTAAGTGAGTGAGGGTAAGGGGGAGGGTGAGATTTACCAATGATACAAGCATCCTTGACCCCTGGCTAATGCATTCCAGATCCCCAAACAGGGACTGTCAAATAAGGGGGCTCAACCCACATCCCCCCACAGCCAGAGCTCTCTCCAGCCTCCCTGGGGCCCTTTCAGTTCCCGCTCTACCCACAGGCAAGACCACAGGGTCCGATAAAGACTTTCTTCTTCCAACCCAAAATCTAATTTCTGCCTTCTGCTCCCACTCCCAGATCCCTAGCCCAGCCTTACCTAATCTCCTTGGCAGATCCTTTGCTTCAGGCTTTTTTGTCCTTGCTTCATTACCAACCCCCTGTGGGCTTTAGAATTTGAACGGTTCCTGTCCAAAGGAACTGGACTGTGGAGCCTCAACTGTCCCTCACATAAGATGCTGTCTCCATTCCTCTTTGCTCCACAGCTACCAAAATAGACCAGTGCCACCCTACCTCAGGTCCAGAAGCCCAATGTGCCAGACCCCAGGACACCCACAGTCTGGGCAGGAAAGTGAATACTTCCTGTGCCCAAACACTAAATGGCTCATGTCATCCCACCAGCCCCTCAAGACCTAAGGCTATTGGCCAAAACCTATGGGCTCAGGTTTCAAGGAAAACCTGTTGTTTTTCTTTACTGAGATTGAGTTTCACTCTTGTTGCCCAGGCTGGAGTGCAATGGCATGATCTCAGCTCTCCTCTACCTCCGCCTCCTGGGTTCAAGTGATTCTCCTGCCTCAGCCTCCTGAGTAGCTGGGATTACAGGCACATGCCATCATGCCCAGCTAATTTTTTGTAGTAGAGACAGGGTTTCACCATGTTGGCCAGGCTCATCTCAAACTCCTGACCTCAGGCAGTCCACACTCCTCAGCCTCCCAAAGTGCTGGGATTACAGGCATGGGCCACCACTCTAAGCCAAAACCTGCCCTTTAACCCACTGTGTTCAAACTAGAATCCTCAAAATCCAGGGGTCCACAGAGGTACATCGATGGTCACTCCAGAGGGAGTCACAGACAAGATGGGTGCTAGGCACCCAGCCTCCCTTACCCAGAGCAGCTCTTCTTTGATGCCTTACATGTTTGCCTTTTCTATATGATTTTGTTCGAAGGAACAACTCCACGTTTTTTAAATGTCCAATCTACTACTTAAACTTCGGCATGTAAATAATTATAACCAATTTGAATTATGACATGCTTCTTCAGTTTTTTAATCTTATGGCTACTTTTCTATTTTAGTAGCCCAAAACTACTACTAAGCAGACATTTTGTAGACAGAATCTTCTCCTACCCACCTCAAGTGCAAAGCCCATTGTTTGGAATCACTGCTGAGCGTGATAAATCACCTCTGTTTCTTTCTTTTGAACAAAAAAAAAGCTCATTTTTCCTCAGCAGGATCTCTTTAGGGTGTCCATATTTATAACAACATAATTATAATCCATAAGTGATAAATTAAAATGTTAATGACATTTTGCATGAGAAACATAAAGTCATTTAATGTTTATGAGTAAAATGTTATGAATATGATCGCAAGAGAGGATGCATTTAAATTTGGCATTGACCTTTGCAGCAGTCCTCCCCGGCTTCCTCTCAGCTAAGAACAGTAACACATGGATAGCCACCTTTCAAAGGCAAATCTGTTAACCCCTTCTTTATGTGCTACCCCTGGGCTGCCAATAAAATTCTCATAAAAGATGCCACCTCCTCCTCCTCACTGGTTAACACATCTTCACAGAAGTAAGAGAAATGAATGTTCTTTTTTCTCCCATACAAACATGAGACACATGTTTTTCTGAAGTAAGCTCAGTGGGAAAGCACAAGCCCTAGATTCCCAAAGTTGGCAGCTGGCAAGAGGCAAGAGAAATGCTTTAAGCTTCCAGGTTGCCTTGCACAGTTCTGCATTTCACAGACCACGTACCTCATTAAGGGCCATTGTGAGGTGAGCAATTTCTTCAACTCTACACACTTGTGTGTTGTTTCCTAAGTTCAGGGTTCATGATGCAAGATTACCCACTTGCAAGAAAACATGACACTTCCTCACCATGCACAAGGCCGTGAAAATGAGCTCAAGTCATTCACTGCAGCCAGAAATGAAGCCATTCTCAGCCTGGAAAAAATGGTCTCTCTGCTGTCCATCCAGCTTCCTAGCTGGTCTCCTCCAGGTTCCTTTCCAAATCGACCACCTCTACTGACTATTTTTCATGAGAAACTGAAAGTCATTCAATGTGTATGAATAAAATGCAATCTGAGAAAAAAAGATGCTTCTCCAAGCCCACAAGGGATTTTAGAACCTCTTTAGTGGCTAATAAGACCAAACAACAAAATATTACCATTGTAGAGTGCTTATCCCTAGCAAAGCGTAGGCTATTTATAAGGTAATCGTTGACTTCTAGCCCATGTCCTCTCTCTTCTGGAATTCTTCAAAAGATAGAGTAATAATGGCTCCTCATTTTCCAACAATCACAGAAAAATAAAACTAACATTTTTCCTAGATGTCGTATTTAATGGGTCGTTTATATTGGACCACAAAATTATGACTTAGTTAGGTGTTCAAACTGCATTTATGAGAGTCCCAGGATTCTGCAGAACTGAGGAGTCTGGAAGATTGGTGGTGTCTCCCACTCCCTCACCAAAGCGGCCGTTTTGTTCATCTGTGTAATGCATTGGGACTGTGTGCCTGTGCCCTTACCTATTGGAAGGGCATCAAAGTACCACCATATTCAGAAACAGAGTCCATACAATTAGGTAATCACACATACACAGAGACTAGAAGCTGAGCAAAACAGCTATTTAGTTATCCCCTGGATCCTAAGTCTGGCAGGGGTGGGTGTCAAAGAAAACAGACTCTCTGAGCTCCCTCCCTCATCCTCTCCCCCGCCCCAACCCTGGCCCCACTCATAGTCCCTTCCATCTTTTCAACACACTTCCCTCCCACTAGGATTCTACCTCTTCTCCCTCTCACCTCTGGTGAAGGAGAAGGGTGAGCTTAGGAGGAGACACTGCACATAGAGTCTTTCTGGGAAGAGAGAGGATGAAGAACAAATAACTCTGCTTTTACTCTCAAAGTGAAATGCCCACAAGATAAACCTTGTTCCGCTAACACCACTGACTCTTGTAGCAAAATGAAAAGCATTGTCAAGCCACCAGACACACTCTAAATCTTTTTTTTCCTTTTGCCAAATAGTCTTTTCCATTATCCTAGTCTGGTATAGGCCAACATTCCAAGACGGAGATATCATAAGGAAAGAGGATGAGGGAGAAGAAAACCATGCCCTAGCACGCTTTGGACGAAGAGTTCTATTACGAAAATAAAAGTAAATTTGAGGTTATTTGCCTTCTTCCAAGAGCCCAAGGGCTATTACTTTACCTTGGACACCAAAATAAAGACACTTGAGCAGAGTCACAAGCTAAGAACCATCTTTGACCCAGAGCTGGCACATTGGCAAAGTGTAACATGTAACAAGAATTAGAGCTGTTTTCTCATAATCTACTGAGATTTGGGGGTTGTCTTCACTGCAGTATAACCTAGAGAAACCGGAAGATACAGAAATGTGCTGCTGCAGTAATGACAAACACTTAACATGTGTGGCATTATGTCTGGATCCAAGTGACAGATGGCGAAAAAAAGTAACATAACTACATCTAAACAGAAGCTTGAAGTCCTCTGCCTGAGTCTATCATTGCTCTTCTTCCTCCACCACAAGACCAAGTTGAGGTTGCCTCTCAGCCTAGATCCCAGACTGAAGAAGACATGAGGCTGGGCCACAGAGATGGCCATGACACAGACTGAGGAGTGGACTTCAGTCCATCTTCATCCGTCATCATAGCCATCACCAAATGGTTTTAAGCCTGCCTGCCCTCAAATAGTTTGAAATGATACATATATACATCTTTGTATCTGGAGAAGAAAAGAAAAGGGAGAATAAGAGATAAATAAAAGGAAGGAGGGAAGAAGAAAATGCTTAGCATACCAATAAGAAATGTTAAAGGAAATTGGATTTTTGGCATATTGTCTGTCACCATATGGACTCAAACAAGTCCTAGATGGTAGATGGAATGAGAAGTCGGGAGAATCTCCATGGAAACTGGGCAGGCAGATCAAAGCAGACACCCAGCAGCTGCCTGGAGCCTAACTGATTATTGTTCTCAAGATGACATCGAAGTGAAACAAGTGAAAAATCATCACACTCACACAACATTTGTCATCGATGCCCCTAAACAAATGTCTTCCCTTCCCTTCCTACCTTACCAAAGATATAAGCATAACCTAATAATCCACATACTGACATAAGGACTCTGGAGAATACTTCTTTTCCTATAGAATAAGACACTGTGAAACCTTTTTAAATGAGGACTCATCAAGAAAAGTTATAATAAAAACTGACAAGTCCATTATAAACCCAGTATACCTCTCTCTCTGCATCTGGTTATGATGATAAATAAGAAACATTTTAATACCATCCTCAGAATGGGTGGTGGGTAGGGATGGAGAATGGAAGAAAGGGAAAGCCCACTGAAGGGGAACTTATAGGACAATTTGCTCAGCCAAAAGGAGTCGATGTCCTTAAGGAATGAACAGAGTTGGGCAATCCCAGATGGGAAAAGGCAAAAAAGTCATTCTGGATTCCTCTTTCCTGCATAGCCCCAGTTTTCAGCCAATAACCAGTGTCTATTAATTCTAACTCTGCAGCACGCAGCCCATCCATTCTAGCTCCTCTTCCTTACCCTGGTAGTCCTGAGTTCATACCAATAGCTCTTCCTAGACAACTGCAATACTCTCATGCCACTTCTCTGCCTCCCATTTCCCCCTCGTATCCCCGCCTTCTTATTCACTCTACACAATGCTGACAGACAAATCTTCCTAAAATATCGTTCTGATAATATCACTTACCACCTCCCTAATGCTATAGGCTCCAAAATCTTCACCCTTGTTTCTAAACTCCTCCCCTAACCTGGCTGTCAATTCCCTTCAGACACTTGGAAATATGACAAAATAAAGAATTCATCCCTTTGTACAACACCTGCTTTTTCCTTTCTTTACATTTTTCAAGGTATTGCCTTCCACTTTTATTTCAAATGTCTAAGTTTTACCAGTCCTTCAGAACCCAGCCCCATTGCCACCTCCTCCTTGAAGCCTTCCATAACCCTTCATTACACAGTCATTGCTCCCCACTCCAAACACATTTCTTATCACCTGTGCAATGGTTTGAATGGGCCCTCTTCAAAAATTCAGGTGCTGCTAATGTGATGGTATTAAGCGGTGGAGCCTTTAACAGGTGAGAAGGCCACAAGGCCTCCTTCCTCATGAATGGATTAAGATCCTTATAAAAGAGGCTTCATGCAACTTTCAGTCTCTTGCTCTCCATCTTTCCCCATACAACACAGCATTCTTCCCCTCCAGTGGATGCAGTAACAAGGTGCTATCTTGGAAGCAGAGAGCAGCCCTCACCAGATGACCAAACCAGCCTTGATCTTGGACTTCCTAACCTGCAGAACTGGGAGAAAATAAATTTGTTTTTTATTTATTTATTTATTTTTTTTTTTGAGACGGAGTTTCACTCTTGTTACCCAGGCTGGAATGCAATGGCACAACTCGGCTCACCGCGACCTCCGCGTCCTGGGTTCAGGCAATTCTCCTGCCTCAGCCTCCTGAGTAGCTGGGATTACAGGCATGTGCCACCATGCCCAGCTGATTTTTTGTATTTTTAGTAGAGACGGGGTTTCACCATGTTGACCAGGATGGTCTCGATCTCTTGACCTCGTGATCCACCTGCCTCGGCCTCCCAAAGTAAAATAATTTTTTTTTTATAAATTACCCAGTCTCAGGTATTTTGTCATAGCAGTGCAAATGTCATAGACCCAGTCTCAGGTATTTTGTCATAGCAGTGCAAATGTCATAGACCCCCAGTTGAGGTCACTTGCATGCATGTTTTTCTCCCTCCTACAGCTTGCTGCAAGGCAGGATCTGGGTTATTCTTCACACTATGGAAAGAAGGAAAGGTAGGGGGACAGTGTGGTGGGGAGCAAGAGAAGGAAGGAAGGCGCCTGTCAGTAATCTGACCCCTACGTTGCCCAGAAGCCCTAAGTAGTCAGTCCACCTAATAAACTTAGTTCCCGCCTTGCTGCCTCCCAAACTTTCCATGTCTATCCAAAATGTTGTGCACTTATATTCTCAATCTTTTTCTTCTACTCTTTTAAAACGACAAGCAGTTCCAGAATAGGCTTTCAAATTCCTGAGCCTTCAGCACTAGGTCAAGACTTTCTCAATGGGAAGGAAGGGGAAGTACAGGAAATATGGAAGAAGTCCTTAGGGAGAGTTAGGCCAGGCTGGTGAAGGGAGTGGGAAGTCCACACAGTAGGTAAAGCGATTTGCCTGGTAGTGTTGTGCTAGAACCACGAAGTACAGGCATCAAATCAACTCACATGGTTGCATCAAACTACAACCTTAAATGCAAAACCACCAGGTGTCCCTACTCTTTCCAAGGACAGAAGGACAAGCCTCTGAAATGAAGAGTCCTCCCCTGGCTCCACAGGCACGTTACATTGTTGCAGGAGCATCCATAGGGAACAGTAACAGTCTGCTGTGTTCCAGGCCCTCTGCCAAATGCTGCATGAGCATTGTTTAATTTAATCTTCAAGGTGTCTGCCATTTTACAGGTGAAGAAGCTGAGGCTCTGCTCTGTGGCCCTGTCAGAGAGATCCAGGTGAGTGGAGCTGCTGCATTTCACCTCCACAGCTTTGATGTGATATGCAGGCAGTTCAGACAGCAGGAGGCCCCCTGCCTCCCCACCTCGTTCCCCTCATCTTCCCACTCCATTCCCCACTCCCATTTCCCTGGGAGGGTCCTCCTGACAGGTGAATCTGTGTCAGCACAGCCAACTGCATACAATCTTTCATTCTGCCAGCTGGCAATTCTAAAGCCCCAGCACTGATTGTAAAGCTCCCGTGTGACTTAATATGTCTGATTAGTTTTGAGTGTGGGGACAATGGATGCTGCCTGTCTTGCATCTGCTGTCATCTTTTCTTCTAGCCTTGCCACCTTCCTGATAACAGAGGGGCAACTTCAGCCAGCGAGTACTGGTTAGTTATCAGTGATAAGTTTGGGCAGCCTATTGCTCCACAAGAGCTGTACTTTAACTCAATGTCTGATTTCACACTGGTCACACATACTGTTCCTAAAGAACCTTTAATTGACACCTCCACACACATACAATATGCAGTCTGTCTCCATCCTGTCTCCAGTTGCTAAATGCATCTTCCTAAAGAACTATTCCAAACACTCCTGCTCAACAATTTTCAGTGGCTCCTACTTGTCTTTTTTTTTTTTTCTTTTGAGACAAAGCCTTGCTTTGTCACCCAGACTGGAGTGCAATGGCACAGTCTCAACTCACTGCAACCTCTACCTCCTGGGTTCAAGCGATTATCCTGCCTCAGCCTCCTGAGCAGCTGGGATTACAGGCATGTGCCACCGTGCCTGGCTCATTTTTGTATTGTTAATTGAGATGGGGTTTCGCCATGTTGGCCAGGCTGGTCTCAAACTCCTGACATCAAGTGATCCACCCACCTTGACCTCCCAAAGAGCTGGGATTACAGGCATGAGCCACTGCACCCAGCCGCTCCCTGTGTTAATAATTATGGGCAAGGGCTCTACTAACGTTCCCTGCCCTTTTTGTTCTGGGACAAGCACCCCTTCCAACCTCTCCTCCAGCCTCTCCCCTGTACACAGCCTGGACTCTAGGAGAACTAACTGTCAGTCCTCTCCAAATTCCACAAAAGCTGGCAGTGTCCCTAAGCAACTTTGAGACGTAGCTAAAATGCTGAATCTTTTCACAACTTCCTTCATGGGCTCTCTCCTGACTCCCTATGCTGGATAAGAGTTCTCCAATTGCTATGGCTCCATGATGTTTGCAGCTCTTTTATTTGCATTTACATTTGACTTTCCACTCTTGTTACCTATGTTGTTACCTAACTTCCTCTATGATAAGCCATCAACTCAAGGCCAGGTTTCTTCCCGGATAGTCTCCCCTCTTCCACACACTCCCTTCACCACAACCACATCAACAACTAACATGAGGCCTTTCATATCAAAGTGCTCAAAAATTGTTTATTGAATGACTTATAAATAGTTGAATTAGGTAAATATACTTGACAGAGTAGTTAAAGTCACTCCTTTATCCTAGGGTTTTATTCTGAGGTTTGTTATTTTCCTTTTCCTCTTTGTTCATGCTGTCAAGTGTTGACTGACCATTCTGATCAGGAAACAATCCAAAAGTTTTATAAATACCACTTAGTATACAAGTAATTTAAATATTCTGGGAATTTCCAAATAAAGTTATATCCATGTTATGAAGATAAAATGTAAAGCATTCTGGGAAATGGCTTTTCTTTCCCTATCATGTCTTTTTCTAACTCAGAAGACCAAGGCAAAGCCTCATATCAGCCTCTTTTTATTTCAAAATTTGTCCTCTAAGATTCACACTTTTCTTGGCTTAGAAAAGTAATAGGTTCTTTTTCATCAAAAGGTCTTTACTTGACTCTAGACTCCAAGGGTATAGAAATACATAAAAGTAGATGAAACGAAGGCCATTAAAACCTCCTCTGCTCAATTATGCTAATATAGAACTGGAAAACGAGGGACATCATCAAGAAAAATGAAAGGTCAACACACAGAATGGGAGAAAATATTTGCAAATTATACATCTGATGGGGGCTTGTATATAGAAAATACAAACAACTCTTACAACTCAATAATAAAAAGACAAGTAACTCAATTATAAAATAGGCAAAGAATCTGAATAGACATTTCTCCAAAAAAGACAGACACACAGCCAATAAGCACATGGAAAGATGTCCACATTATTAGTCACAGGGAAATTCAAATCAAAGCCACAATGAGATACCACTTCATACCCACTAGGATGACTAGAATCAAAAAAGTAAGATGCTAACAAACATTAGTGAGGACGTAGAGAAGTTGGAACCCTCATACACTGCTGGTAGGAATGTAAAATGGTGCAACCATTTACAAAATAGTCTGGTAGTTCCTGAAAAGATTAAATATAAAGTTGCCATATCAACCAGCAATTCCTCTCCTAAGCATATACCATGAGAAATGAAAATACATGTCCATACAAAAACTTGAGCATGAATATTTATGGCAGTATTATTTATAATAGCCAAAGGTGGAAACAAACCAGATGTTCAACAACTGAATGAATAAATAAAATGTGGTATATCCATACAATGAAATATTATTTCATAATAAAAAGAAATAAGGCCAAGCATGGTAGCTCATGCCTGTAATCCCAGCATTTGGGAGGCTGAGGTGGGAGAGTTGCTTGAGGCCAGGAGTTTTAAGATCAGCCTGGGAAACACAGTGAGACCCCTGTCTCTACAAAAACAAACTAAAAAATTAGCCAGAGGTAGTAGCATATGACTATGGTCTCATACTTGGCATGCTGAGGCTAAAAGATCCCTTGAGCCCAGGAGTTCAAGACTGCAGTGAGCTATGATCACACTACTATACTCCAGTCTTGGTGAAGAAAAAAAAAGGTCTACTGCCATAGACAGTCAATCAGGACTTGCATCCATATAGCTCACAGTCCAAGAAGAAAGAAAGGGCATGTGTTTATCTCTCCAGGTTTTATGTGTGAAATTCCTAATTCCTGAGAAACATTTTGATTGACGTAGCTCAAGTATGGGTCCATGGCAGGCAAACCCACATGGCCTGAGATTGGAGCCCCATGTGTGGCTGACCAGTTTGGGTTAGTTGCCAATGCGGTGGAGGCCAGGCTTCTTGAACTACATATAATTAGGAGAGAAGCAGTTTCCTAAAAGAAAAGACACTGGAGGACCAAAACAACAAATGCCCATATCCTGGACTTAAGGAATGTTAGAAAAATTTTTACCCACCAGAACATGTCACTTAGAATCTGTTCCTTAAACCAGCCAATGTTCTTTTTTAAAAAAATACTTTAAGTTCTGAGGTACATGTGCAGAATGTGCAGATTTGTTACATAGGTATACACGTGCCATCTAGCCAATGTTCTTATTTGAATGGAAAAGAAATAAGGAGATTGACTTGGGGAGAGAGAAGTTTGTGGTAAGTTTTTAAGAATATAAACAGTTGTGGCAATGTTTGCAGCAGTAAATTTCATCTCTATAGCACATTAAAGACGCTTTCTTTTTTGTTTGTTTCTGATTGTTTGGTTTTCCTTTGGCTTTTAAGTTCAGGGGTACATGTGCAGGATGAGCAGTCTTGTTATATAGGTAAATATGTGCCATGATGGTTTGTTGAACAGACCATCCCATCACCTAGGTATTAAGCCCAGCATCCATTAGCTGCTCTTCCTGATGCTCTCCCTCCCCCGTTCTCCCCGACAGGCCTCAGAATGAGTAGTTCCCACCCTTGTGTCCATGTGTTCTCATTATTCAGCTCCCACTTATAAGTGAGAACATGCAGTGTCAAAGACACTTTCTAAATGTGGTACATTTACACCATGGTATACTATGCAGCTATAACAAAAAAGAAAGCATAGCCTTTGCAGCAACATGTGGAGCTGGAGGCCATTATCCTAAGTGAATCAATGCAGGAAGAGAAAACCAAATACCGAATGCTGTCACTTATAAGTGGGAGCTAAACATTGACTATAACGAACACAAAGAAGGAAACAATAGACCCTGGGGCCTATTTGAGGGTGGAGAGTGAGGGGGGTGTGAGGATTGAAAAACTACCTATCGAGTATTATGCTGATTCCCTAGGTGGCACAATTATCTGTACGTTAAATCCCCATAATGTGCAATTTACCATGAAACAAACCTGTACATGTACCCCTTGAACCTAAAACAAAAGTTGGAAAGAAAAGAAAAAGACATTTCCTAGCATCGAGAGAAATGGGAAATTATGAGAAACTAAAATCTTGAGTGTCACATAAACTTTACCGTGTGTGTGTGTGTGTGTGTGTGTGTCTGTGCATGTCTATGTGTGTGTGTGTGTGTATGTGCGTGTGTGTGTGTGTGTGCACGCACCATTCATTGGAAACTACAGTTGCCAGGCACTAGTCTTGTGAGATACAGAAGTCAGATGGCTAGGAGAAATGCCAGAAGCAGGGCAGTTAGCAACCTTAGTTAGAAGCCAGGAGGTTGCCCTATCCCTGTAAGGCTCCTTTTAGCTGATGCTGTTGGTGCCCTGGAGAGTTCACATGCATGTCTTAATGGTTTTCTTCATCAGGCACCTTCCGCTCACTGCCCGAAGACTTTCTCCAGGAATGTGTTCAGCACTCATGCAGGGCAAACCCAAAGTGCTGGAGAGTTAACACCCCAGGACCAACTCTCAACAATGAGGACTGGGAATTACTGGATAAACACCCCACCTTCCTCTCCCTTAAGCAGGACCCACACTGTCTTAGAGGGTCCTCAATGGAATTAAATCCCAACTGCCCATCGCAGAAACCCACTCTTTAACTCTCTTGGCTTCCACCACTTGCCTGTCTCACTTCTCCACTCCCTCAAATCTAACCAAACACAAAGCCACATTTTAGGGTCTCCTTCTAGGCAAACTCAGATTAAGACAACAAGACAGGGAATGTAAGCTTGCACGGCTGACAAGCTCTAGCAATGGCCAAACTATAGAAAGGATCAGAAACTTCTACTTTGTAAATTGCAAAGGTTTATGTGCCTGTTTGTTCTCTAAAGTATATATATAAACTTTATACAATATTCATATACATATGTATATGTTTCAGACTGTCTTGGCTATGTTAGGGAAAACTAAAGGAAAGAACTTTTGCTTAGGTGTGAATTGGAACCTTTAAACTAAATCAGAAGAGCCTCAGAGATCAAGGGCTGCATGGTCAGACTATAGGCACAATCAAAATGGGAGAATGCCAAAGGCAGAAGAGGCTTACTCAATCCAGTCACCTCTTGACCAACATGTACTCTATTTGGGGCCAAATCTTAGAGGTTGTGGGTTTTGTCTTAATAAAGGAGATGTTTCCCAGAATTCCTGTCTCTCCTAACCCATCATTTTACTTGTTCTCAAGCAAGTTTCTTTTACATGCTGTAGTGGCAATGAAAGTTATGCACAATGAGGTTGTGTGCAGTTTAGTCTATGAGTTAATAGAAATGCCTAAAATTATGAAATAAAATAGATGTTAGGATGAAAAATGTTTCCTCCACTCTGAAAATATTTAGCACAGTTGCTTCTTTATTCTTTGGTACATTGTTACAGCAGTGAAGGCAGCCATTGAGATGTTGTACTAATAGAACATTCTTCTAAGATTATTTACCATGTCATTAACATTTTAGCTCACTTGTTGCAGCTTTCACATTGAGCTAAAATAGATGTGCAACTGATAAGTGTGTGTTGTTCACTTTTCTTCAGATAATTATCCACCTTGAGAATGGTCAGATAACACTTTCCTGCTCAGTCATGTTTAATACTTTGATCCATTTTTTTCCATTGATGTTTCCTTTTTATGATACTTGCTAATTAAATTTATATCAGTTCCCATAGTATCACTGAAGAAAGGAGCTCAAGGGAATACTTAATAATATAATTATATTATTCCTACATGTTACATTCATTATGGTGTTATTAATGACTAGCTCAGCTTCACAGAGGCATTGACTTATGTGATCTGAGTCTAGGTTTAGGGCCCAAGGCTGCAGCAAGACTTGATGAAATGTTTACCCAGAATGACTGAAAACAATGTCATTAAGAATACTAAGTAAAAATTGTGATCAAGAAAAAAAAAGCAGAAACCAGACCTAGGGAAGCAGTTGCAAACCTCAGGTTTTAGGAGAGATACATGTCTGAAGAAATAAATAAGTTGAGACGACAAAAGCTTGGGCTGTCAAGAAGAGGTCTGGAAGCAGAGCATAGACAGATCATCTGAGGGATTTTGGACTAAGGCCATGAATAATGCAAAGATGCAACGGGCTCCTTTTGAGGTAGGTTGATGTCTTAGTACATTCAGACTGCTATTTTTAAAATGGAGATGATGTATATTGCACACATGTATACAAGAAGTATTTTTTTTATTTTTTATTTTTTTAATTGAAATATAAAAATTGGCCTGGCACAGCGGCTCATGTCTGTAACTCTAAACGTTTTGGGAGGTCAAGGTGAGATGATCACTTGAGGTCCGGAGTTCAAGACCAGCCTGGGAAACATGGCAAGACCTTGTCTCTACCAAAAAAATAAATAAATAAATAATTTTTTTTAATTTAAAAAATAAAAATTGTACATATTTATAGAGTACTTATTATTTTTTGCCTTTTTGATAATAGCCATTCCAACTAGGATAAGATAATACCTCATTGTGGTTTTGGCTTGCATTTTCCAGTTGATTAGTGATGCTGAGCATTTTTTGATAGCTGTTAGACATTTGTAAGTTTTCTTTGGAGAAATACGATGTTTCAATACATATAATAAATAGATCAGGGCAATTAGCATATCCATTATCTCAAACATTAATCATTTCTTTGTATTGGGAACATTCAATATTCTCCTTCTATTTGAAAATATTTATTATTGTTAACTATAGTCATCCTACAGTGCTAGAGAACGCTAATATTTATTCCTTCCACCTAGTTGAAATTTTGTATCTGTAACAAGTATCCATCTATCCTCCCTTCCCTCTACCCTTCTCAGCCTCTAGTATCCTCTGTTTTATTATTTACTTCTATGAGATCAACTTTTTTTAGCTTCTGTATGAGTGAGAACATACAGGTTTACCTTTCTGTTCTTGGTTTATTTCACTTAACACAATGTCCTCCAGTTCTATCCATGTTGCCATCAATGACAAGATTTCATTCTTTTTTATTGCTGAATAGTCCACTGTGTATATATATCATATTTTCTTTATTTATTTGTCTGTTGTTGTACGCCTAGGTTGATTCTATATATTGGCTATTGTAAATGGTACTGCAATAAACATAGGGGTGCAGCTATCTCTTTGATATACTGATTTCCATTACTTTGGATAAATAATTAGTAGTGGGATTACCGAATCATATAGTTCTATTTGCAGTTTTTTGAGAAACCTCCATAATTATTATCCATAGTGGTTATCCTAGTTTATATTCCCACCAATAGTGTGTAAGTTCCTTTTCCTCTGCATTTTCACCAGCATTTGTTACTTTTTGCCTTTTCAATAATAGCCATTCTAACTAGGATGAGATAATACCACATTGTGGTTTTGGCGTGCATTTTCCAGTTGATTAGTGATGCTGAGTATTTTTTGACAGTTGTTAGCCATTCTTAAGTTTTCTTTGGGGAAATATCTATTCAGATCATTTGCCTATATTTTACTTGGATTTTTTGGACTTTTTGCTGTTGAGATGTTTGAGTTTCTGGTATATTCTGGATATTAATCAATCCCCTGCTGGGAAAAAAAATAGCTTGCAAATATTTTCTTCCTTTGCTTGTTTCTTTTGTTGTGCAGATTTTTAGTTTGATGTAATCTCATTTGTTCATTTTTGCTTTTGTTGCTTTCACTTTTGAGATCTTGTTCATAAAATCTTTTCCCAGACCAATGTCCTGAAGCATTTCTCCTGAGTTTTCTTTTAGAAGTTATATAGTTTTGGGTCTCACATTTAAGCATTTAATCCATTTGGTTAATTTTTGTACAGGATGAGAGGTAGAGGTCTAGTTTTATTCTTCTGCATATAGATATCCAATTTTCCCAGCACCATTTCTTAAAAAGATTCTCCTCTCCCTAATGAGTATGATTAGTATCTTTCTCAAAAATCAATTGGCTGAAGATACATGAATTAATTTGGGGTCTCTCTATTGTGTCCCACTGGTCCATGTTTCTGTTATCATGCCAGTACCAAACTCTTTTGGTTACTATAGCTTTGCAGTATATTTTGAAGTTTGGTACTGTGATGGCTCCAATCTTTTGCTCAAGATTACTTTGGCTATTTTGGGTCTTTTGTGGTTCCATATGAATTTTAGGATTGGTTTTTCTATTTTTATGAAGAATGTCATTGGTATTTCAATAAGAATTGCATTGAATCTGTAGATCGCTTTGAGTAGTATGGTTAACAATATTAATTATTACAATACATGAACATGGGAGGTTTTTCCAATTTTTTGTATCCTCTTCTATTTATTTTATCAGTGTTTTGTAGTTTTTCTTGTAGAGATCTTTTGCCTCCTTGGTTAAATTTATCTCTAGGTATTTTTTTCTTATAGTTATTGTACATGAGATTGCCTTCTTAATTTCTTTTTTATCTAGTTCACTATTCGTATATAGAAACATTACTGATTTTTGCGTTTTGATTTTGTATCCTACAATTACTGAATTCATTTATCATTTCTGAGTTTTTTGGTAGAGTCTACAGGTTTTTCTATACGTTTAGATCATGTCATCTGCAAACAAACAGGGACAATTTGACTTTCCCCTGTCCAATTTGGATGCCCTTAATTTTTTTCTCTTGTCTACTTGCTCTGGCTATTATTCACCAATACTATGCTGAATAAGAGTGGTGAAAAGAGGCATCTTTGTGTTGCTCCAGTTCTTAGAAGAAAAGCTTTCACCTTTTCCCCATTCAGTATAATTTTAGATGTAGGTTTGTCATATATGGCCTTTATCATGTTGAGGTACTTTCTCTCTTTACCTAATTTATTAAGTTTTTATCATGAAGGAATGTTTAGTTTTATCAAGTGTTTTTTCTACAGCTATTAAGTTGATCATATAGTTTATTACCTTCATTCTGTTGATGTGATGAATCATGTTTATGTATTCGCATATGTAGGACTATATTTGCATTTCTGGGATAAATCCCACTTGATCACAGTATATTTTCTTTTTGATGTGATGTTAGATTCAGTTTGTTAGTAACTTGTTGAGAATTTTTGCATCTATGTTCATCAAGAATATTGCCTGTAGTTGTATTTTTATGTTGTGTCCTTGTCTAGTTTGGGTATAGAGTTATGCTGCCCTTGTAAAGTTTAGAATATTCCTTCTGATTCCATTTTCTGAGAATAATTGGCATTAATTCTTTCTTAAATGGTAGAATTCATCAGTGAAGCCATTCAGTCCCAGATTTCTCTATGTTGGAAGATTTTTATTTTCCTGATTCAATGTTGTTACTTGTAATTGATCTGTTCTAGTCTTCTATTTCTTCTAGATTCTATCTCAGTAGATTGTATGTGCCCAAGAATTTATTCATTTCTGTCCTGTTTTCAAATTTATTGGTATGTAGTTGTTCCTGGTAGTCTCATAATTTTTTGTATGTCTGTGGTACCCATTGTGACATCTCCTTTTCCATTCTTAATCTCATTCATTTAGGTCTTCTCCTCTTTTTTCTTAGTCTGGTTAATGATATGCCACTTTTGTTAGTCTTTTATTTTTTAAAAGTTTTGTAACAACAGACAAACAGAGAGCCAAATCATGAGCGAACACCCATTTGCAATGGCTAAAAGCAGAATAAAATACCTAGAAATACAACTAACAAAGGATACAAAGATACATAAGATGGTTAAATGCTCACATTTAGATCATAGAACTAGGAGTTGGGTCTAATCTTATCTTTTATTAACTGTGTCATCTTGAGCATCAGTTTATTTAACCTTTCCAATTGAACATCAGTGTCTTCATCTGCACAACAGAAGTAAGAACATCTACCCAGCCTATCTCAAAAGACTGTGTGAATAATTGTGGCAGACAGACTCATTGGTATACCCTTATGATCCTGGTTTCCTGGTGTCTATGCTTTTGTTTAATCTCAATTCTGTTGAATGTGAGCAGGACATGTGACTTTCTTCTTACCAGGAGAATATGGTGAAAGTTACAGGAGGTGACTCCCATGATTACATTAGTTATAAAGATTCCATCTTGCTAGTAGACTTTCTCTGAAGACTCTTTAAGCCATGTTGAGAAGGCCCACATGCCAAGGTACCATAAGTGGCCTCCAGAAACTGATAGCTGCTTCCAGGAAGTCATGCTAGCCAGGAAGCTAAAGGCTTAGTAGCTGAGAGCTCAAAAAACCGGGACTCTCAGCCCTCCAACCACAAGGAAATGAATTCTACCAATAAACTGAATGAGCTTGAATAAAGGTTCTTTCCCAGTTGGTCCAGTATATGGTAATGGATCCTAGCTGACACCTTAATTACAGCTTGTAAGACCCTAAGCAGAGGGCCCAGTTAAGTTGTTTTCGGACTCCTGATCCACAGAAACTGTGGGAAAATAACGTGTGTTATTTTAAACCACTGAGTGTGTAGTAATTTGTGATGCAGTAATGGAAAACTAATAATAATAATGAAATGAATTAAGATAACTTCAAAGCATTTTGTAAGCTGGAAAGCCCTATATATGTGTTAGACGTTAGTCTCAAAGTATACCAAAAGCTTTATGGAGACTTTACATGTTGCATAACCAAAAAAGTTAGTTCTATGCTTTGAAGAGTTCACAAGTCATTTTTTAACCAAGTCTTTTATATAAGCTTCCCCAATTTTCCTTAGAATTATAGCATCTCCCTTTTTATTCTGACCTTGAATTTCTGACAGCTGTGTCACTGATTGCTTTTGGTCTGTGATATGCATAACTTCTATATTACTGCCAATAAAGACAAAATCTGGAATTTAACTGTTCCTTCTTAGAGAACTATGAAAATCCCGGACTGTTTTAACTATGGATCCAATTTAAAATAGGTATGCTCCAGCCCACATTTCAATCGAATTGCCACTTTCATCATTTTTATTATTACCTTACATGTCACTATGACTATTAAAAACATCAATGAGTGCTTGTGCTTTATGTCTAAGTTTTTCATCTGGAGACTTTTAAATGGATGTTGGAGGAATGTTGTCCATGTCAATATGACAAATATTATCTCAATTACAGGGTTATAAATAATATGGCCTCAATTTCTGTAACCAGTAATAACATTTCTTGCTTTCTATGGCAAATCTCCTTTCAAGAGCCCCTAACAAGTGTGTAATCAGTTAGGGGATCTTGTGGCTCTGGGAACATATAACTTTTTTCTTAATCATTACAAGTCTACAGCATGATGATTATAACAATAATCAAGAGTTGAGTACAATTCCTAAGTGCCAAGCTCTTTACAGACATCTTACCTAATATTCAAAACAGCCTTACAAAGTAAATACTTTCATTCTCATTGTACAAACTCAGGCTTAAGGAAAATAATTTCCTTACACGAGATCAGATATCTATAAGTCACTCAACCAAGACTTTGAATCAGGCATTACAGATCCCGAAGCCCACTTTCTTCCTTTCCACCACGCCAGCTCCTCTAACACTGAAAATTGGGAACACATCATAGCGCCAATTTAAAAATATTTTCCAATCTCCTTCCATTCATTAACATTCATTTAATGTTCTAGCCCTTTTTAGAAATAGAGTGGTGCCCATTTCTGTAAAAGGAAAAGGAAAGGATCTTATATTAGTTCAGATTATATTTAGCTGTGAGTGGTAAAAAGTACAAAATTACATCGGTTTAAATAAGATATGAGCTTATTTCTATTTCATGTAGGCACTGTATGTATTTGGAGATAATTAAATCCAGGACCCAGCCCTCAGGATATTTATAATCTAAAGGAAAAAATAAATAACCGCTGATAATGTGAAACAAAACGAACACTTTGCTATAATAAGAGTAGGACAAAAGTGCTGTAGAGCACAGGAGAAGTTAGTTCTAATTGGTGGAATCCAAAACTACTCTTTTTAGGAAGTGGCACTGAATTGAACCTTGAAGGTGAGTAAAATTTTAGTAGACAGTGAAGGAGTTAGGGGGAGTTATGTGATATGCAAGTGGAATAAAATGATATGTCATGCTAAATAAATCACATGAACAAAGGTAAAGGCATAAAACTGCCAGTCCATTTCCCACTTACAGAGAGGAGTCTCAACCCGAAACAACCCCCTTTGGGTTGTTCCTCCAAATACATACTCTAACTTTTTTCTTTTTTTTAATTATACTTTAAGTTCTGAGATACATGTGCAGAGCATGCAGTATACATGTGCCATGGTGGTTTGCTGCACCCATCAACCCCTCAGCTACATTAGTTATTTTTCCCAATGCTATCCCTTCCCTAACCCCCCACCCCACTACAGGCCCTGAAATGTGATGTTCCCCTCCCTGTAAACATATGTTCTCATTGTTCAACTTTCACTTATGAGTGAGAACATGCAGTGTTTGGTTTTCTATTCCTGTGTGAGTTTGCCAAGAATGATGGTTTCCAGCTTCATCCATGTCACTGCAAAGGATGTAAACTCATCCTTTTTTACACTGCATAGTATTCCATGGTGTGTATGTGCCACATTTTCTTTAACTTGTCTAACATTGATGGGCATTTGGATTGGTTCTAACATTGATGGGCATTTGGATTGGTTCTAAGTCTTTGCTATTGTGAATAGTGCTGCAATAAGCATACAAGTGCATATGTCATTATAATAGAATGATTTATAATACTTTGGGTATGTACCCAGTAATGGGATTGTGGGTCAAATAGTATTTATGGTTCTAGATCCTTGAAAAATCGCCACACTGTCTTCCATAATAATTGAACTAATTTACACTCCCACCAACAGTGTAAAAGCATTCCTATTTTCCTTTAACCCCCTCTCTCTTCTGGCTTATAGGGTTTCTGCTGAGAGATCCCCTGTTAGTGTGATGGTCTTTCCTTTGTGGATACCACAACCTTTCTCTCTGGCTGTCCTTAATATTTTTTTCTTCATTTCAACCTTGGTGAATCTGATGATTATATATATTGCATTTGTTCTTGAGGAGTATCTTTGTGGTGTTGTCTGTATTTCCCAAATTTGAATGTTGGCCTGTCTTGCTAGGTTTGGGAAGTTCTCCTGGATAATATCCTGAAGAGTGTTTTCCAACCTGGTTCCATTCTTCCTGTCACTTTCAGGTACACCAATCAAACATAGGTTTGGTCTTTTCACATAGTCCCATATTTCTTGGAGGCTTTGTTTGTTCCTTTTCTTTTTTTTGTTTTTTTATTTTTTTTTTTTTGAGACGGAGTTTCACTTTTGTTACCCAGGCTGGAGTGCAATGGCGCGATCTCGGCTCACTGCAACCTCCGCCTCCTGGGTTCAAGCAATTCTCCTGCCTCAGCCTCCAGAGTAGCTGGGATTACAGGCATGCGCCACCATGCCCAGCTAATTTTTGTATTTTTAGTAGAGACGGGGTTTCACCATGTTGACCAGGATGGCCTTGATCTCTTGACCTGGTGATCCACCCGCCTCAGCCTCCCAAAGTGCTGGGATTATAGGCATAAGCCACCGTGCCTGGCCCTTTTTCATTTTTTTCCTCTAATCTTGTTTTCACACTTTATTTCATTAAGTTGATCTTCAATCTCTGATATCCTTTCTTCTGCTTAATTGCTTCAGCTATTGATATTTGTGTATGCTTCACAAAGTTCTCATGCTGTGTTTTTCAGCTTCATCAGGTCATTTATGTTCTTCTCTAAACTGATTATTCTAGTTAGCAATTTGTCTAACCTTTTTTCAAGGTTCTTACCTTCCTTGTTTTGGGTTAGAACATGATCCTTTAGCTCAGAGGAGTTTGTTATTACTTACCTTCTGAAGCCTACTTTTGTCAATTCATCAAATTCATTCTCCATCCAGTTTTGTTGGAGGAACACTTCATCTCCAAAGGATGACAACTCCTTGTTGGCGAGGAGTTGTCATCCTTTGGAGGAGAAGAAGTGCTCTGGTTTTTGGAATTTTCAGCCTTCTTGCACTGGTTTTTCCTCATCTTCGTAGATGTATCTACCTTTGGATTTTGATGTTGACCTTCAGATGGGGTTTTTGTTTGAACATCCCTTTTGTTGATGTTGATGCTATTTCTTTCTGTTTGTTAGTTTTCCTTCTAAATGTCAGGCCTCTCTGCTGCAGGTTTGCTAGAGTTTGCTGAAGGTCCACTCCAGACCGTTTCCTTGGTATCGCCAGCAGAGGGTGTAGAACTGCAAAGATTGCTGCCTGCTCCTTCCTCTGGGAGCTTTGTCCCAGAAGGGCACTCGCCCTCGATGCTAGCTGGAACTCTCCTGTATGAGGTGTCTGTTGACTCCTGCTTGAAGTTGTCTCTCAGTCAGGAGACACCAGGTCAGGGACCCACTTGAGGAAGCAGTTTGTCCCTTAGCAGAGCTCAAGTACTGTGCTGAGAGATCCACTGCTCTCTTCAGAGTTGGCAGGCAAAACATTTAAGTCTGCTGAAGCTGCGCCCACAGCTGCCCCATCCCACAGGTTCCCTGTCCCAGGGAGATGACAGTTTTATCTATAAGCCCCTGACTGGGGCTGCCGCCTTTCTTTCAGAGATGCCCTGCCCAGAGAGCAAGAATCTAGAGAGGCAGTCTGGTTATAACAGCTTTGCCAAGCTGTGGTGGGTTCCACCCAGTTTGAAATTTCCTATGGCTTTGTTTACACTGTGAGGGGAAAACTGCCTACTCAAACCTCACTAATGGCAGACACACCTCCCCCCAACAAGCCCGATCATCTTAGGTCAACTTCAGACTGTTGTGCTGGCAGCAAGAATTTCAAGCCAGTGGCTTTTAGCTTGCTGGGCTCCATGGAGGTGGGATCTGCTGAGGTAGACCACTTGGTTCCTTGGCTTCAGCCCCGTTCCCAGGGGACTGAATGGTTCTGTCTCACTGACATTCCAGGTGCCACTGGAGTATGAAAAAAAACTTCTGCAGCTGGTTCAGTGTTTACCCAAACAGCTGCCCAATTTTCTGCTTGAAACCCAGGTCCTTGGTGGCATAGACACCTAGACACCTGAGGGAATTTCCTGATCTGCAGGTTGCAAAGACTGGGAAAAGTGTAATATCTGGGCTGGAGTTCACTGTTCTTCACAGCACAGTCCCTCAGGGCTTCCCTTAACTAGGAGAGGGAGTTCCCCAGCTCCCAGCCTTTCCCAGGTGAAGCGATCCCCCACCCTGCTTCAGCTCGCCCTCTATGGGCTGCACCCACTGTCTAATTCCAATGAGATTAGCGAGGTACCTCAGTTGGAAGTATAGAAATCACCCACCTTCTTTTTTGTTCTCACTGAGAGCTGCAGACCAGAGCTGTCCCTATTTGGCTGTCTTGTCAGCCACCAAAGAGTTTCCTTTTTTTTTTTTTCATAGCAATAGCTTGCTAGCTAAGTGCACAGCCACTCGAATAAAGGCTACATTGACCAGACTCCCCTATAGCTAGGTGGGCAACCTGATTAAGTTTGATTAATGTCATGAGGCAGTTACTGAGAATCACTCTTAAGAAACGAGCTAACACTCCTCCTTGGCCTCTTCTTTATATATATATACACACACACACACACACACACACACATATATCATATATATATATACACACATATATATATATACACATATACATACATACATATATTTTATTGCACTTTAGGTTCTGGGGTACATGTGCAATCAGGCAGGATTGTTGCATAGGTACATACATGGCAATGTGGTTAACTGCCTCCATCCCCCCCATCACCTATATCTGGCATTCCTTCCCCAGTTATCCCTCCCCAACCTCCCTACCCCCCATGGTCCCTCTCCTAGTCCCCCACCAACAGACCCCAGTGTGTGATGGTTCTCTCCCTGTGTCCATGTGTTATTGTTCAACACCCACCTATGAGTGAGAACATGTGGTGTTTGTTTTTCTGTTCTTGTGTCAGTTTGCTGAGAACGATAGTTTTCAGATTCATCCATGTCTCTACAAAGGACAGGAACTCACCGTTTTTTATGGCTGCATAGTGTTCCATGGTGTATATGTGCCACATTTCCTTGTCCAGTCTATCATCAATGGGCATTTGGGTTGGTTCCAGGTCTTTGCTATTGTAAATGGTGCCACAACGAACATACGTATGCATGTGTCTTTATAATAGAATGATTTATAATCCTTTGGACATATACCCAGTAATAGGATTGCTGGGTGAAATGGAATTTCTATTTCTAGGTCCTTGAGGAATCGCCACACTGTCTTCCACAATGGTTGAATTAATTTATACTCCCACCAACAGTGTAAAAGTGTTTCTATTTCTCCACATCTTCTCCAGCATCTGTTGACTCCAGATTTTTTAATGATTGCCATTCTAACTGGCATGAGATGGTATCTCAATGTGGTTTTGATTTGCATTTCTCTAATGACCAGTGATGATGAGCATTTTTTCATATGTTTGTTGGGCTCATATACATCTTCTTTTGAAAAGTGTCTGTTCATGTACTTTTCCCACTTTTGAATGGGTTTGTTTTTTTTCTTGTAAACCTGTTTTAGTTCTTTGTAGATTCTGGATATTAGCCCTTTGTCAGATGGGTAGATGGCAAAATTTTTTTTCCATTCTGTTGGTTGCCAATTAACTCTAATGATTGTTTCTTTTGCTGTACAGAAGCTCTGAAGTTGAACTAGATCCCATGTATCTATTTTGGCCTTTGTTGCCAATGCTTTCATTGTTTTAGTCATGAAGTCCTTGGTTATGCCTATGTCCTGAATGGTTTTGCCTAGGTTTTCTTCTAGTGTTTTTATGCTGTTAGGACTTATGTTTAAGACTTTAATCCATCTGGAGTTAATTTTAGTGTAAGGTGTCAGAAAGGGGTCCAGTTTCTGCTTTCTGCACATGGCTAGCTAGTTATCCCAACACCATTTATTAAACAGGGATTCCTTTCCCCATTGCTTGTTTTTGTCAGGTTTGTCAAAGATGAGATAGTTGTAGATGTGTGGCATTGCCTCCAAGGCCTCTGTTCTGTTCCACTGGTCTATATCTCTGTTTTGGTACCAGTACCATGCTGTTTTGATTACTGCAGCCTTGTAGTATAGTTTGAAGTTTGGTAGTGTGATGCCTCCAGATTTGTTCTTTTTGCTTAGAATTGTCTTGGCTATGCAGGCTCTCTTTTGGTTTCATATGAAGTTTAAGATGGTTTTTTTCCAGTTCTGTGAAGAGGGTCATAGCTAGTTTGATGGGGATAGTATTGAAACTGTAAATTATTTTGGGCAGTATGGCCATTTTCACAATATTAATTCTTCCTAACTATGAGCATGGAATATTTCTCCATCTGTTTGTGTCCTCTCTTATTTCATAGATCAGTGGTTTGTAATTCTCCTTGAAGAGTTCCTTTACCTCCTTTGTTAGTTTTATTCCTAGGTATTTTATTCTCTTTGTAGCAGTTGTGAATGGCAGTTCATTCTTGATTTGGCTCTCTTTAAGTCTGTTATTGGTGTATAGGAATGCTTGTGATTTCTGCACATTAATTTTGTATCCTGAGACTTTGCTGAAGTTGCTTATCAGTTTCAGGAGATTTTGGGCTGAGGCGATGGGGTCTTCTAAATAGACAATCATGTTGTCTGCAAATAGAGACAATTTGACTTTCTCCTTTCCTAATTGAATACCTTTATGTCTTTCTCTTGCCTGATTGCTCCGGCTAGAACTTACAATACTACATTGAATAGGAGTGGTGAGAGAGGGCATCCTTGTCTAGTGCCAGATTTCAAAGGGAATGCTTCCAGTTTTTGCCCATTCAGTATGATATTGGCTGTGAGTTTTTCATAAATAGCTTTTATTATAAACTAATAATATTATCCATGGATACTTAGCTTATTGAGAGTTTTTAGCATAAAGGGCTGTGGAATTTTGTCTGAAGTTTTCTTTTTTTGTTGAGTCTCTGCTGGGTTTTGGTATCAGGATGACTTTGGTCTCATAAAATGATTTGGGAAGGATTCTCTCTTTTGGGATTGTTTGGAATAATTTCAGAAGGAGTGGTACCAGCTCCTCTTTGTATGTCTGGTAGAATTCAGCTGTGAACCCATCTGCACCTGGGCTTTTTTTGGTTGGTAGGCTATTAATTGCTGCCTCAACTTCAGCTCTTGTTGCTTGTTTATTCAGTGTTTTGACTTCTTCCTGATTTAGGCTTGGGAGGGTGCAAGTGTCCATGTATTTATCCATTTCTTTCAAGTTTACTGGTTTGTGTGCATAGAATTGTTTGTAGTAATCCCTGATGGTAGTTTGTATTTCTGTGGAGTCGGTGGTGATATCCCCTTTATCATTTTTTATTGCATCTATTTGATTATTCTCTATTTTCTTTTTTATTAATCTGGCTAGTGATCTGTCTATTCTGTTGATCTTTTCAAAATACCAGCTCCTGGATTTATTGATTTTTTTGAAGGGATTTTGTGTCTCTCTCTCCTTCAGTTCTGCTCTGATCTTAGTTATTTCTTGTCTTCTGCTACCTTTTGAGTTTTTTTTAATCTTGCTTCTCTAGCTCTTTCAATTTTCATGATGGGGTGTTGATTTTAGATCTTTCCTTGCTTTTCATGTGGGCATTTATTGCTATAAATTTTCCTCTAGGCACTGCTTTAAATGTGTCCCAGAGATTCTGGTATGTGTCTTTGTTCTCATTGGTTTTGAAGAACATCTTTATTCCTGCCTTCATTTCATTGTTTATCCAGTCAACATTCAAGAACGAGTTGTTCAGTTTCCATGAAGTTGTGTGGTTCTGAGTTAGTTTCTTAATCCTGAGTTCTAATTTGATTTCACTGGTCTGAGAGACCGTTTGCTATGATTTCTGTTCTTTTGCATTTGCTGAGAAGTGATTTACTTCCAATTATGTGGTCAATTTTAGAGCAGGTGTGATGTGGTGCTGAGAAAAATGTGTATTCTGTGAATTTAGGGTGGAGATTTCTGTATACATCTATTAGGTTTGCTTTGTCCAGAGCTGAGTTCAAGTCCTGGATATCCTTGTTAATGTTCTATCTCATTGATCTGTCTAATATTGACAGTGGAGTGTTAAAGTCTCCCACTGTTATTGTGTGGGAGTCTAAGTCTCTTTGTAGGTCGTTAAGAACTTTCTTTATGTATCTGGGTGCTCCTGCACTGGGTGCATATATATTTAGGATCGTTAGTTCTTCTTGATGCATTGATCCTTTTACCATTATGTAATGTCCTTTGTCTCTTTTGATCTTTGTTGGTTTAAAGTCTATTTTATCAGAGACTAGGATGGCAACTCCTGCTTTTTTGTGTGTGTGTTCTCCACTTGCTTGGTAAATCTTCCTCCATCCCTTTATTTTGAGCCTATGTGTGTCCTTACATGTGAGATGCATTTCCTGGATACAGCACACCAATAGGTTTTGACTTTTTATCCAATTTGCCATTCTGTGTCTTTTGATTGGGGCATTTAGCCCATTTACATTTAGGGTTAATATTGTAATGTGTGAATTTATCCTGCCATTTTGATGTTGTTTTGCCCATTAGTTGATGCAGTTTCTTCATTGTGATTTTTACCATTTGGTACGTTTTTGGAATGGCTGGTACTGGTTGTTCCTTTCTATGTTTAGCACTTCTTTCAGGAGCTCTTGTAAGGCAGGCCTGGTCATAACAAAATCTCTGAGTACTTGCTTGTTTGTAAAAGATTTTAGTTCTCCTTCACTTGTGAGCCTTAGTTTGGCTGGATATGAAATTTTAGGTTGAAAGTTCTTTTCTTTAAGGATGTTGAATATTGTCCCCCACTCTCTTCTGGCTTGTAGCATTTCTTTCGAGAGATCTGCTGTGAGTCTGATGGGCTTCTCTTTGTGGGTAACCCGAGCTTTCTCTCTGGCTGCCCTTAGCATTTTCTCCTTCATTTCAACCCTGGTGAATCTGATGATTATGTGCCCTGGAGTTGCTCTTCTTGAGGAATATCTTTGTGGTGTTCTCTGTATTTCCTGAACTTGAATGGTGGCCTGCCTTGCTAGGTTGGGGAACTGGGGAAGTTCTCCTGGATAATATCCTGAAGCATGTTTTCCAGCTTGGATTCATTCTCTCCATCACATTCAGGTACACCTATCAAACACAGATTAGGTCTTTTCACATAATCCCATATTTCTTGGAGTCTTTGTTCATTTCTTTTCACTCATTTTTCTCTAATCTTGCCTTCTTGTTTTATTTCATTGAGTTGATCTTCAATCTCTGATATCCTTTCTTCTGCTTGGTTGATTTAGCTACTGAAATTTGTGTATGCTTCGTAAAGTTCTCGTGTTGTGTTTTTCAGCTCCAGTAAGTCATGTATATTCTTCTCTAAGCTGTTTATTCTCGTTAGCATTTCATCAAACATTTTTTCAAGGTTTTTAGTTGCTTTGCATTGGATTAGAACATGTTCTTTTAGCTCAGAGAATTTTGTTATTACCCACCTTCTGAAGCCTTTTCTGTCAGTTCATCAGACTCATTCTCCATCCAGCTTTGTTCCTTTGCTGATGATGAGTTGTGATCCCTTGGAGGAGAGAGGTGTTCTGGTTTTGGGTGTTTTCTTCCTTTTTGCACTGGTTTCTTCCCATCTTTGTGGATATCTACCTGCGGTTTTGTAGTTAGTGACTTTTGGATGGGGTCTCTGAGTGGATATCCTTTTTGTTGATGATGAAGTTATTTCTTTCTGTTTTTTACTTTTGGATGGGGTCTCTGAGTGGATATCCTTTCTGTTGATGATGAAGTTATTTCTTTCTGTTTTTTAGTTTTCCTTCTAACAGTGAGACCCCTCTGCTGTAGGACTGCTGGAGGTCCACTCCAGACCCTGCTTGCCTGGGGATCACCTGTGGTGGCTGCAGAATAGTAAGGGTTGCTGCCAGTTTCTTCTGTTATCTACATCCCAGAAGGATACCCATCAGATGTCAGCCTGAGCTCTCCTTTATGAGGTGACTCTTTGGATCTACAGGGGTTAGGAAGCTACTTGAGGAGGCAGTCTGTCCCTTATAGGAGCTCAAGTGCTGAGCTGTGAGCTCCATTGTTCTATTTAGAACTACTGGGCAGGTACATTTAAGTCTGCTGCAATGGAACTCATAGCCACCTTTTTTGCCTGGTGCTTTGTCCTGGGAAGGTGGGGCTTTATTTGTAAGTTCCTGACATGCTGCTGCCCTTTTTCAGAGCTGCCCTGCCCATCAAGGAGGTAGCCTAGTTACAGTCTGCCAGCAGAGGCATTGCTGATCTGCCATGGGCTCTGCACAGCTGCTATTTGAACTTCCTTGCGGTTTTGTTTATAGAGGTATAGTTAGAATTGCCTCAGTAATGGAGGTCTGCCTCAGTAATGGTGGACTGCCTCAGTAATGGCAGACTGCCTTGGTAGTGGTAAACTGCCTTGATAGTGGTGGACTGCCTCAGTAATGACAGACACTCTTCCCCCAACAGAGCTGGCCTGTCCCAGGTCCAGCTGTGCTTGCTGTGAAACTCTCAATCCAGAGTGTTTCAGATTGCTTGTCTTTGCAGGGGTGGGATGCACCGAGCCAGGTCACCTGGTTCCCTATTTCAGCCCCCACCTTTCTTTTTCAGTTGAATAGGCAGCTGTGTCTCCCAGGAGTTCCAGGTGCCAGTTGAAATGGCTGCCCAGATTTGTGTGAGTTTTTGTGTGGAGACCCACTGTGCCAGCTGAAACACCCATGCTGGAAACTTGTGGTGCTTTTCAGCCTGGGAATCTCCTAGTTTGTGGGCAATAAAAACTCATTTGGAAATGCAGTGTTCACTCACCCTCTGCATTGTTCTAGCTGGGAACTGCACTACAGAGCTGTTCTTATTCAGCCATCTTGGATCGCCCCAGCCTCTTCTTATTTCATTTTCTTCCTTCCTGCATGCTGGAACATGGATGTGATGGCTGCAGCTTGGGCAGCCAACTTGAGACTTGAGACTACCTTGATTATTGAGGTCCCAACATCCTTTATTCCATAAGACCTTCCCAAAAGCAGGCCTAGATTGCCTTTTTATTTGGGAATGGAAAGTAGAGTGGGAATACTATGCCTACCCCTTAAGATCAAGAGAAAAACCTTTAAAGACCCTACTAAAGCCACAGCTTTCAGAACAATGGTAAAAGGAGTCAAGATATCAAACAGACATCAGTTCTAGGTTAACTCACATTCTAAGCTGTGTTTTTTAATATGTGAAGGGGGTAGATACCTACTTGCAGTGCCACTAGTTTAAATTCCCTTTTACCTCATATTACTTCCCAAATTTTCCTAAAATTTTCACCTAAAAACTCCACCTAGTAATTTTTACTCTCATGCCATTTCTCCTTCTACCCCTCTAAAGACCCCAGGCATGTAGCAATATGGTGGGGACACATACCACAGCTGAGCTCTGTTTGGACAGGAGGTTTTCCATTTTATAACAAACTCAAACCAGCAAGAAATCCAGCTTATCCCACAAAATATTTTTACACTTCTCTAGAACTCAGTAAGAGGTAAGGTTTTCAATCTTAGTGTTTGATTCTAATCCCTGGATTTGTCACCAGGATTTATTAGGAAGGTGTATTATTTGGATTCTCCAGAGAAAGAGAAAGAAAAAGATACAAAAACATATGCAAAAGGAGATTTATTATAGAAATTGGCTCACATGGTTATGGAGGCTAAAAAGTCTCACTATCTGTCATCATGCAAGCTAGAATACCAGGAAAGCCAGAGATGTCTCTTAGCCTAAATTCCAAGGCCTGAGAATGAGAGGGGCAATGGTATAAGTTCAAAGTGCCCCGGGAACCAGAGGCACTAATGTCCAAGGGAAGGAGAAGATGGATATCTCAACTCAACCAGAGACAGTGAATTTTCCCTTCCTTTGCCTTCTTGTCCTATTCAGGCCCTCACTGGATTGTATGATGCCTGTCCACAGTCCACATCAGTGAGGTTGATTGTCTTTACTCAGTCTACTGATTAAAATGCTAATCTCTTCTGGAAACACTCTCAGACTCACCCAGAAGTAATGTTTTGCCAGCCATCTGAGCATCCCCTAGCTTAGTCAAGTTAACACATAGAATCAACCATCACAGAAGGCAACAGAAAAACCTTTAAAGCAATAATAGAACACACGTGCATCAGAAAATATTGCTTGCTTACCCAAAAGCTATTTATCTTTTGTTCCTTACTAACAACACTTACTTTGTTTATATTTCAGGAGGTAATGTATTCAAGGAAGTTTTGTCCCTAACCCCGCATCCAAGGATGAAGCGTTATTAGCCAAGACAATCATGTTAACCCCATTTCCTCTACCAGTGATTGGTGTGGAGGTGGGCATATCATTCACTTCTAACCAAAAGGTCCTGCAGGGGACTTACTAGGAACTTCTCAGAAAGATTTTTCTCCATGATCAAAAGAAAAATTATAAAGCAAACACCCCCTTTCCTGTTTCAATTCACTTTTGTGAGTGAATGCTCATAGCTATGGCAACTATTTTGTAGCCATGAGATGAAAGCTGAAAGAGTCAGAGAAGCTGACCCAAAACCCAGATATCAACTGTATTGCTGAATCAGCAAACCTCAGAGCTAACTTATTTCCAGACTTATGTTGTATAAATAATAAATTCTTGTTTTTAGGCTCTAGTAAATATTCCATTTCTTAGAGCAAAGAGCATCCTTACTGATAAAATATTTATGAATAACATCCATCTGTTTCCCTTTTATTCAATATTTCAAGGTTATTGAAATTATTATAAATAAAATTATTATTTTTTAATCTAAACTTTTATTTATGTATAACTATAAAATAGGTGTAACATAACTGATAACATCTGATAAATGTGCTTAGAGTTCATGGGAATATGCCACTAAATTTTTACAAAGGTCATTATAGCAGGTCATTTTACAATGTCTACAGTCTTTATCATCTCATCTATACTTTCTCAGTTGACTGGATAAACCTATTGGTTGTCCAGCAAAGGAGGTTTGTAGCTACAGCTGTGTAGCATTTCCATTGTTCAAGAGCCATATTCATGGCACTTGGCCTGAGAGTGGGCTTATAGATGGCCCAAAGCCTCCCAACAGACTTAAAAGCCAGGTGGTTGAACAAAGATCTGCACAAAGAGCAAAGGTGTTTGTAAGACCCTTGTAGAAACGTTTCAACCTCAACTTGGAAAATTTTAGTGTGAGAAACTAACCACAGTGAGTCTGAACTGCCTTTTTCAAGCTAATGTAGAGTTTATTCAAGTGCCGCAGGGCACAGTACATGTTTATAGGCAGCCTTCTTAATAGTCATTTTTCATCATCATTAGATCTAGAATATCATGTACCCAGCTGTGTAATGTACCTGCCTTAATGTGAAACACATTTATTTTAAAATGCCATTTGTAGATTATTTCTCTCAAGCCTGCAAAGGACATAATGAGATAATGTGGTGGAAAGCACTTTGTAAGTTGTGAAGTACTACAAAAATGTTGCATTTTTATTACAACTTCAGTTTTTTTTTTATTTTATTTTAAAATGTTAAAGTAAGCAAGGGCTTTATAAAAATCCTGTCATGGTCCCAGAGAGGCTGCTACTAAGAGTGGGTCACATACCTAAAAGAAGATTTGTGCTGATGGTTCCTAGCATTTTAACAGGCTGAAATTCTGTCTAAGAAACAGAAACAATTCAGGAATCCTGACTTCCTCTGTTTTTTAAGAAAAAATAAATATATACTTTTGTTATGCACAATTTAATCATGGACAATCAAAACAAGATAAACTCCTAAACAGCCTGTAAAGTGAATGTAACACCTGACCCCTGTGTTCCTGTATCACTATTCTATGTCAAGTGTAGCATATCCCCAGTGTCCAGCACAGCCAATGCTCAACAAATATTGTTAAACTGAGCTGAAATCATGACAGAGTGTGTAACTCCTTGCTACTCAAGGTCTGGTCCATGGACGAGCTATATTGGCATCACTGGGAGCTTCTCAGAAATGCAGAATCTCAGGTCCCACTCCAGACCTAACAAGTCAGGATATGTATTTTAATGAGATCTCAAAATATCTGGTGGTCACCTCTGTATTAGTCTGTTTTCACACTGCTGATAAAAACATGCCCAAGACTGGACAATTTACAAAAGAAAGAGATTTAATGGCCTTACAGTTCCACATGGCTGGGAGGTCTCACAATCATGGTAGAAAACAAGGAGGAGCAATTCATGTCTTACATGGATGGCAGACAGACAGCTTGTGCAGGGAAACTCTCATTTTTTTAAACCATCAGATCTCATGAGATTTATTCACTATCACAGGAACAGCATGGGAAAGACCCACCCCCATGATTCAATTATCTCTCTCCAGGTCTCTCCCACATTCCACAAAACATGGGAATTATGGGAGCTACAACATGAGATTTGGGTGGTGACACAGAGCCAAACCATATCAACCTTAAAGTGTGAGATTACTGCTATGGTAGACATTGTCCATACATGCTCATGTCCCTTTGGTCCACCCCAAAGGTCACTTGAGACAGTTCCTATGCATGCCCTGCTGCACAACTCTGTTTAATGGCATGAACACATGCCTGCTAGGCTGATGTGTGCCAGACAGGCCAGAAGTGCCAGGAAATTAGTACCTTCACTGGGCAGTGAATTGGCATGTATCACAGTTTCCTTGGCCTTCAATAAGAAAATTCTGAGACACATTTCAGTCTTTCAAAGAGTTTTCAGTTTCACTGAGCTCCAATTGCCCATATTGATAACCTACTATTGATTTTCCTATCTTCCTCCTTCCTTTTCTTACTTCCTCATATATGCCTCAACATTGCTCCTGGGAATCACCTGCCAAATAAGCTGTTTTTATTCTAATCCCTGTCTCAGGGTCAGCTTTTGGAAGAACTCAAACTAAGACATGTTACTTTCTACTTCTGATGTTTTATGCTCTATTGTAGGACCCTGTTTAGTCTGCTTGGGCTGTCATAACAAAATATCACAGATTAGATGGCTTAAACAACAGCAATGTATTCTCCACAGTTCTCGAATCTGGCAGTCCAAGATCAATGTGCCAGCATGCTCAGCCTCTGGTGAGGGCTCACTTCCTGGCTTCCAGATGGCTCCCCTCTCTCTGTGTCTTCACATGACCGACAGAACAAAATAGATCTTTTCCTCTTTTTTTCCTTATAAGGCCACAGTTCTGATGGATTATGGCCCTATGTATATGACTTCGGTTAACCTTAAGTACCTTCCACAGGCCCTACTTCCAAATACAGTCACAGTCACATTGGGAGTTAGGGCTTCAACATATGAATTTGCAAGAAGGACGTAACTCAGTCCATAGCTGTAATTATTTTAAAAGATGATAAATCTGAAACCTCAAAAAGTTAAATAAATAAACAACAGGTCAATAAGATCATATAGATTAAAGCAAAGAGGAAATTCAGCCATCTGACTTCTACTTCTGGTCCTACCACTAAGCTCCTGGCTTCTGCTCAATTGAAGTATCAAGACATTACACAAGGTGATCACTAAGGTACTGTCCTAAGGCCAGGCCCAGGATGGGAGAACAGAACCAAAAGCCCATGTCTCCTGGCTCCAAGTCCACATCCTTTCTAAAACACCAAACTGTGTTTCCTAGCAATGTTATTGTTGGGTTTAATCACAGTGACAAAACCCAACATATTATAACATTAAACTAAAAAATGTACCTCACTCTTTTGTTTCCCAAACCTAAATCTCTTTGATTACAACCAATTCATGACAATTCACACTAATGAAAGAGAGCATTGACATAAATAATTCAGAAACTCACTAATAATCAGCCCAGCTGTAAGATACTCCTGCCAAGGGAAACATCCCAGGAGGCCACCTGGGCTGGATAGGTGGCAGGCATGAATCCCAATGCTTGCAGATGATCTGCAGGGTGGAAAATGGCCTGTTGCCAGCCTCACGACTCAGGTTTAAGAAAGCATAGTCAGTTTCAGGCCCTTTAGTCATGGGAGGAGAGGATATTTTTACTGTATGTGACTAAAAGGCCAACAGGGAGGCTGTGGGTTTCCAAAAATTAACATAACCCAGAAATCTGTGCAAGTATTCTGCCTGTTCCTCAATCAGATACTATCACTGCATTGCAGAAGTTTCTTCTATGGCTCCCTTCATTCCACTCTGCCTCTCTTAGCCTTGGATATTGCTGCAAGAACCTGATGAGTATGGCTAGAAAGATGCAAACATCATGAAACTCCATTTAACCACTGGGCAATTTTACTCCCTTCAGTATTCTTATAAGAAAAGAGGGTGGGGGTGTTTCAGAATCAAGTATAGAGCATCTCCAAACAATACATACTCTCCATTTTCTATCTCCTCCTGTTTTGCCTGGCCAAGAATATCATACAGTGGGAAATGTGACTTAGTCCCAAGAAGATTTAATTTATCTTCATTATTAAAGCCACATATCTTTGCTTTGGATTCTTTTCTCAATTAGAGTTCAATTAAGCTCATTTCTACCTTCCCTTTCCCATAGAGGAGCACCTTTTATACCCCCACAGTCCTGAAAAATATCAGCAACCCAAGGAGTATTACACCAAACACATATCTAGATCCACATATCCATGTTGAGTGCCAGCAACAGGAATGTCATTAGGCATTAGTTTAGCTAAAGCACCAAGAGATTTGAGTAATAATGTGAACTTGAGTCTATACACCAAGATTTGTGAATGATTGATGAGAAGGAATTAAGGAGGAACTGAAGCACCCAAACCAAGACTGGGTCATTAATGTGCCATATATGGTGTGACTTATGCTCACCAACCCAGATTTTAGGAAGCATTCTTTTGTTTGACTCTTGTGTCATTGATTTATTAGAGCCACAGAACAAGATTAAACTATATCTGACATCTCTTGTGCCCCAGTTCACCTCCTCCAAGTCCACCTTTTTACTCTAGTCATTACTGAAGCAATCAACTGTATTCAGATGTAGCCTGACAGCACTCTATGTTAACTCCCCCAAAGATACTGCTTACCTTCAGCCCCTGGGCTTCTCTGCCACTGCCTAGCCATTTGAGGTATTTGCAGGCCAGCCAATCTGGTGACACAAATGATTAGAAGTGGAAGGGAATTAACACCAGGGAGCAAACCCTAACCAATGGGAGACAAGAGGTAATAAATTCTGAGGTGTATTTTACATATCTTCTCAAAAGTTTCCTGCAAGGATCAAGCCTCCGTGTTCCATAATGCACTCTTGGATTGACTTCCTCCATGTCCCACTTTTAAGTTTTCTAATATAAACACCCTGATTATAAGCCCTTGTCTCAGGCACCGTTTTCTGGGAGAAACTAGGCCAAGAGAGTTGTTATTCAAAGTGGCCCTACAAAACAGCTCCTAGGGATGAGATTCTGCGACTAGATCTCTCATGGTCAGACAGGGATAAGAATCACATAGCTGTTGGTAAGTTGGGGGGTAATGACCCCTGACATGCATAGCATCACACTTATTAAGATGTTCCATGGTGGACTGATATAAGGAGCAAATGGAAGGCAAATCAGGAGCATATGTGCTCCAGTGACACTTGAACAACATGAGGACCCATGATAATTATAATGGCTATGAAGTTGTCTAACTTTACCTAATAGATTTATAAACTTTGACAATAACAATAATGGTCTCAGTTTAGCTAACTAAAAATTCAAGGCAAACTGTGAAAGTTAGAATATTTCCCTTGTAAGGTTTATAAAGACCTTAATTGCTACAGTCTGTGCTGAAAAACAGGTACAGGATTTAACTGTATAAGTAGCAGAGCTGCAAAGAAAACTCAATGCAAAGCCTCACAAGAATCCTATGCCAAAGACAGAGCCCTGGTATGGAGACAGTAGAGCCTTAAGACATGGAACAAGCCCAGTGCTGAGACATGGCAGGAAGCCAGGGTAGAAGGTGGGCCCCTTCCTGCTCCTGAGGACATAGGAGGCTGCCCCAGAATACTTTGCAATGCTTGGGAATACTGTAACTTTACCCATTGATATAATTTGAATGTTTGTCCCCTCCAAATCTCATGCTGAAATGTGACCTCCAATGCTGGAAGTAGGGTCTAGTGGGAGGTATTTGGGTCATGGAGGCAGATCCTTCATGAATGGCTTGGTGCCCACTCTGCAGTCAAGATGGAAATTTTCTTAGTTTGAGGATAAAGTAGCCAATTTTTCATTGAAGTTAAAATACAGCAATTTCAAAATGGTTTATTTGCATATATGAATCAATTAAACTCTAATAACAAAGATAGTACAGAAGATAAATTATATTAGAACCTTTGAAGGTTTGACTTAATATTTATGGCATTAAGCTGCTGAAGAATTTGGACATTAACAGTTTTTAATCATTACTGTCAAGGTTTCAAGGCCCTAAAATTGGCAGCAGTGTAATTTTACTTGAGTTTCAGTTCTGTAGCATAATGTGGAGCAGAGATTTGGCTACTCTCCAGAAAATCTGATGCTGTAAACAGTTAAATAAGCCAAAAACATCCACTTCTGTAGGTAAACCTGTAGCAGCATTTCAACTGGTCACTTCATCTTGAGTTTCTCTGGGCAATAATAATGCCCAGGAACATGGTTAAGAAGAAAGCTTAGACTAG
Source organism: Sapajus apella (assembly GCF_009761245.1). NCBI lineage: Eukaryota > Metazoa > Chordata > Mammalia > Primates > Cebidae > Sapajus > Sapajus apella. The sequence goes on from NW_022437061.1 coordinate 3,003,664, forward strand.
CCAGGTACAAATGGTGAGAAAGGGTTACACAAAACCATCAGTTTTCTAACAGTCGCATAAAACATTCAGAAATCTATCAGAAGGCAGCTGTCTACAGGGGACTGAATCAATCTTCTCTGGTTTAGAGGCTCCCTTCAGAGAAGCCATTTGTAGAGCATTTCAGTAGGGTTTGATCCCTACTGAGAAAAGTCCTTCCAGAGCAAAGGCACAATGCAACTGACAAGTCTCATCACTTACATGAATGAGTTTTGAGTATTTAAGAATCATCTTACATGAACATTTTCCCATCTAAGAAAGACAGTGCAAAGCATAAGCTATTTAAAAAGCAATACTGATATATTAGATTAAAAATGACTGAACAAGTGATTATAAAATGTAAACCTTTTCCTTTTTTGTATGGAAAATATAGTGCCATTCATGTGTTCATTCCTTCATTCAGCACATTTATGGAAGATATATTATGCACATACAGACAATTAAGATGCAGTCCTTTCCTTCCAGAACCTCGTAGTCTAACTCTACCTAAAAACAAACTGATAAAATATTATAAAACTACCTATATATGTGAGCAGAATGTAGGAGTATTGGGGGGAAGAGAGAGAGAACAAAGCTGTCAATTCCAATTGATTTTTTAATTTTAAAAAACTGTCTATATAGAGTACAATATGATGTTTTGATTTAGGTATACATTGTGGAATGGCTAAATCAACCATATTAACATATGCATTACCTCACATACATCATTTTTTGTGGTAAGAACACTTAAAATCTCTCTTTGCAGTTTCCAAGTATACAATAAATTGTTGTTAACTGTAGTCACCATAATGTACAATAGATCTCTTGAATGTAATACTATCTAACTGAAATTTTGTATCCTTTGACCAACATATTCCTCATCTCTCAACTCCCAGCTACTGGTAACCACCACTCTACCTTCTGTGTCTATGAGTTCAGGTTTTTTTAGATTCCACATATGAGATCATGTGGTATTTGTCTTTAACATAATGTCCTCCAGGTTTATCCATGATGTCACAGTGCAGTTGATTTTTACACATAAAAGATGGGAAAAATAAAAGATACATATATTGGCGGAAGCCAAGAGGGCTTCTCCAAACACCTGAATCAGGAACATTATTAAATAAAATCTCAAACTGTATTGCATTATTAGGTTAAGAGCTGTGGCATAATTATGGAGTTGCAAAAAAATTTTTAATTATTTTAAGGGAGTTGAGCAAGGTATCTATGTATGATGCAAGAGTAGGTAAAAAATTAGAGGCAGTTATTTCTATAGCCGTCATTGTATTTAATTTGCATATTCTGACTCATTAATTGAACCAAGAAAGCATATTTGACCAAAATTCACCAATCGAGTTCTGCCTCCAGAGAATTTTGAATGGGGACCTAGCAATTATAGTTAACTTAATTTGTACTGTGGGGCCAATTTTCATCATGTGCTTAGAGAAGCAAAATAACCTGGCCAACATAGAGAGAGAACAATAAATCAGAGAGGGAAAGTGAGTTGCTAGACTCGGCAACTCCAGAAAAGAGAGAGTGGCTTCCTTTGTTGCTGGCATGTTTCTAAGTCTTAGTTCTAGTCCCACCTGAGATCCCACTGTGCTATCTACCTGTTTGGCAGGAGATAGCCATGCACCTATACCATAATTTTCCTCTTTTGGCTTAAGCCAGGGTGGATGATTTGTAATAAATAAACCCTGACTGTAATACATCCTTTCAGCAAGACTGATCTGCTCACTGACCCCAAAGGTCCCAATACCCTAGCCCACCTTACCCCAACTCAAGTCCTTTGCACTTAATAACATTTTCTCCAATCCCTGTAGCCAACATGCTTCAGTAACAGTTAGATGAACTCCTGGGAAGAGACTGAGGCTGGTTTTAAGTCTTTAAGTTAGAGTCACCACTGCATCTCCCAAATGCACTACAGCATGAAAAGTCTGAAATCCAGTATGTATTTTATACTTACAGCACATTGTAATTTAGACTAACCACATTTTATACTAGCCACATGCTCAATCTTGACAACTAACTAGAAATTACCAAATTGGCCAGTGTAGCTCTAGGGTTTGAATCCAAGTACTGCTATGAACATCCTCATTGTCTGACGCTGGATAGACTATTTAACTTATCCTCATAAAGTAGTTTTGAGGATTGCATTATATATTACCTGCAAATCCTTTAGCATAGTGCCTGGCACATAGAAATCCCTCAGTAAATATTAACCACTAATTTCATCACAGAATACCAGGGGTAAGCAGAAGGGAGAGTCAGGGAAAGCTCATGCTTCAGTGGCACTCAATAAAATAAGAATAAAGGAACAAATGAATAAAAATCCCATTATGACTGCTAGAATTTCTAAGTTTTTTGTGCTGGTTGAGAGCTGGTTTGGGATTTAAATCTTGATTCTGCCACTACTTAGCTATATGAAATTGGAAAATTTATTTAACCACTTCACAGTTAAGTGCCTTCATCTACCTATAAAATAAAAATAGTAATGGTATCTGCTTTGTATGATTGTGGTGAGAAGCAAGTGAGTTTGTAAGTGCAAAGCACTTAGAACAGGGGTTAACAGTAAAGATAAGCAGTCGCTATCATTATTACACCATTATTATTATTATCATGGTCATTGCTACTGTTATTGTTATTCTGCTGTCCCATATAGTTAATGGCATTGTAATCACTGGGTCTTGGGTTCTCAGCTTTCACTAAATACATGCTGACTTCTAGTTGACTCAAAATCAAACAATCTGATGGATGCAGCAAACCACCATGGCACGTGTGTACATATGTAATCACCCTGCACGTGCTGCACACGTATCTCAGAACTTAAAGTATAATAATAACTTTTTAAAAATTCAAACAATCTATTTTAAATATCATCATGAATTTCTCTATTCAATGTGTACAGCCACAAAGTGCAAAATGATAATAACACACTAGTTAGAAACACTCACCTGAAAAACATCACAATTAAATTTACAATTATAAGTGCTGAGAAATAAAACTAGGGTTCTGGGGACTAGGCACACAAAATGAATAACCAGATAGATAATAATCTATTGGCCCTCTACACTCTTCCATTCCCTTCTCTGTTCTCCCTCAGGGCTGGAATCTTGGGAACTTAAGGTCACATACTCAAATGCCAGCCAGGCACTGAATGTGGTTCAGTTTGCAACAAATGAAATATGCATGCTCACACAAGACTTAGAAGGCAGAAAAGAGGTAGAATTACCCTTCTTCCTCTGCTAGCTTTAACAGATATGTGGGCTTCAGATACTTGGAGGGGCAGGGAGTCACATACAGCTTCCATGTTCCCTTGAAATTCACTCTGTTAGGACCACAGAGAAGCTATGAGGCCAGGAGCGGTCTCCTACCGGTCCCTAGCTTCCCAGTGGTATTAGTAGTGGTATCAATATCTGGCTCCTTAGATGAACCCTACCTGTAGTTGTCCTCCTGACTTTTGCTCCTTCACCCTCTCAGTGATATTTGTAGGCACCTTGTGCCCCTATTAAATCTTGTTCTGTTTGAAATACCTAGAATGATTTCTGTTTTTCTGATTGCACCCTGATTAATAATCTTGCTTGTCTCTGAAAATTGGCCTTAATCCCTTAATCTAACTGATGCCTCTGAGAAATGCAGGGAGTAAAACATAAGGAATTGACTTTAGAAATTTTAATGCATTGGCAAAGTTTAATTTCAACAACAATAACAACAATGAAAAAGCAGAAGTCTCTGCTGTTTCTAAGTGACAAAGCAAATAACTCTTTGTAGTAAGAGACCCTTTTTCCATGGCTCTCCCCCTGTCTGCAGAGTCAACCTAAAAACTATCTAACACAAAAATCCATTCCTTTAACTATTAGATTGTATCTGCTACACTACAGTGCCATTGAGAAACTCTGTGATCCACTGGGGGGCTAGCCTTGGGCCATATCAATACCTGGGCTCAGACTCCAGCCTCAGTGCCGTTACTGTGGAGGAATGCCACAACCCATAAATACCCTATCTAAAATCTTGAATCCTTGACCATAGAAGACATTAGTCATGAGGTAATATGATCATTCGCATTCCTGGGAACAGAGAGGCTAGTGCTGAGGAATCTATGGGCTGACAATAAGGCTGAAAGGCTGATTCTAAGGTTAATCGACTTGGTCCTAGAGTCAAATGAACATGCAGTAAGTGTTATTCCCAGCAGTCATTTTGAAAAATGATGCAGCATGGGAAGATTTTGTTTCTATCCAATTTAGCAAAACTCACCTTAAAACAGTCAAAGATTCCCACTCACCCAGGAAAAAGTCCAGGGGTATGGCCCTTCTCTAGAGATCTGGGATGAGCAGAGATGCAAGTCCTATCTCCCTAGGCTCTTCTGCTAATGAGACCCAATGCAGATGGATAAAGCAGCTGGGACTAGAACAGAGTGTTCTTTGAGGATTTGGGCTCTGTGTTTCCACAGCAACATCATACCTGAAGAAAAACAGCCTTGTGATGAAGCCCAGCATGTCTGTCTCCATAACGACAAGATCATGGCAACTTGGCTGTGAATTCTCCCTCTACCTCCTCAGCAGTGACCACAGCAACAATGCCACACGCCTTTACTCCAGGCCCAGATGGTTTCACTGGATAATTCTAAAAAATGTTTAAAGAAAAATTAACACCGATTGTACAAAATTTCTTAGAGTATGGAGAAGAGGAATATAACTTCTCAATTCATTTTAGGAAGCATATACTATCCTGATACCAAAACCAGACAAAGACAGCACACACACCAAAAAAAAAAAAAACTAGACACCAATATTCCTCATGAATATAGATATAATAATAACCAAATATTAGCAAATTAGGCAATATATAAAAATAATTATAAACTATGCTAAGCGGATTTTCTTTCAGATATACAAGAATTATCCAATATTCAAAATTCAACTGATGTAATTCAGTATATTAAAAAGCTAAAGAAGAAAATCACATGATCATATCAATTCATACATAAAAATTTGATAAAATTAAATGCCTATTCATGATTTTTTAAACTCTCCCAAAAAATAGAAATAAAGGGGAAATTCCCCTTAACTTGGTAAAGAGCATCTACCTACAAAGGACCTACACTAACATTATCCTTAATGGTGACAGACTAAATGCTTTTACGGAAGATCTCAGAAGAAAAAATGTCACTCATGTAGAAATTAGAAAAATGGCAGATAGGTGGTAGCACTAACTTGAAGCTCTCACTCAAATAGACAGAGCAGTGTGTGGAGACTCACATTGTGAAGCTTTGTTCCAATAACTACTGCAAAAACATATAAGGAAAGCTAACAGAATCCATAGACCCTTTGAAGGAAGCAGCTTGCTGCTGCAGGCTCTGTGAGACAGCCAAAAAACTGTGAGTGCCCAAAGTGTGAAAGGAGGAAAGTTCACCCTCAAAGACACATCCTCACTGGGAAACCTGTAGGTTCAGATCACAAATGAAGGATTTGACCTTACCTGGAGCTAAGATGAATTTAGAGAGCCAAACAAAATGTAGGGGTATAGGAAGCAGTGGAAAGAGCCCTGTGGGCACTCTTGGTCCCCAAAAAGCCATTTCTGACTTTGCCTCACAGAGGGGATTGAGGAGGGCTGCCAATGGAATTACGGAAAGACCACAGAAAGAAGGAAACTTTCAGATGAATTTTGTGACTGTTTTAACTGAACGTGAAGTTTCCTGGACCGAACTTGAGGAAAGGGGCAAACAGGGAGTGCAGATACAAGCACAGAAGCTGCAGCAGGCAGGGAGGCGTGAAACCTGAAAGCCCCGCTTGCTTTCTCAGCTGGAAGGCTTGTAGCCTAGTTCTCAGCCCTGCTCACCAGCTGCCTGAAAATAAGTTTGGTGCTGTTGGAGGGGCACAGTTGGAGTAAGACTTGCCTTTCTGGTGGCAAGAAAGCTGGTTGAGGCCTGTAACTGCTGGCTTTCCCCCACTTCCCTGATGACCCATATGACACAGCAGAGGCAACCATAATCCCCCTGGGAGCATAACACTATTGCCAGGAGAATCACACCCCAATCCCCACCAGCAGCCACAGCAAACCCTACCCAAGGAGAGTCTGAACTCTGACACACCTAACCTTGCCCTCATCTGATGGTCTTTCTCTACCCACACTGGTAGAAAAAGGCAAAAGACATAAACTCTTGGGAACTCTAGGGCCCACCCACCACCTAAGAAACCCAAATACTTATCCAGCTGACCTTAGGGTAAGATTGTATCCTCCCTATACTACTATAGCTGATGCTTTCTTTTGTTTTTATTGCATTTTAGGTTTTGGGGTACATGTGAAGAACATGCAATGTTGTTGCATAGGTACACACGTGGCAGTGTGATTTGCTGCCTTCCTCCCCTTCACCTATATCTGGCATTTTTCCCCATGCTATCTCTCCCCAACTCCCCACTCCCCGCTGTCCCTCCTGATTTCCCCCCAACAGACCACAGTGTGTAGTGCTCCCCTCCCTGTGTCCATGTGTTCTCATTGTTCAACAACCGCCTATGAGACCATGCGGTGTTTGATTTTCTGCTCTTGTGTCAGTTTGCTGAGAATGACGGTTTACAGATTCATCCATGTCCCTACAAAGGACACGAACTCAACGTTTTGGATGGCTGCATAATATTCCATGGTGTATATGTGCCACATTTTCTCTATCCAGTCTATTGTCGATGGGCATTTGGGTTGGTTCCAGGTCTTTGCTATTGTAAACAGTGCTGCAATGAACATTCGTGTGCATGTGTCCTTATAGTAGAACAATTTATAATCCTTTGGACATATACCTAGTAATGGGATTGCTGGGTCAAATGGAATTTCTATTTCTAGGTCCTTGAGGAATTGCCACACTGTCTTCCACAATGGTTGAAGTAATTTACACTCCCACCAACAGTATAAAAGTGTTCCTATTTCTCCACATCCTCTCCAGCATCTGTTGTTTCCAGATTTTTTAATGATCGCCATTCTAACTGGCATGAGATGGTATCTCAATGTAGTTTTGATTTGCATTTCTCTGATGACCAGTGATGATGAGCATTTTTTCATATGTTTGTTGGCCTCATGTATATCTTCTTTTGTAAAGCGTCTGTTCATATCCTTTGCCCACTTTTGAATGGGCTTGTTTGTTTTTTTCTTGTAAATCTGTTTTAGTTTTTGTAAATTCTGGATATCAGCCCTTTGTCAGAAGGGTAGACTGCAAAAATTTTTTCCCATTCTGTTGGTTGCCGATTCACTCTATGACTGTTTCTTTTGCCATGCAGAGGCTGTGGAGTTTGATTAGGTCCCATTTGTCTATTTTGGCTTTTGTTGCCAATGCTTTTGGTGTTTTGGTCATGAAGTCCTTGCCTACACCTATGTCCTGAATGGTTTTGCCTAGATTTTCTTCTAGGGTTTTTATGGTGTTAGGTCTTATGTTTAAGTTTTTAATCCATCTGCAGTTAATTTTAATGTAAGGAAGGGGTCCATTTTCTGCTTTCTGCACATGGCTAGCCAGTTTTCCCAACACCATTTATTAAACAGGGAATCCTTTCCCCATTGCTTGTTTTTTTTCAGGTTTGTCAAAGATCGGATGGTTGCAGATATGTTGTGTTGCCTCTGAGCCCTCTGTTCTGTTCCATATGCTGTCTTGAAAGCACCACCTCCTGGCTGGAGGCCAACCAATAGAAAACCAGCACACTAAAGAAAACTACAACCAAGGACCCTCACAGAGTCCTCCTCACTCCCCTGGTACCTCCAACCAGAACAGGTGCTGGTATCCATGGCTGAGAGACCTACAGATGGATCACATCACAGGACTCTGTGCAGACACTTTCCAGTACCAGCCTGAAGCCCAATAGCTCAACTGGGTAGATAGACCCAGAAGGGAAATAACAATTACTGCAATTCAGATCTCAGGAAGCCTCATCCCTAGAGGGAAGGGGAGGACACCACATCCCTAGGGGGAAGGGGAGAGCACCACATAAAGGGAGCACATAAAGGAATAAAAAAATATGAACAGCAGCCAAGTCCCAGATCTTCCCTCTGACATAGTCACCCAAATGAGAAATAACAAGCAAAACTGTTCTGGTATTATGACCAAACAAGGTTTTTTAATACCCCAAAAGATCTCACCAGCAATTGATCCAAACCAAGATGAAATATCTGGATTCCCAGAAAAATAATTCAGAAGATCAATTATTAAGCTAATCAATGAGGTACCAGAGAAAGGTGAAATCCAACTTAATGAAATCAAAAAAATGATACAGGATACGAATGGAAAAATCTCCAGTGAAATAGATAGCATAAATAAAAAACAATCACAACTTCTGGAAATGAAGGATACACTTAGAGAATTGCAAAATGCACTGGAAAGTCTCAGTGAAAGAACCAAATAAGTAAAAGAAAGAACTTCAGGTCTCAAAGACAAGGCTTTGGAATTAACCCAATCTGACAAAGACAAAGAAAAACGAATGAAAAAAAAAATGAACAATGCCTCCAAGAAGTTCGGGATTATGTTAAACCAATGGACCTAAGAATAATTGGTGCTGCTGATGAAAAAGATAAATCTAAAAATGTGGAAAATATATTTGAGGGAATAATCAAAGAAAACTTCCCCAGCCTCACTAGAAATCTAGACGTCCAAGTACAAGAAACTCAAAGAATACCCGAAAAATTCATTGCAAAAAGATCATCACCTAGGCACATAGTCATCAAGTTATCTAAAATCAAGACACAGGAAAGAATTTTAAGAGCTATGAGGCAAAAGCATAAGGCAAACTATAAAGGAAAACTTGTCAGATTAACAGCAGATTTCTCAGCAGAAATCCTACAAGTTAGAAGAGATTGGGGTCCCATTGTTAGGTTCCTTAAACAAAACAATTATCAGCCAAGAATTTTGTGTTCAGTGAAATTAAGCTTCATAAATGAAGGAGAGATAACAGTCTTTCAGACAAATAAATGTTGAGAGAATTCACCACTCCCAAGCCAGCACTACAATAACTGCTTACAGGAGTTTTAAATCTTGAAACAAATCCTTGACAAACACCTAAATAGAACTTCCTTAAATCATCAATCTCACAGGACCTATAAAACAATAACATAATGGGGAAAAAAATGAGGTATTCAGGCAACAAGTAGCACAATGAATAAGACAGTACCTCACCTCTCAATACTAACATTGAATGCAAATGGCCTAAATGTTTCAGTTAAAAGATACAGAATGGCAGAATGGATAAGCATTTACCAACCAAGTATCTACTGCCTTCAAGAGACTCACCTGACACATAAGGACTCATATGAAATGAATGTAAAGGCACAGTAAGAGATAGTCCATGGAAATAGTCACCAAAAGCAAGGAGTAGCTATTCTTATATCAGAAAAAATATATTTTAAAGCAACAACCATTTTAAAAGACAAACAGGGACATTATATAATGATAAAAGGACTAGTCCAACAGGAAAATACTATAATCCTAAATATACATATGCCTAGCACTGGAACCCCCAAACATATAAAACAGTTATTACTAGACCTAAGAATAAAGATAAACAGCAACATAATAACATTGGAGGACTTTAGTACTCCACTGACAGCACTAGACAGATCATCAAGACAGAAAGTCAACAAAGAAACAATGGACTTAAACTATACCATAGACAAACAGACTTAGATGTTTGCAGAACATTCTACCCAACAACTGCAGAATATACATTTTATTCATCAGCACATGGAACATTCTTCAAGATAGACCATATGATAGGTCACAAAACAACTCTTAATAAATTTTTAAAATTTGAAATTATATCAAGTACTCTATCAGACCACAGTAGAATAAAAATGAAAAGCAACTCCAAAAGGAACTCTCAAAGCCGTGCAAATACATTAGAACTAAGCAACCTGTTCCTAAACGATCATTGGGTCAACAATAAAATCAATGTGGAAATTTAGAAATTCTTTGTGCTGAATGGTAACAGTGACACATCCCATCAAAACCTCTGGGATACAGCAAAGGCAGTGTAAGAGAAAAGTTTATAGCATTGAATGCCTACATCAAAAAGTCTGAAAGAGCACAAATAGACAATTTAAGGTCACACCTCAAGAAACAAGAAAAACGAAAACAACTCAAACCCAAACCCAGAAGAAGAAAAGAAATAACAAAGATCAGAGAAGAGCTAACTGAAGTTGAAACAAAAAAATAAAAATAAAAAAAAGTAAATGAAACAAAAAGCTCTTTCTTTGAAAAGATAAACAAAATTGATAGGCCATTAGGAAGATTAAATAAGAAGAGAGAAGATTCAAATAAACTCAATTAGAAACAAAATGGGAGATACTAAAACAAATACCACGGAAATACCAAAGATTATTCAAAGCTACTATGAACACCTTTACTCACAAAAATTAGAAAACCTAGAGAGATGGATAAATTCCAGGAAATATGCAACTCTTCTAGATTAAACAAGAAAAAATAGAAACTCTGAACAAACAAATAAGCAGTGAGATTGAAATGGTAATTTTAAAACTGCTAACAAAGACTGTTCACAATGCAAAGACTTGGAACCAACCCAAATGTCCATCAATGAGAAACTGGATAAAGAAAATGTGGCACATATACATCATAGAATACTACGGAGCAATAAAAAAGGATGAGTTCATGTCCCTTGCAGGGACATGGATGAAGCTGGAAACCATTCTCAGCAAACTGACACAAGAACAGAAAAACCAAACACCGCATGTTCTCACTCGTAAATGGGAGTTGAACAGTGAGAAAGGGGTGGGGGTCTAGGGGAGGGATAGCATTGGGAGAAATTAAATGATGGGGTGATGGATGCAGCAGACAACCATGGCACGTGTATAACTATGCAGCAAACCTGAACATTCTCCATATGTACCCTAGAACTTAAAGTATAACTTAAAAATAAAAAATAAAATAAAATAATGGGAAAAAATTGCCATCCAAAAAAAAAAACTCCAGGGCAAGATGTATTCACAGCTGAATTCTATCATTCAAAGAAGAATTGGTATAAATCCTACTAAAACTATTCCACAAGACAGAAAAAAAGGAAATCCTCTGTAAATCATTCCATGAAGCTAGTATCACCCTAATAACAAAACCAGGAAAGGACATAAGAAAAAAGAAAACTACAGGCCAATATCTCTGATGAACATAAATGCAAAAATTCTCAATAAAATACTAGCTAACTAAATTCAGCAGCAAATCAAAAAGATAATGATCAAGTAGATTTCACATAGGGATGCAGGGGTGGTTTAATATATGCAATTCAATAAATGTGACATATCACACAAACAAAATTAAGAAGAAAAATCACATAATCATCTCAATAAATGCAGAAAAAGCATTTGACAAAATCTAGTATCTCTTTATGATTAAAACACTCAGCAAAATAGTCATACAGGAACATACCTCAAGGTAATAAAAGTCATCTATGACAAACAGCCAACATTATACTGAGTGGGGAAAAGTTAAAAGCCTTCCCCCTGACAACTGGAACAAGACAAGGACACCCACTCTCATCACTTCTCTTCAACATAGTACTGGAAGTCCTACCCAGAGCAATCAGATAAGAGAAAGAAATAAGGGGCATCTAAATTTGTAAAGAGGAAGTCAAACTCTCACTGTTTACTGATCATATGATTACATACCCTAAAGATCATATATCCTAAAGACTCTTTCAAAAAGCTCCTAGAACCAATAAATGAATTCAGTAAAATTTGTGGATACAAAAATCAATGTACACAAACTAGTAGCACTGCTGTACACCAACAGTGACCAAGCTGAGAAATCAATAACTCAACCCTTTTTATAATAACTCTAAAAAAAAACCTAAAGTATTCAGGAATATACCTAATCAAGGAAGTGAAAGATCTCTACAAGGAAAACTACTAAACACTGCTCAAAGAAATCATAGATAACACAAACAAATGAAAACACATCCTATGCTCATGGATGGGTATAATTAATATTGTGAAAATGAACATACTGCCAAAAGCTATCTATAAATTCAATGCAATTCCTGTCAAAATACCACGATCATTCTTCACAGAACTAAAAAAAAAAAAATCCTAAAATTCATATGGAACTAAAAGAAGAGCCCATATAGCCAAAGCAAGACTAAGCAAAAAGAACAAATCTAGAGGCATCACATTACTTGACTTCAAACTATACTGTAAGTCTATAGTCACTGAAACAGCATGGTACTGGTATAAAAATAGGCACATAAACCAATGGCATAGGACAGAGAACCCAGAAATAAAGGCAAATACCTACAGCCAACTGATCTTTGACAAAGCAAACAAAAACATAAAGTGGAAGAATGACACCCTATTCAACAAATGATGCTGGGATAATTGGCAAGCCAAATGTAGAAGAATAAAACTGGATTCTCATCAATCACCTTATACAAAAATCAACTCAAGATGAATCAAAGACTTAAATCTAATACTTGAAACCCTAAAAATTCTAGAAGATAACATCAAAAAAACCCTTGTAAATATTGACTTAGGCAAAGACTTCATGACCAAGAACCCAAAAGCAAATGCAACAAAAGCAAAGATAAATATACGGAACTTAGACTAAAAAGCTGCACAGCAAAAGAAACAATCACCAGAGTAAACAAATAACCCAAAGAGTGGGAGAAAATCTGCAAACTATGCATCTGACAAAGGACTAATATGCAATCTACAAGGAACTCAAACAAGTCAGCACAAAAAAAAAAAAATGGTCCCATCAAAAAGTGGGCAAGCACATGCATAGACAAGTCTTAAAAGAAGATATACAAATGGCCAATAAACATATGAAAAAATGCTCCACATCACTAATGATCAGGGAAATGCAAATCAAAACCACCACGCAATACCACCTTACTCCTGCAAGAATAGCCATAATCAAAAAATCAAAAAAATAATAGATGTTGGCATGGATGTGGTGAAAAGGGAACACTTTTATACTCCTGGTAGGGATGTAAACTAGTAGAGTCACTACGGAAAACAGTGTGGACACTCCTTAAAGAACTAAAAATAGAGCTACCATTTGATCCAGCAATCTCACTACTAGGCATCTACCCAGAGGAAAAGAAGTCATTATATAAAGAAGATGCTTGCACACACATATTTATAGAAATGCAATTCGCAATTGCAAAAATATGGAACCAGCCCAAATGCCCATCAATCAATGAATGGATAAAGAAATTGTGATATATATATGTGTATATATATACACACACACACACACACACACACATATATATACACATATATATACACACATATATATATACTACTCATTCCTAAAAAGGAATGAAATAATGGCATTCACAGCAACCTGGATGAAATTGGAGACCATTATTCTAATGAAGTAACCCTGGAATGGAAAACCAGGTATCATATGTTCTCACTCATAAGTGGGAGCCAAGCTATGTGGACCCAAAGGTATAAGAATGATACAATGTACTTTGGAGGCATAGAGGAAAAGGTGGGGTGGTGGAGGGGGATAAAAGACTACGCATTGGGCACAGTGTACACTGCTTGGGTGATGGGTGCACCAAAACCTCAGAAATCCCCACTAAAGAACATAGTCATGTAACCAAACATCACCTGTTCCCCAAAAAAACTATTGAAATTTAAAAATTGATATATAAAAAGAAAAAAAAATTGAAAAAAAAAAAGAACTGCACACACTCAAGGACTCAATGAGTAACGATGAAACGTGAGCACGATTTCCTTTCCTAAAGAATGGCTGTAACAATGATTCACCGTAGTTATTTCTTGAACTCAGGGGCGGTGGCTTATATAACAAAAAATAATAAACTATTGATGCTTGGGCCTCACCCCAGAATCAGCATCTCTGGGGAAAAAAAAAGTTACTCATATTCAACATAGTGATAGACGTTTGAATCAATACAAGGAGACGAGAAAAGGAACTCAAAGGCATATATATTAGAAAGGAGAAAATAAAACTTTCTATTTGCAGATGATATGATTTGTTTATGTGAAAAGTTTTAAGGAATCTAAAACAAACAAAAACAAAACCTAGCCAAAAGCAGTGTCTCATGACTGTAATCTCAGCACTTTGAGAGGCCGAAGCAGGCAGATCTTTAGAGCCTGGGAGTTTAAGGCCAGGCAACATAGCAAAACCCTGTCTCCACAAAAAATAGAAAAATTAGCTAGGCATAGTGGTGCATGCCTGTAGTCCCAGCTACTTGGGGACTGAGGTAAGAGGATGGCTTGAACCTTGGATGCTGAGGCTGCAGCGAACTGTGATTGCACCACAGCACTCCAGCCTGAGCTAGTGATATGCAACACTTCATTATAAAACTAAAGGCTTTCATTATAGGCTTGGTGTAAGATAATTATGCCCAACTGTAGGGTAACGTAAGTGTTCTGAGCAAATGTAAGGTAAGCTAGGCTAAGTTATGATGTTTCGTAAGTTAAGTGTATTAACTACATTTTCAATTTATTTTATTTTCAATTTATAATGGTTTTATCAGGATATAACCACATCATAAGTTAAGGAGCAGTTGTATAGTAAAAAAGACCTGAACAAATGTGGAGACATACCACGTTGTTGAACTGAAAGACTCAACAATAGTAAATTCTCCTCAAATAAATATACAGAGTTAATATAATTTGTATAAAAAACCCCAGAAAAATTTTTTGTAGATAGACAAGATTATTATAAAATTTTATGGAGAGGCAAAGGAAGTAGAATAGGTAAAAAACAATTTTGAAAAAGAAAATGAGAGGAATCAGTCTACCTGATATTGAGACCTATTATATAGCTATAGTGATCGAGAGTGTATAGTATTGGCAGAGGGATCAACATAGACCAATGCAACAGAAGAGATCCCAGTAAATAATGACTAACTGACTTTTTACAAAGGTACAAAAGCAATTCAATAGAGGAAACATAGCATTGTCAACAAATGGTGCTGAAGCAACTGGTCATTCATAAGCAAAAAGTAAATCACAACATAAGTCATTATCTTTTTTTGGTGGAGAGGTATGGAGTCTCACTCTGTTGCCCAGGCTGGAGTGCAGTCATGCAATCTCAGCTTACTACACCCTCTGCCTTCAGGGCTCAAGCGATTCTCCCACTTCAGCCTCCTGAGTAAATGAGACTACAGGAGCATGCCACCACTCCCAGCTAATTTTCGTTTGTTTGTAGAGAGGGAATTTTGCCATGTTGCCCAGGCTGATCTTGAACTCCTAGACTCAAGCAATTAGCTCACACTGGCCTCTCAAAGCACTGAGATTAAGGCACGGGCAACCACTCATGTTAAGTCTTATATCTTACACAAAAAATAAACCACTGACTTAAATGTAAGACATAAAACTAAAACTATAAAACTTTCAGAAAACAAAAAGAGAAAATCCTTGAAAATCTAGGGCTAGGCAACAAGTTCCTCAACTTGAAACTAAAAGAATAATTCATAAAAGAACAAATTAGTGTATTGTACTTCACTAAAATTTAAAACTTTTGCTCTTAGGAAGACCTAATTAAGAAGAAGAAAAGGTAAGCTACAGGCTGGTAAAAAAATATCTGCCAACAACATATCTGATGAATGACTAATTTATAGAATATATAAAGAACACTCAAAACTCAACATTTTAAAAAATCCAATTAAAACGTGCAAAAGACATGAAGGGACATTTTACCAAAGAATATATACAGAAAGCAAATAAATAGATGCAAAGATGTTCAACATCATTAGTCATTAGGAAAATACAAATTAAAACCACAATGAGGTATCACTATACATGTCAGAATGGCTAAAATAAAAAATAGTGAAAACATGAAATAAAATGAGAAGAATGAATTCTAAATAATCATAGGTATAACAAATGTAAATTATACTCTTGGTTTGGGTGATAAGAAGAAAAAATAAAATCCAACAATGTGCTGTTTACAAGAACCACAGAGGATCAGAAAATTGGTTGATGTGAGGAAAAAGTCCACATATTTGGAATCAGAAGTGTTATTAGTAAAAACAGCTCAGTAATTATAACTTTATTTTTAATTTCTGCAATTTATTTTCAATTTTAATTTTGTTTGCAGTGTGGTTCATTCCACAAGACTACCCTTACTTCAGAGGCCAGTTATGAGTATTGATTACTCATATTTCTGTTTAACTTCAAATTGGGAGTCTCACATTTCCCTCCCCCACAGGTTTAACAATTTGTAGAACAGCTCACAAAACTCAGGAAAGCAGTTTACTCATGTTTACTGGTTTATTATAAAGGATACAAAGCAGGAGCAGCCAAATGGAAGAGATTCATAAAGTATGAGGAAGCAGGGGGACAGAGGTTCCATGACTTCTCAAGAGCATCCTCCCACAGCACCTTGATGTGTTCACCAACCCAAAAGTCTCCAAACTCCATTTTTTGGGATTTTATAGAAGTTTCGTTACTTAAACATGGTTAATTAAATCACTGGCTGTTGATAATTAATTCAACCTCCACCTTCATTTCCCTCCCAAAAGATTGGGGGGTAGGGCTTAAAGTTCCAGCAATTCAAACATGCCATGGGCTTTCTGGCAATCAATCCTCAACCTGAAGCTATCCAGGAGCCTCTAGCCACCAGTCATTTTATTCAAATACAAAAGATACTCTTATCACTCCTGAGATTCTAAGGGTTTTAGAAACTGTGTGCCAGGAACTGTGGACAAAGACCAAATCCTTTTTTTTTACCACAATTGCATATAAAATTTTGTATGCAACAAAACAGATAGATGACAGATAGATAGATAAATGATAGACAGATAATTGATAGATAATAGATAATAAAAGGCAAAACAAAATTTACTCAATTTGAACATTTGCATAACATATGACTTAGCATTCCATACCTAAGTGTATCTGCAAAAGCAACTCTTGCCCATGAACATTAGGAGATGTGCTCTGGAATGTTCATAGCAGCACTGTTTGTAGCAGCAAAAAACTTAACACCTTTTGGTAAGATATTCAAATGGTTAAATACTTTATAGCAGTAAAAAGTGAATGAATTGCAGCTATTACAGTATGGATAAATCTGAGTAACAAATGCTAAATGATAAAAGCAAGTCTACATGAGTCTTTGAAGTTTAAAGACAGTTAATAATAAACAATACATTGTTTAAGTATACATATATACACACATATATGTATGTATGGGTGTGTATATGTGTGTGCATATGTGTGTGTATGTGTGTGTATGAACTATTTTTAAAAGCAAGGCAAACACAAAATTTAGGACAGCTATTATTTCCAAAGGCAGCCAAGGGAATGGGGTGAAGATAGTTCTTAGGTAGATGTAATTGTTATTGTTTTAGTTCTTGAGTCAGATGGTGAGTTAAAATTTAAAAGAAAAGCTATGAAAGAAAGGAATGAAGAAAGGTAAACTAGCTAGATATAAAACAGAAGATATCAAGTATAGCAATTTTTTTAACAATGACTCTTTATAAACTTGTATGGGGTCTAAATTATCCCTTATAATATATATGTGGGTATTCATTCCACAGAGAATTAGGTGATCCACCTCCAGGTAACCTACTGGGAATTTCTCCAGAGCTTCTGGCTTCCCTTGAATGGCTGCCTCCAACTTGTTTTGTTTGAACTCCCAGCATCACAGCGATGGCAGCTCTCTTAGATTCCCCACACAACCACCACCTATATCATGTCCAGTAAATTGTCCATATCACCACCTTCTTCAAATACGGCTGCTGTGTCTTCATTTGGTTTTTCTTTAGGGGCCAGAAACTTTTTGGCTTCCTCAGCCATAACAGATCTTCCAGGGGCTTCCTCTTTGGTGATCAGAGTAATTCCATCCTGAACAACAATTTCGCAGAAATGATTTAATTGTTTAATTTCCACTTTCTTTCAAAGGGCTGTCAGGAAGTTGTTAAAGCACTGATCTGAAAACTTAACAGCTTCTTCCTGGAAGGCTCTGATGCAGTCCATGCTCTTCGTAAAATATGGTGTTTCATTAGTATCCAAAAACTGTTTGATGTGATTTATGAGCTGGTCACTCGCTTCCTCAAAGCTGGCATTCTTCTGTTTCACTAGAACATGGAGGTTTTCAGCAGGATTCACACTTCAGCAGAGGTGACACTGCCTTCAGCCAGGCTGGAAACGTGGAAGTGGGCTCCCCCTTCCTCAGTCTTTAATTTTTTAGTGGTGAGTCCATCTTCATGGTTGTCTTGGAAAATGTCCTGAGCAGTTACTTGATCCTTTTTCTTGGCTTCAATCAGAGGAAAAAGGATCTTTATTTTAAAGAAAGGAATCTGACATTTCACAGTCACTTCAGTGGGAGGATTCAGCATATTCCAAATATGCTGCTGAATTGGGGGTAGAGGCTCCCAGGGATGTAAAGCTCTGTGCAGCAGACACTGAAATAATTTCTGAAATAGAGGATTTGGGATTTGGGTGGTTGGAAACAAGTCTTCAAGGATGTCTGTCTTCTCATCTTTCTTTACTAAGCTCATGGAGTCAATCAAAGCTTCAACAGCATTCAACTATGCCTCGGTGGGAGCATAGTTCTTACTGTTTTTCAGGGATAAAAACATGTATTGCTGCAAGTCTTCCATGAAAGGCAGCTGCACATACACTAAACACTCATGGTTATACTTGATATGAGGAAAAGCCACCCTGACTTGAGGATTAGTTCGTTTGTCATAAGCATAGCGAACTATAGCCACCACATCTAACTCATCCAAAGCATGAATCAGGGAGGAAAGTGCAACTGCTGCTGCCTCATCATCTCTTGCTGCAAAGACCTTTAGAACTTGATTTCCCATGAAGAATCTTCTCTGAACCTGAGAAGATTTCCAAAATCCCAAAACAAAAGCACTTCCCTCCGATTTATATTTCATTTGTTCCTCATCCACTTTAGAGAAAGGTATATCACATCCATAGTGGAACCCTTAAATAATATCCTTTTTTAAAACGTTGGTTTCATCATCATCATTTAAGCAAGAAACTGTTTATTTTTGTATATCTTCTTTTTTTAGGGTTTTTGCATCCACAACTGTCCAAGTTCTTTTAATTCTCTCCTGTAGAATCGATTTATAGGCTGCAATCCTTATAGAAAAATTGGAGCCAATGGTTAGTCGGTAGGGTCAGTGAATGGAATGCCTCTCAGTTTTCTTGAAGACACACAGTTTTCTCAGACTCTCACTGCAGGAATAAATTTCATCCAACCCACCTTCAACTTCTAAAGATATCATCACCATTCTCACTATCTCAAGACCTTTTTGCTGTTCAGCAGTTCCTTTTAGTGGAAAGGAGGGCCCATGGCCACCCAAGTGAAAGCTTCCATCTCCTCTGTCCCCTCTTCCATTTTCCTTGCCAACTGAGAAAGGCAAGAATTGCAGGGAGATGTCACATTTCTTCAAGCTATGCATTATAATATCCAGCTGACTTTTGCTGAATTGGCTGCTGAAGTCAGTGAATATTTCAATATGCCTCTTTTCAAACTTCTTTCCTATAGTTTCATGTTGAATCACATCTATGCTCATGATTAGTGT
This sequence comes from Sapajus apella, assembly GCF_009761245.1. Lineage (NCBI taxonomy): Eukaryota > Metazoa > Chordata > Mammalia > Primates > Cebidae > Sapajus > Sapajus apella. The sequence continues at coordinate 3,023,178 of NW_022437061.1, forward strand.
ATCCAGAAAGTCAGCCTGTTGAGAAACTGGTTCGATTTTGCTTTCAATGTCCTCCAGCAAATCAAACTTCGGTAGCATCAGATGTCTGTGCACTGTGATGTGCTGATACTGATCTTCACCAGAAAGCGGATTGTCAGTGCCATCAGTACCAAACAGGACTAAAGCAATCTCATTCTTATTCTCAGCAAACACCTGTCGCTGGACAAACATGGTTATTAACCTCTTTGCTTGTTAAAATTGGGGATTCTTCATCAGCAAAGGAGTTACTCATGGTAAGGCTCACATTCATACACAGCACAACAGCTGCTTTATTCCCCAGCTACACCACGTCGTTGGTCCTCAGGCGCTTTGGTCGGTGCTTCCAGGTGGGAACCTGCCAAGTCGCCACAATTTTAATAATAGATAAAAAAGAACAAATAAGAAGTGAAACATCAAATGACAATGAATAGGGTACTATATGCTAATATTAGAAACAATAGACCAAGAAGACTTAATGGTCATGAACCAATATGCAGTGAACCATGCAGGCTTAAATATATTTGGAACAATAACTGATACATAGAACAATGGGGAGAAATAAAAATTAGTCATTCTACTGGGAGATTTGTGATTGTCAATTTGTTGGCTTAATGGTAATTTCTTTTTACAATAATGACTAGAGAATTCTAGAGAATTTTTTAATTAAGGTACAATTTTCATGCAAAAAAATCCACAGATTTTTTTAAGTCTTAATGGTTAGGTGGGCATTGACAGATGACTATATATCCACATGATCTCCATAATAGAAATATAAACTCTGTTGTCTCAGAAAGTTTCTTGTGTCTTTTTTCTGCCAATTCTCATTTCCTTCCCCTCCAGAGGCAAGCATTGCTCTGATTTCTTCTTTTTTGAAGATATTTTTTAAATTTATTTACTTTTGATTGACAAATAATAATTGTACACATTCATGGGGTACTGGATGATATTTTAATACATACATTTCTGCCATAACTACCTCTGAAAATCTACTTGGAGAGTTCTTAACTCACATTTTATCTTAGTCCATTCAGGCACTCTAACAAAAGTACTATAAACTGGGTGGCTTTTACAACATTTATTTCTCACAGTTCTGGATGCTAGGAAGTCCAAGATCAAGATAACTCAACAGATTTGGTGTCTGGTGAAGACTCATTCCTCACAGACTGCACTTTCTCACTTCGTATTCACATGCTAGAAGAGGCATGGCAGCTTTCTGTGGCCTTTTTTCTTAGGGTACTAATCTCACTCATGAGGACTCTACCCTCATGACTTAATAACTTCCCAAAAACCTCACCTCTTAATACTATCACACTCAGGATTAGGTTTCAACATACAAATTTTAAGGGGATACAAACATTCAGATCACAGCACCATTCTCAGAAACTGATAGCCCAAGTACAGGAGGGGAAAAAACCATAGAATATTTTAATCTCAAATTACTGAACATATAAACTCAAGCTAAGAAATCTGCAGAATGTTATCCTACACTCAGAATATATACACCAAAATTGCCTATATCACAGACTATCTAGTAAACCCATACATAAACAAAAAATAAGCATTTAGAAATTCTAATACTATTATACGATCACACTGATTATACAAGGATAGTAATCAAAATACCTAATGTCTGAAACTAAAAAATATGTTACTAAGCATAGGTGTGCAAATTATGCAACCCACTCCAAACTGCATTTTAGGCCTTCTCAGAGCTGCCTCTTTCTTTTCATACATTTTAACGTTTAGTTCTGAAAAACTAGATGCTCTTCTAACTCTGGTATAAAGCCTTTGCAAGGTAAGGAGCAAATATTCCTACTTCCTGCTGAAGCTGCTAGAAGCAAAGAATATTCTGCATCACAAAACTAGCCTAACGTTAATCAAACAAAGATTTGTAAGACACTCAGACTTCAGAGACTGTTGTTATATCCTGGGGAAATAGTTTCTCATCTCTAAGAAGCTTATAATTCTGATTGGTTGTCTTATTATGTGTTGCCCTGGTGACAATATTTAAATTGGCATCTTAAAGATATAAATACTTGTGGACTTTCTTTGTTAAACCAGAAAGAGATCACTGGCACTTAACATGCCTAGCAAAGACAAGTAAGATGACTTTTAGATTTCTACTATTCACAGAGTCTGATTGAAAATCTTTTCTTATTTAAATAAATGAATAACACATGGGTTAAACAAAATATCATGTGGAAAATATCAGCTACTTAGAACTGAATAACAATGATATATACTATATATCAAAGCCTGTAAGATTTATCTAAATAGTACTTAGAGGGAAATTTAGATCTTTGAATATATTCAAGGATGATTTAAATCAAATTATTTCTCTTTCTCTCTCTTCCAATCTGTTTTCTTTCTTCCCTTCTCAAATAATTCAGCCCTTAATGTATTAGATGACCCCAACAGAAGTAGGCATCCACATCATAGGAATGGGGAGACAGTGAGCCATGGTGGCCCAGAGCATAGAGTTGGAGTCTGAGAAGGGTAAGAAGGGCAACCTTGCAGAGAAGGGGCCCAACTTAGCCAAGTGGGGTAAGCAAGTGGAGGTTTCCTCCATCCCCATGGAGGATGTCAAAGCCTGAGTGAGGAGAGTAGGTCTATGCAAACCTAACTCTTAACACTGAAGGAGTTGAGAGGCCAAAGAAATAGGTTGACAAATCCAGTTTCTCAGAAAAAAAATGTTTAATAGGGACTTATGAACAGAAGTGTGGTCTCAAGTGACCATCAAATGGTGAATTCCCCCATCTGCCCTCCAGAAAATATCCTTTATATAGCAAGCTTTCAGAATAAAGACATGCATGTGCAGCTGGCTATGCCTCAGACTTTCTTGTAAAACTTGTGACTGCTAAGGAGATTAGATAAGCATCTTATAAGGGGTTATCTACTGTTTAAAATTCTTGCTGCAGAATATGTTGACATACAGGGGTCAAACATCAGTCACCATGGCAGTTTCTATTCAATACAGTGTCATTCTTGCCATGCAACAGGCTGTTTTCCTACACTTCACCCCTTAACACTGCCCTTGCAATCTCACATACCTATCTCTTTCACAATAGTTTCCACACCAAGAGGGAGAGTGCTTCATGTTGTATAGCTTTAGTAGTGGTGCATCGGCAGTGGAAAACAGATCAGGCTCAGCAGGACTCCAAACAAGGGAGATTCACATGCTTTGTAGAATCATCTCTAGTCTTTGGAATACCATGGTCCTGGTTTCCTTGGAAGAAGAAAAACAATGAGAGATACATAACATTAGTAATGTGGATAGTAGAAATAAAATGCACACAAGGATTACAATTAGAGAGAGAAATTATATGTCAGAATAGAAAGAAAGAAAACTTTATTCCATTAGGGAGCCAACTGAAAACATCATGAAGAAAATTAAAACCCAGTTCTTCTATAGAGACTTGTAGCCAGGAAATAATACAAGATTTAATCCAAATTGTAGACAAATAATAAAAACTTAAAAATAATGCTCAGGGGTAGAATCTAATAAGCAGGTGTGCTATAGTTTTGTTCTGAAACATAATTTTCCTCTCTTCAGTCCCCCTTCTCTACCAAAAAGAAATAGCAAGGCCAATTTATTTGCAAAATAAGTTTAGACTTATTATACTTGACCTGATCATTTGCATAAAGTGCAGCAAGAAAGGCAATTGGCCATATAGGCTCCTTTAAATTTGCCTTTGCTGGAACTGTTTAATAAGGATTTTGAGATTAAACTTTTAAAAGCCTCAAGTCAAGCCAAAGATTTGCCATCCTGTAATGCCTGTATAAATTGTATGAATTCCTTTCTTCTCAAGGTCCCAAAATATCTTGAGTTTCAAGCGCCTGTCAGAAAGTTAACATTCTTTACTTACCACAAGGTCAGGAATCTTGTCAGTGAAGTATATAGACAAGGTATCAGGCCAGTCTTTCCAAGGGGCTTTTTATTGACTGTAAAATCAACCTCAATTCCTCAAAATAGTTTGGTCATATCTGAAAATTATTAGTGTTTCCAATGTGTCCTGTTATGAAAGAAAACATTCTATTGAGGTTATGCAAATAACTATATTGCTATAAAAATAATAATACTCTTGAATAGTTCACAAATTATGGAGAAATTTGGTACAGAGAAAGGTAAATGTTTCCGTTTTGCTCACAAAAGTATAATTTACCCAATTGCTGTAAGCATTTTTTTAAGTAAGCAAATTTTCTTTTCTTGTTATTGTTTTTTGTTTATTTGTTTTGTTTTATTTTGTTTTGAGATGGGGTTTCACTTTTGTTGCCCAGTCTGGAGTGCAATGGCTAATGTTGGCTCACAGCAGCCTCTACCTCCTGGGTTCAAGCAATTCTCCTGCCTTAGTCTCCTGAGTAGCTAGGATTATAGGTGCATGCCACCACTCCCAGCTAATTTTCGTATTTTTTGTAGTGACGGGTTTTTGCCATGTTGCCCAGGCTGGCCTCCAACTTCTAAGTTTAGGCAATCCACCTACCTCAGCCTCCCAAAGTGCTGGGATTACAGGTGTTAGCCACCACGCCCAGCCATAAAGTTTTCTTGACTCTGGAAAACAATATATAAAAAGAATCAACAATGTTTCAAACAAAAAGTCATTTTTTAAAAATCATTTTAGGCCAGGCATGGTGACTCACACCTGCAAGCCCAGCACTTTGGGAGGCCAAGGCAGGCAGATCACAAGGTCAAGAGATCAAGACCATCCTGGCCAATATGGTGAAACCCGGTCTCTACTAAAAATACAAAAATTAGCCAGGCATAGTGGCACGCGCCTGTAGTCCCAGCTACTCAGGAGGCTGAGGCGGAAGAATAGCTTGAACCCAGGAGGCAGAGGTTGCAGCCAGCAACTGGTTGTACCACTGCACTCCAGCCTGGTGACAGAACAAGACTCCATCTAAAAAAAAAAAAAAATCATTTTAGTCTTTCATCACTTCAGTCCCACGTAATTCTTGTTCTGCTTGATGCTGAGTTAGCAATGTCATGAAAACATCAATTTTTTATTAGAATTCTGGAAGTTTTTACTTAGTCCAATGGTATGATCTCTGATATCCCCAAAACCTGCATTCATGATTAGTTGTCAGAGTCCTTTCCATTAATCTTTTTGAAGACCAAACACTTTAGAATTTGCAAAACGCTTTTAGAAAAAAGCATCAGAATAAAACAATTTACTGCATATACCAAGACATATAAGATTTTAGGACTTTCATAATTTTAGAATCTATATTAATAACATAGTCTTACAAATATAACTCAAGGAAGTTAAATATTATTTCATATTTGACCATAAAATTTTAACATACCAAAGAAGCCAAATATGTCTCTTTTGGCCTTTCAGGGGCCGTGTTTGTATGTCCAAGTTAGTTTGGGTTAAAAAATTTAATTTTAGAATTTGAAATTTGATTTGAGGAAGTATCTCAAATATCAAGGGATTAAAACAATTAAAATAGGATCACAGGTCACTATAAAAATAATAGGCATTCATTTAGCCAAAGTGATAATTCAAATATTTCAAAAAGCAAAAACCTTTACTCTTCAATAGAGAAGAGACTCCATTTTTCACACAATCAAAGGACTTAGTAAAAACCTCATGACATTATCTCTCCCTCTCTCCCACTCCTTTATAAAATTGCATTTTAATCAAAAGGTGAATAAAAAGCTTTTACTATCTCTTATTAAAACTACATGAAATTCTTACTCAAAGAAGAAAACCAAATTTTACTTTTATATTTATAAATTATCATACTAATAAAACCTTATAAATAGATCTATCTAATTTCAATCAATTTTGACCACACAAGATAAGATTTATATAAACCTTTTATAACTTACTACAATCTTTTCTATGTTTTTTCTCTCTGTAACTTTTTAGGTTCATTTAGTCTTATCAATATCATTTTCCTTCATTTTGAAACAATCTTTAATAATCTCTGAATTAGGCAAAATTACTTTTTCTTCAGCAAAAAACACATCTTCCTGTCTTTCTTATAACCTTATTCACCAAAAACATATCCTTTCTTTATGCACTCTGTATATACAATTGTATCTCTTATATCTACTAATTTTATTACATATATTAACTGCACTTTTAACTCCTAGTATCTCTAATTTCCAATGAAAAACCTAGAAAGTAAGTAATTATGAACTGTTTTCTGTCAGTATTTGTAGATTAAAACTATTTCATAACGTTTTGGAAAGATGTTTCCTCAATATGTTTATTTATTAACAGATCTAAATATATTTAGCTTGTATATAGCATATAAAGATAAGATGATAAAGTATTTTAATTTAAATTTATATTTAATACTTTATGTTTCAGTATCTTTAAGTTCCCTAGAGGTGACTCAGACATTATTTTAAAGAAGTTTACTTAGATTTGCCTTTTTTAAAATTTCTATTTATTTATAAGGTACAAGTGCAATTGTGTTACATTGCAGAGATTGTACAGTGGTCACTCAGTCTGGGTTTTTAGGGTAACCATCCCCTAAATAATGTACATTGTACCCATTAAGAAATTTCTCATCATCCACCTCACTCTCACCCACCTCCTTACCCTTCCAAGTCTCTGTTGTCTATTTTTCCCTTCTCTGCAACCATGTACACACATTTGTTAGCTTCCACTTGTGAGTGACAACATGTGCTATTTGTCTTTCTGTTTCTGGATTGACCACTTAAGATAATAACCCTCAGTTCTATCCACCTCATTGCAAAAGAAATGATTTCTGGACCTAGGGAGGGAAATAACACACACTCGGGCCTGTCAAGGGGGTGGGAGGAGGGACAGCATCAGGATAAATAACTAGTGCCTGTGGGGCTTAATACCTAGGTGATGGGTTGATGGGTGCAGCAAACCACCATGGCATACATTTACCTATGTAACAAACCTGCACGTCTTGCCATCCTGTATCCCAGAACTTAAAATAAAATAGAATTAATAAAGCAATAAATAAAAACTAAAAATAAAGAAATTATTTCATTCTTTCTTGTGGCTAGATAGTATTCCATTTTGTATATATACCACTTTTTCTTTGTTGAATCATTCATTGATGGACACTTAGTTGAGTCCATATATTTGCAATTGCAAGTAGTGCTGCAATAAACATATGACTACAAGTATCTTTTTGATATATTGCTTTCTTTTCCTTCAGGTAGATATCTAGTAGTGGGACTGTGGGATCAAATGCTGCTTCGGTTTTTAATTCTTTGAAAAATCTTTATACCGTTTTCCATAAAAATTGTAGTAATTTACATTCCCACAAATGGTATGAGTTCCCTTTTCTGTGTATCCTCACAAATATCTGTTATTTTTTCACTTTTTAATAATAGCCATTCTGACTACAGTAAGATGATATCTCTTGCAGTTTTAATTTGCATTTCTCTGATGATTAGTGATGTCCAGCATTTTTTTATGTACTTGGTGGCCATTTATATGTCTTCTTTTGAAAAATGACTACTCATGTCCTTTGCCCTCTTTTTAATGGAGTTTTCGGGGATTTTTAGGTTGAGTTGTTTTGAGTACCTTGCACATTCTGGATATTAGTCATATTTCAGATGAATAGTTTGCAAATATTTTCTCCCATTCTGCAGGTTGTCTGTTCACACTGTTGATTATTTCCTTGCTATGCAGAAGCTTGTTAGTTTAATTAAGTTCCATTTTTCTACTTTTGTTTTTGTTGCCTGCACTTTTAAGGTCTTAGTAATGATTTACTTGTCTAGACCAACGTTCAGAAGCATTTTTCTCAGGTTTTCTTCTAGTATCTTACAGTTTGGGTTCCCATATTTCCATCTTTAATCCATATAGTTCATTTTTTTATATGGTGAGAGATAGGGGTCCAGTATCATTCTTCTGTCTATGGGAATTCAATTTTCCCAGCACCATTTATTGAAAAAGATGTCCTTTCGTCAATGTATGTTTTGTTGGCTTTGTCAAAGATCAGTTGGCTGTAAATACATGGCTTTATTTCTAGGTTCTCTATTTTGTTCCAACAACCTATATGTCCATTTCTATTCCAGTACCACTGGTTTGGGTTACCATAGCCTTGTAATATAAATTGAAGTCAGGTAATGTGATGTCTCCAGCTTTGTTCTTTTTGCTTAGAATTGCTATGGTTATTCTGGCTCTTTTTTAATTTTTAATTTTTGTGGTTACATAGTAAGAATATATATCTATGGGGTAACATGAGATATTTTGATACAGGCATACAGTAAGTAATAACTATATCAGCATAAATACAGTATCCATCACCCTAAGCATTTATCCTTTCTTTGAGTTATAAACAATCTGATTATACTTTTATTTTTAAATGTACAATACATTATTATTGACTGTAGTCACCTGTTATGCTATCAAATGCTAGATCTTATTCATTCTCTCTAAGCATATTTTTGTATCCATTAACCACCACACTTCCCCTCTTCCCCATTCCTCTCAGTATCTGGTAACCGTCATTCTACTCTCTATCTCCAAAAGTTCAATTGTTTTCATTTTTAGCTCCCACAAGTAAGTGAAAACATGTGAAGTTTGTCTTTCTGTTCCTGGCTTATTTCCCATGCTTTTGCTAATGACAGGATCTCATTCTTTTTATGACTGAATAGTATTCCATTGTGTATAAGTACCAAATTTTTATCCATTCATCTGTTAATGGACAGACACATAGGTTGCTTCCCAATCATGGGTATTGTGAACAGTACTGTAATAAATATAGAAGTGCAAATATCTCTTTGATATACTGATTTTCTCTCTTTTGATATATATGTAGTAGTGAGATCACTGGATCATATGGTAGCTCTGTTTTTAGCTTTTTGAAGAGCCTGTAACCTGATCTCCATAGTGGTTGTACTAATTTACATTCCCAATAGTGTACAAGGGCTCCCTTTTTCCACATCCTCAATGGATTTGTTTGTTTTTTGTTTGTTTGTTTGTTTGTTTGTTTGTTTTGTTCCACATGAATGTATTTTACTTTATCTAATTCTGTGAAAAATGATGTTGGTATTTTCATAGGAATTTCATTCAATCTATGGTTGCTATGGGCAGTATGGTCATTTTGATAATATTAATTCTTCTGATCCATGAGCATGGGATGTCTTTACATAGGTTTGTGCCATCTTCAATTTCTTTCATCTGTGTTTTGAAGTTTTCTCTAAAGTTTAGAGAACTTTCACATTCTTGGTTAAATTTACTCCTAGGTATTTTATTTTTTGTGTAGCTACTAGAAATGAAATTGCCTTTTTTATTTAGTGCTCAGCTGAAGCTGGTGTATAGAAATGCTATTGATTTTTGAATGTTGATTTTGTATCCCATCACTTTACTAAATTCATATTATTAAATATAAGAGCTTTTTGGTGGAGTCTTTTGGTTTTTCTAACGATAAAATTATATCATCAGCAAACAGGGATAATTTGACTTATTTTCAAATTCAGATGCCTTTTATTTCTTTCTCTTGCCTGATTGTTCTGGCTAGGACTTTCAGTAATATATTGAATAGGAATGATGAAAGTGAGCATTCTTGCCTTGTTCCAGAGGAAAGGCTTTCAACTTTTCCTCACTCATTATGATATTGGTTGTTGGTTTGTCATATATGGCCCTTACTATTTTGAGGTACATTCTTCTATGCCTAGTTTGTTGAAGATTTTTATCATGAAGGAGTGCTAAATTTTACCAAATGTTTTTCTGCACCTACTAAGATGATTACATGGTTTTTGACTTCCATTCTCTTGATATAATGTATTGTATTTGTTGATTTGTGTACGTGAAACCATCCTTGCATTCCTGAGATAAATTCCATTTAATCATGATGTATTATCTTTTTGGTATGTTGTTGAATTTGGTTTGCTAGTATTTTGTTGAGTATTTTTGCATCTATGTTCATCAGGGATATTGGTCACTAGTTTTCTTTTTTGTTGGGTCCTTGTCTGGTTTCAGTATCAGGGTGATTCTGACCTTGTATAATGATTTAGGGACAATTTCCTCCTTCTCAATTTTTGGGAATAGTTTCAAGAGGGTTGGTAATTGTTCTTTGTACATCTGGTAAAATTTGGCTATGAATCCATCTGGTTCTGGGCTTTTCTTTGTTGAAAGATTTTTTTATTACTGATTCGATCTTGCTACTCATTATTGATTTGCTCAAGTTATCTATTTCTTTCTGGTTCAATCATAGAAGGTTGTATGTTTCCAGGAATTTATCCATTTCCTCCAAGTTTTTAGCTTGTGAATGCAAAAATGTTCATAACAGTCTCTGGTTATCTATCTTTTTTTAATTTCTGTGGTTTCAGTTCTAATGTCTCCATTTTCATTTCTTATTTTATTTGGGTCTTCACTCCTTTTGTTGGTTAGTCTAGCTATCAGTTTATCAATTTTTTTAACTTTCTGAAGAACCAACTTTTGATGTTGTTGATCCTTTGTATCAATTTTTTTGGTTACTATTTCATTTAGTTCTGCTTTCATCTTTATTATTTCTTTTCTTCTGATAAGGTTGAATTTGGTTTATTCTTGCTTTTCTAATTCCTTGAAGTATGTCATTAGATTGTTAACTTGTAATCTTGTTACGTTTTTGATGTAGGCATTTAATGATATGAACTTCCCTTTTAGCACTGCTTTTGCTTTATTCCACAGGTTTTCGTGTGTTGTGCTTCCATTTTCACTTGTTTCAAAAAAAATTTTAGCTGCTACTTTAATGTCTTTATTTGTCCAACAGTTATTCAGAAGCATATTGTTTAATTTCCACGTATTCATATATTAATAGTTCTGAAGTTACTCTTCATATTGATTTCTAGTTTTATTCTCCTGCGGTCTAATATAATTCTGATTTTTTTTAATTTGTTGATAATTGTTTTGCATCCAAGCACTGTGCATTTGTGTTGGCAGTAGTTAAAATGGGCTGTGTGCGCTGGTCTCTAGACCAGTAGGAGCACTTGCAGGTAGGAGCTAGCTGAGGTAGTAGCAATAGGATGTTTATGCCTAACCCTCTGTCCTCTGGGAGAAGTGCTTCTGTGTCCTAGGTGGTGCATTGAGTTTGGGAATACCCTTCCCCCAACTCCCCCCCATACACACACACTCAGGACTCTGTATTCTGTACTCTTTCTCAGAAGCAGTGAGGGAGGTTGAAAAGCCAGGTGGTGCCAGATCAGTCAAGTTTATGCCCCAATGAAAAGTTTATGCCCCAGCCATGATAGGAGGGGTAGAGTGGGTGATATTAAGGCAACTGGAAAAGTGCTTGTGTGAGGGACAACACTGCTGTGCTAAGGTCTTGCCACAGGGACTGCAGTCCCAGTAGCCACAGCCTTGACCAGCAGGTGAGGATTTTGCACCCCTCCCACAACCCAGTCTTTGAAGGGCTCCCTCCTTTCATCCCAGGTATCACAGGTAACCCAGCTGTTCAGTCAGAATTTTCAGTCTACGCCTAGCCCATGACCTAGCTCTTAACTGTAGGAACTTTTGTTCAGCTGAAGACCAAGCCTCTGCAGCAACTCTCATCCTGCTCAGGTCCTGAGAAAAAGTGCCCACTTCCATCACTGGTAGATGCAGCCTACACCATGCTTACCTCCCCGTCCTGGTTGAACTGGAGGACTGGAAGGTAAGCATAATGTAGGCTGCATCTACCAGTGATGGAAGTGGTCATCCACTTCCCACTGCTCATGGCCCTGTTCCACAAGCAGCAACCCAAGTTTCCCCAATGCCTGGGATGGGCACCAATGATTTTGAGGACCACACACAGTCTATTAAAAGCTAGGATTGAGAATGACATCTTGCCACAGCTGCTTAGGGCTCAGGAAGGATGCGAAACTAAGAGGGTATTCCCTCCCTTCCTTCTCACAGTATCCTGGTCATTCCCTAAATTAGATTCAGGGAATGGAAGGATCAAGCTGCTCTCCCATGGCCAAGATCATCTGATTCTCCAGTGGAGAAGTGGATCACAAAAAGACATTCACACCTTCTTCCATATTGAAGAGTCATGTCCACAGTGCACACTTCCTAGCCATGCACACTGCCTGTTTTTCTTCTCATTAGAAAGGAGAAATCTAGAAATTCTGGTGTTTCTTTTTCCTTTTCTGTTGAACTGTTGTGTTCCTTCTTAGATAATATATTCAAGGATGACTTTCTACATACTATTTTGGTTCTTCTAAGTAGATAAGATATGCTGGAGAAACTTCTATTTAGCCATTTTGGAAACAAACAACTAAGATATTTTATTATTATCTATTACTTAAAGTAACATAACAAGACTTTTAATTTCAAATTACTGAAAATAATTTTGAAACTATGATGTATCCTCCCTGATGTCTTCCCCAGTTGTCCTCAGTTCAAAGTACACATATGGCCCCCAAGAACAGATATGAAGGACAGGACCCATTTGGATTCAGAACTTAAACACATAGTATAGAGCTCAGGAGAGATATGGAGCTGTGAAGATAATGTCTAACCCTCCCAACATAGCCAGAACGCACAGCTGGACCAGGGAGAATTTTGCATATGTTCCCAGGCCTCACCATGACCATTTGTTTGGAGCTCAGCATCTAATGACTCTAAAACGTTAAGTTACAAGTCAAGTATCAAAAATATCACAGAAGCAACGATTTTATGACCTTAAAACATCTAGCAAAGATAGCCTAAATGTGTATAAAAGGTAGATCTAAGTGAAAATATCTGAATTCTATTTAATACTTACAATTCTGAAGATATTTCTATTTTACTTTACTAACAATTTAAAAACTAGCTTTATTTATCAAAGATTACTAGAACTTGGAAAATATTTAGACTTCTTAATTTATGAGTGCTGATTTATTTATGTCAATTTTGTATCACATAGACAATATATAAACAGACATGTACACAAGTGTGCATAAAAACAGAGACGAAAATTTTGTAGCTTTGATTTTTAAAGTTTAGCCATAAAGACAAGTAAAACTCAGTAGTTTAAAATGACATTTGGATTCAAACTTTGTAAATAGAACAAGTTAAAGTTTATCTGTCCCACATGACCAAAGCCCTTACCAAATTTTAGAGAAAACAGGGCAGCAAATTTGCATCTCAAAGCTGAGTGAGAATTTAATCTTTTTAAAGGAGTTTAGATGTGTTAAAGGAAAAGTAAAAATGAATGCCAAGGTAACAAGATTAAAGACATTTATGACAGGATTTTAGATGGAAACAAATTTCATTTACATAAGTAGCTTCTAATTTAGTCACCGTTTTTCAACTGGACCACTGAGCTCAGGGTAGAGGCCATTAACAAACAAGACCAAAGATGTCTGAATAGGAACAGCTCCAGTCTGCAGCTCCCAGCAAGACCAATGCAGAAGACAGCTGATTTCTGCATTTCCATCTGAGGTACCTGGTTCATCTCATTGGGACTGGTTAGACAATGGGTGCACCCCATAGAGGGTGAGTTGAAGCAGGGTGGTATGTTGCCTCACCCAGAAAGTGCAAGGGTCTGGGGAACTCCCTCCCCTAGCCAAGGGAAACCCTGAGGGACTGTGCCATGAGGAACTGTACTATCCGGTCCAGATACTATGCTTTCCCATGGTTTTTTTGCAACCCAAGAGATTCCCTCATGTGCCTACACCACCAGGGACCTGGGTTTCAAGCAGAAAACTGGGTGGCTATTTGGGCAGACACCGAGCTAGCTGCAGGAGTTTTTTTCATACCCCAGTGACACAGAACTGTTTAGTTCCCTGGAAAGGGGACTGAAGCCAGGGAGCCAAGTAGTCTCACTCAGTGGGTTCCACTCCCACAGAACCCAGCAAGCTAAGAACCATGGGCTTGAAATTGTTGCTGCTAGCACAGCAGTCTGAAGTTAACCTGAGATGATTGTGCTTGGTAGGGGGAGCAGCATCTGCCATTACTGAGGCTTGAGTAGGCAGTTTTCCCCACACAGTGTTAACTCTGACTGTGCGGAACTCACCGCAGTGCAGCAAAGCTCTTGGGGCCAGACTGCCTCTCTAGATACCTCCTCTCTGGGCAGGGCATTTCTGAAAGAAAGGCAGCAGCCCCAGTCAAGGGCTTATAGATAAAACTCTCATCTCCCTGGGACATAGCACCTGGGGGAAGGGGTGGCTGTGGGCGCAGCTTCAGCGGATTTAAACATTCCTGCCTGCTGGCTCTGAAGACAGCAGTGGATCTCCCAGGACACCACTCCAGTTCTGCTAAGTAACAGACTGCCTCCTCAGGTTGGTCCCTGACCCCCTTACCTCCTGACTGGGAGACACCTCCCAGCAGAAGTTGACAGACACCTCATACAGGAGAGCTCTGACTGGCAGCAGGCGGCCTTCAGAGGAAAGAACAGGCAGCAATCTTTGCTGTTCTGCAGCCTCTGCTTGTGATACCCAGGCAAACAAGGTCTGGAGTGGACCTCCAGCAAACTCCAGCAGATTGAAGAAGAGGGGCCTGACATTTAGAAGGAAAACTAACAAACAGAAAGCAGTAACATCAACATCAACAAAAAGGGCACCCACAGAAAAGCCCCATCCAAGGGCCATCAGCATCAAAGATCAAAGGTAGATAAATCCACAAAGAAGAGGAAAAAACAGTGCAAAAATGCTGAAAATTCTAAAAACCAGAGCGCCTCTTCTCCTCCAAATGATCGCAACTCCTCTCCAGCAAGTGCACAAAACTGGATGGAGAATGAGTTTGACAAATGGACAGAAGTAGGCTTCAGAAGATGAGTAATAAAAAACTCCTCTGAGCTAAAGGAGCATGTTCTAACCCAATGCAAAGAATGTAAGGACCCCGATAATATGTTACAGGAACTTCTAACTACAATAACTAGTTTAAAGAAGAGCATAAATGACCTAATGGAGCTGAAAAACACAGCATGAGAACTTTGTGAGGCATACACAAGTATCAATAGCTAAATCAATCAAGCAGAAGAAAGGATATCAGGAATTGAGGATCAAAATAATGAAATAAAGTATGAAGACAAGATTAGAGAAAAAAGAAAACTAAATTCCAAATAATGATAGAAAGGAAAAGAAACTTGACTATACCCATAATGTTAAATTGGAAGTTATATCAGTGCAAAATCATGGTTTTCAACTTGTAAGTAAAAAATAAATAGAGGCAGGGTCGGGGAGAGAGAAAGAAATATTCCCTAACACTATCCACTAACTGGGACAGGAAGCAGTGTCACCCCAAAATAAATAGGCATACATAACACTCAGATAATATCATTCTCCATTACAAGAACCAGGACTTCTTGGAGAAATGGCTGATTCCAAACTGAAACAAGTAAATACAAAGATGACCCTAGAATGTATTGTTGTGCCAGAAAGCAAGGATACGCTCAAACAACAATGGGTCATGTTAAAAGAATACGTATGCTATCTAGAGGGTCTATACTGACCAACTGGCTGTTATTTTGACCATCAAAATAAATAATTATAGAGACAAATTACAGCTCATTGAATAAAATAGGCAACATAAGTCCATACTAATACAAACAAATAAATACATTGAAAGTTTGATGAGAAATGAATGGTTTACATATTTCAAAGTATCTCCCATAAAATACTTATTGAATACAACAGGAAAAAAAAACACCTCACAGTGGAGAATGCTGCCAGTTACCATGTAAGTCAAGCAATCAATGTTTACATCATTAGTAATGGGACAAATATCATGCATGTATCACCTGGTAGGACACAGTAAGAACACAGACCACTCTTGTGTTACTACTGCCTAAGATGCATTACCTGGATCTAATTGTGAAGAAACATCAGACAAATCTAAATGTAAAGGTGTTCTACAAAGAGACTAACCTGTAATCTTTAAAAGTACAAAGCATGGGAAAGGCAAGGAAAAACTAAGAAACTCTTCTAGACTGAAAAGACATGATAATCCAATGCAGCACATGATTGTGAACTGGAGCTTTTTGTTATGAAGGACATTATTGGGACAATTTAGAAAACTTAAATGAAGTCTTTAGATTGAATTGTAGTAATATATCAATGTTATTTTCATGAATTAGATGGCTGTATTGTGGTTATGTAGGAGAATACGCTTGTTTGTTAGAAATACACAATATATAATACTTCTTCTTACCCTGGATCCCTGTCAGCAACAGGTGTTATTGACTTTAATTCTTTTCCAGTCACTGTTACTTTCATTTGCATCTCTTGATTGCTAGTTGGTTCAACCATCTTTCATATGATCACTGTCATTTGGGAAATAAATTTACACACACACATATATATACAACACAATTTCTGGGACTTCAGTCCTGCTTGAGTATAGATTTTTTTTCCAAAATTTTCTTGCAGAACTTTCATTACGGTTTGTTTTCTTTATTTACATTATTAAACAATCTTGAAATTATATTTATATATGGTACAAGGGTGAAATTTTATTTTCTTATAGATTGTCTTCTAGATTTAGTGTTTATTAAATAACCCTACCTTCTCCAAACATGTTGTTTTGTTTTGTTTTGCGGGGGGGTTTTTGAGACAAAAATCTCACTCTATCACCCAGTCTGTAGTGCAGTGGCACAATCATGGCTCACTGTAGCCTCAGTATCCCTAGTAGCTGGGACTACAGGCATGCACCACCACACACAGATAATTTCTTTATTTCTTGTAGAGACAGGGTTTTGCCATGTTGCCCAGGTTTGTCTCAAACTCCTGGGCTCAAGCAATCCATCTGCCTCAGCCTCCCAAAGTGCTAAGATTACAGGCATGAGCCATCATGCCCCGACCCAACATGTTAAAGTACCAGTTTCTTGCCTCTTGAACTCTATTGCATGCTAAGACATATTTCTGTATTTTCTATTTTGATCTATTTATCTATTTATCTATTACTAGGCCATTGCCATATCGAATTGATTTGACTGGCTTTATCTAATATGTTCTAGTATCTGACAAGAAAGTCTCTCCTTTGCTAGTCTACGTATTCAGATTTTTCTTGGCTATTATTAGGCATCTATTCTCCTAAACTTTAAGATAATTTTACCCAGTCCCAAAGAGACTTTTTATTTATTTATTTTTTATTTTTGCATCATTTAATGTTAATTTGTTAATTTTGACAGCTGTAGTTTATATTTTGGGGCATTACATAGCGTGCACTATCATAAGGGCTTTGTCATTATTCAAGATGCAGATAGGAACGCAGTAGTATCTCAAATAACCTCTAGCTTCTTCAGACAGCATTGGCTCCTGTTCTGTCTTACTAGTTGCTAGAAATAGTGATGTTTGGCAAGTCACAATATCTCATCTTTCAAAATAAGAGCTTGAACTGGAATCAGGTTTTTTTTTTTGTTTGTTTTTTGTTTTTTTTTTTCCCCATTTATTTATTTTATTGCATTTTAGGTTTTGGGGTACATGTGAAGAACATGCAAAATTGTTGCATAGGAACACACGTGGCAGTGTGATTTGCTGCCTTCCTCCCCATCACCTACATCTGGCATTTCTCCCCTTGCTATCTCTCCCCAGCTTCCCACCCCCCACCATCCCTCCCCTATTTCCCCTCAACTGATCCCCCAGTGTGTAGTGCTCCCCTCCCTGTGTCCATGTGTTCTCATTGTTCAACACCCATCTATGAGTGAGAACATGTGATGTTTGATCTTCTGCTCTTCTGTCAGTTTGCTGAGAATGATGGTTTCCAGGTTCATCCACGTCCCTACAAAGGACCCAAACTCATCGTTTTTGATGGCTGCATAATATTCCATGGTGTATATGTGCCACATTTTCCCTATCCAGTCTATCGTCGATGGGCATTTGGGTTGGTTCCAGGTCTTTGCTATTGTAAACAGTGCTGCAATGAACATTCGTGTGCACGTGTCCTTATAGTAGAACGATTTATAATCCTTTGGATATATACCCAGTAATGGGATTGCTGGGTCAAATGGAATTTCTATTTCTATGTCCTTGAGGAATCGCCACACTGTCTTCCACAATGGTTGAACTAATTTACACTCCCACCAACAGTGTAAAAGTGTTCCTATTTCTCCACATCCTCTCCAGCATCGTTTCCAGATTTTTTGATGATCGCCATTCTAACTGGCGTGAGATGGTATCTCAATGTAGTTAGAGGACACAAACAGATGGAAAAACATTCCATGTTCATGGTTAGGAAGAATCAATATCGTGAAAATGGCCATACTGCCCAAAGTAATTTACAGATTCAATGCTATCCCCATCAAGCTACCAATGACCTTCTTCGCAGAACTGGAAAAAACCACCTTAAACTTCATATGGAACCAAAAGAGAGCCCACATAGCCAAGTCAATTCTAAGCAAAAAGAACAAAGCGGGGGGCATCACACTACCAGACTTCAAACTATACTACAAGGCTACAGTAACCAAAACAGCATGGTACTGGTACCAAAACAGAGATATAGACCAATGGAACAGAACAGAGGTCTCGGAGGCAAGACAACATATCTACAACCATCTGATCTTTGACAAACCAGACAAAAACAAGCAATGGGGAAAGGATTCCCTGTTCAATAAATAGTGTTGGGAAAGCTGGCTAGCCATGTGCAGAAAGCAGAAACTGGACCCCTTCCTGACACCTTACACTAAAATTAACTCCAGATGGATTAAAGACTTAAACATAAGACCTAACATCATAAAAACCCTAGAAGAAAATCTAGGCAAAACCATTCAGGACGTAGGTGTAGGCAAGGACTTCATGACCAAAACACCAAAAGCATTGACAACAAAAGCCAAAATAGACAAATGGGACCTAATCAAACTCCACAGCTTCTGCACAGCAAAAGAAACAAAGAGACTTTTTAAATGTCTTCCTATTGGTATTCTAATCTCAATTTCATCAAGTTATGTTAATTCAGGGGAAACTGACACTTATTATACTGTCTTCTCACTTAAATACATTATCTTATTTGTTCAAGTCTTGTTTTATGTCATATAAGGTTTAAAAGAAAAGCAGTTTCTGTGCTTTTCTTTTAAAACTTACTTCTAAGTATTTTATAGTTTCTGTCATTTATATAAATGCTATTTTTCCATTTATTTTACTCAGTACTTGTTATTAAAATAATGACTAATTCTTGTATATGAGTCTTGTTTTAGTCACCTAACCAACGTTTCTCATTAATTATTGTGTGCTTTTATTTACTTGTGTCTTTGGTTTTCTAAGTATAAAATTGTATCATCAGCAAAAAGTGATTGTTGGCGAGGCGCGGTGGCTCACGCCTATAATCCCAGCACTTTGGGAGGCCGAGGGGGGTGAATCACAAGGTCAAGAGATTGAGACCATCCTGGTCAACATGGTGAAACCCCAGCTTTACTAAAAATACAAAAATTAGCTGGGCATGGTGGCGTGCACCTGTAGTCCCAGCTACTCGGGAGGCTGAGGCAGGAGAATGGCTTGAACCCAGGAGGCGGAGGTTGCAGTATGCCGAGATTGAGCCATTGCACCCCAGCCTGGGTAACAAGAGGGAAACTCTGTCTCAAAAATTTTTTAAAAAGTGATTGTTTTCTCTCTTCTTTTCCAATATTTATATCAATTATTTTATTTTACTGTCTCATTACATCCCTAGGACCTCCCAATCAGTGGTAAATAACAGTGGTGATAATAAACATACCTGATGGGTTTTCTATTTTAATAGAAATCATTTTTATGATTTGATTTTAGGATAATATTCACTATCAGATTTTGACACATAGCCTATATGTTATTTGTCTAATGGAACTGGAAATAACCAGCCACTGGTAATTAGTGTGTAACAGATATAAGACTATGAGTGAATCATCAAATTAAACTGCATGCATGCCTTGTTCAGTTTGAACAAGGCACAGTTTTCTGCTGTCAGACAAATAACTGAGGTCATAATATCTCATATCACAAGAATCAGGAAAATTTCATGAGCAATTTGTAACATAAAGAAGTTTGGTGGCTAACTTTAAAAAGGAGAACTTGTTTGACTAACTAGTACTCTGAAAATATATGTGATTATTTGTCTAGCTATTTGCAGTCAGATGATTAGCAAGTTCAAAACATTCTGTTTTAACATAAAGGTAAATGTTTTAGTCCATTCAGGCTGCTATAACAAAATACCATAAACCAGGTGACTTACAAACAACAGAAGTTTGTGTAAAATAAATTATTATAAATAAATATAGGAAAGGCAGGAAAGTCCAAGATCAAGGCACTGTTAGATTCTGTGTCTGGTGAAGGCAAGCTTCTTGGTCCACAGACAACATTCTTTGTTGCATCCTCACATGGTGGAAAGGATGAGGAATCTCGGAGTTTCTTTTATAAGGGCACTTAGTTCATTCATGAAGGCTCCACCCTCACGACCTAATCGTCTCCCAAAGGCCCCTCTTCTAATACATCACCTTGGGGATGAATATTTTAACGTGAATATGGAGGAGGAGACATAAACAGTCCATTGCAGTAGGAATTTTTAAAATAATAGGACAAATAATGGTTGTTGGCTAAAATGAACTACCACAAAAAAATTTCCTTCTTTTCCTATCTTAATTATAGTTTAATTGGGAATGGATGTTAACTTTATCAAATGCTCTTCCTTATTTATTCAAATAACATATGATTTGCTAACATATTAAAGTATGTTGCTAGATTTCCTGCTATTCATCTATGCTTACATTTCTTTATTTTTTCGTTTTTTTTTTTTTTTTTTTAGATGGAGTCTCATTCTGTTGCCCAGGCTGGAGTGCATTATCAGGATCTCAGCTCACTGCAACCTCTGCCTACCAGGTTCAAGCAATTCTCCTGCTTCAGCCTCTTGAGTAGCTGGGATTACAGGCACCTGCCACCTCGCCCAGCTAATTTTTGTATTTTTAGTAGATAAGGGGTTTCACCATCTTGGTCAGGCTGATCTTGAACTCCTGATCTCATGATCCACCTGCCTCCGTTTCCCAAAGTGCTGAGATTACAGGCTTGAGCCACAGTATCCAACCTATGCTTACATTTCTAAAAATGTATTATTCTTAGATTTATTGCCAGATTAATTTTGCTAATACTTGATAATTTTTGCATCTATATTCATAAGTGAATATTCATATATTTTTCCTTATATTTTATTGCATCTATATTCATAAGTGAATATTCATATATTTTTTCAGTATGAAAGTTATGATGACTTTATAAAATCATTTAGAGAGAGATCTATCTTTTTACATGGTTTGGAATCATTTGTAAAACAATGGAATTATTCATTCTTTAAAGACTAGATAATTGTTGTGAACCCATCTATTCCTGGTTTTTTTTACTGGATCTTTAATTACCTTTTCATTCTTGTCATTAGTTTTCCATTTCTACTTTGTTCATTTTCAATTACTTATATTTTTCTTTGAAATAAAACATTCCCTCTAGTTTTTCAAACGGCTATAAAGAAATTGCATGCAATACCTCTTAAAACTGTTAATTTTCCTAATACCTGTTTCTTTCTCCTTTCTTTTTCCTAATCTTTATATACTTTTTCTCCTTTTCTCCTTAGACTCAATAAGCAGCTTATTGGTCATTTTAAGAAGCAGGGTCCAGCATGATGGCTCACACCTGTGATCCCAATGCTTAGGAGACTAAGGTGAAAGAACAATTTGAGGCTAGGAGTTTGAGGCTAGCCTGAGCAACATAGCAAGACCCTATCTCTAAAACAATTTTTTAATTTAAAAAAAGCAGCTTTTAAATTATAAACTGTTTGTATTCCCACTCATTATAGATTTTATCTTTATTAATTTTTTCTTTTAAGTAGTTGTTTTTCTAATTTCTTGATATGAATACTAAGTTCTTTTTTGTAAACTTTTTTTTTAGAGAGAGAGAGAAAATATATTTATTTCTCAGGCTAATCTCTTAAATTGCTCAGTGTTTTCACAGTGCAAGGGGAGGGATTTTTCTCAGCCAACATATACCAGTGGTTCTGACACATGCAAAAACACTCCCAATCATGGTGCTTTATACTTACTTTTAATTTCTGCACTGAAAAAGTAAAGGAATGTTAAAACGATGGCAGATTAGTTTACAGTAACTTTATCTTTGCCTTTAAATTAACCTTTGCTCCTGGGAGCAGAAGAGGAAGAGAAAGACAGGAGAACATCAAAGCATAATAGTGAAACCATGACCAGTTCTGGCTAACAAGGGTTCTAAAAATCTGGACACGGTGCTGACAGCACACTCGTTTATAAACACTGACAGGCAACCGTTAAGATAAAAAATAATAATTCCATTCTTAAAATCAAGCACAAAATCTGACAATAAAACATACCCAAGGGTTTGTGTGTCCCCATCTGATCTGGAAGGCAGCCACACGGTGTGAGTCACATGCTAGGAAGAGACAGACATCTCAACAGAGAATTCCCGCTTTGCTGAACTGCAACGCGTACTCCCTCTTCTCACCAGTACAGAAATGTTCTGCAGGGAGGAACGTGAGAGCCCCGGCTCATTTACCTGTACAACGCTCGCTGACAGTGAGAGCCACAGCGGGGGCCGGGGCTCTGTGTGCTTTGGAGGCTACTCCAAACATTCCTCTGGAATGTTCCGCATTCTCAAGGTTTGGTTGGGCTTTGGGTTTAGTAACGCTCCACACATTGTTTAAGTGCTCGCTTTATTTCTCATGTGCAATCCGTTTCTGTCTAAAGCTTTCAGAAGAACGTGTACAGACACCCCGCAGAGACAAGGATCATGACGGGGCCCTCCTGCCTCTTGCGGTGGGGCGGGGGCAAAGAGGCGCATCACAGAAATAGAGAAATGACATGTTCCACTGCAGTTCAACTCTCGTCCCTGATTCGGTCAGTCCAGAGGCGGGGGTGGGGCTCCTCAGTAGGTGATTGTCCACTCCTTAACAGAGGCAACGTGGGAGGTCGTGCCCAGCGTGCGCTCGTCCAGCCATGCCAGGCCAGGCTGCTGACATAGTGCAGCCGATGTGCGCCTTGGATCTTGACTCTGGTTTCCGGGTCACTCAGGGTCCAGATGTACACCATCCTGTCCCCGCCACTGGGGCCAAAGTGTTCATCGTTTGGGGACCAGGCCAGGCAGACGATTTTTGCATGGTGTCCATCAAAAACACTGTTCTCGAGTAGCCGCTGGCAACGTTGAACACCGTGACCAGCTTGCTGGCGTCGCACACCGCGAGGAAAGCGCCGTCGTGGGAGGAGGCCACCTCGGTCACCCGGCCCTTGGCCTCTCGGAGCTCGCCCTCGTCCTTCAGCCTGGTGCCCAAGATGGAGTACGGGCGGGCGGAAGTGCGTGCGCGCCCCCCCTCCGCCGGGGTGCGCGGCCACAGCTCCGGGCTGGGAGCCGGGGTTGTGATTGCTGAAGCACTTCCTCTGAGTCTCCAGCAGGACTCTCTGCCGGATGCACCCGACCATGGCGTATACCCCGGGGCCGAAGGCTGCGCACTTTGGCTGAACGTCCAGTTTCACCACTCCTTGTCCACTGTAGTCCCGCGGCGTGAGGCTGGTGTACCGCACGGTGTCGTCTATGCAGCAGCTGATGAGCCACCCATGGTGGCTCCGCCATGGTCCATCTGGACACCTGGTTCGTGTGGCCCTTCCCAGCGAAAGAGTCCTTCTCCCCTGTCTCCGAATCCCAGGAATTAATGTGTCCGTCGTGGCTCCGGTAGTAAGTGTAGGACTTGCCTCCGTTTTTATGCACCGTCAGACACTGGATCGATTTACTGTGGCCCTTGATGACGCGCAGGGGCTTGCTGGGGTTGTTTCTGTCCAAATAGTTGATGTACCCGAACGGGGAGACACTGAGCAGGTGGTCCTTCTTCCACAGGCAGCCCAGCTGCTGGTCCAGAACCGTGGAGCCCATGGGAATTGTGCTGACCACCAAGTTCACGTTGGCATCCCAAATCTTGGAAGTTTTGTCCCCAGAAGCAGAAAGCAATGGGTGCTGTCCGGACTCCAAACTAATGACATAAATCCCGCTGTCGTGGGCCTTGCTTCTGCCCAGCATTCACACCTTCTCCCCGGTCTTACCGTCATACATGTGTATCTGGCCGTCAGCACTGGCTGTGGCAAATCTGTTCCCATCAGGAAAGAATTGCACACAGTTGACAAAGCTGAACAATTGTGAACTTGAATTTGAATGGGGGGCGGGGGTCTCTCAAAGAATGCCTTTCTTAAATAATGAACATATTTAAAGCTATAAATTTATCTTTGGGCACATATTTTGCAGCGTCCAATGATTTTAGTATAAGGTAATCTCTTTTTAAAATTTTTATTTAAAGACAGGGTCTTGACATATTGCCCAAGCCTGACTTGACTCCTGGGTTCAGGCAATCCTGCCTCAGCTTCTGAAGTAGCTGGAACTACAGGCACAGGCCACCGTACTTAAAGTGCTCTCCTTTTTTATGGCTTCCTAGAAAGTTTGAAACTTTCCTTTTGACTTCTTTTATCTAGAGATTATCTATGCATGTAGTGCTTATTATAATCCTGGTTTAAAAAAACATTTTGGGGTGGGAAGCTGGGGAGAGATAGCAAGGGAAGAAATGCCAGATGTAGGTGATGGGGAGGAAGGCAGCAAATCACACTGCCACGTGTGTTCCTATGCAACAATTTTGCATGTTCTTCACATGTACCCCAAAACCTAAAATGCAATAAAATAAATAAATGGGAAAAAAAAAAAAACATTTTGGGTCACATTCTATTTCCATTTTTACTGAAATATAATCCTAGAATGTGACCTGTAAAATCGCTATCCTTTAAAATTAAAGGTTTTCTTTGAGATCAAATGCATTATCAATTTTTATAAATTATGCAACTGCAAATGGAAAAATGAATATTCTCCATTCAGAGACTATAAGCTTCTATAAATACCAGCTACATTAAATGTATTGAAAGTATCGTTCAGCTCCTCTGTGTTCTTGCTTCATTTGCTTACTAAATCTGTCCAATTTTAAGAGATGACAGAAGTCTTTCTGTATCATTATGTTCTCCTTGGTGGAAGGGGAGGTGTCTCTACAATTTTAGAGAGAGGGATTGGTGAAAATTAAACCGAGACCAGAGAACCTGGAAGATCAAGTCATGCAGCCTACTGCAAAGAAGAGCATGAATGCCAAAGGAACAGCAAATGCCAACACTGCCAAGCATGTTCTAGAAGCCATGAAGAGGCCAGTGTGGCTGGGAGAAATAACAAGGGGGAAAGTAGGGAGCCAGGTAATGGGGCCAGATCATATAGGGCCTTGTAAGGAAGGAGGGAGGGAGAGAGAGAAGATGGGGTGAAGGAAGTTTGGCCAACATTTGGGAGGAATAAGTATGATAAAAACAGAAGAATATTGGCAATTTTCTCCTCCGTCCACATATCAAATAACTCTCAAAGAGCCTGATGGCTTCACTTGACATCTCAGAAAACATTTACAGTAGCACACTTAGCAAAGCCTCCTGTTAACGTAGTTTCGTTTCTTCCATTTCATGGTGTGCTTAACAGCAGTGTGAGACACAAAATCCTGCGTAATGATGAATTAATAAATAAATACAGTGAAAAAATGAGAATCAGCCTCAGAAACTCAGCAGCTTCTCTCTTAGTTGTAAATACTGTTCATTAGTCTGTGTTCCTGCATGGCATTAGGTTGCTGCTCCAGACTAGTCAGGGGAATGGGTAAGACACAGTGAGTTTCTGTCTACCACTTTCTAGCCACGTGACTGTCTGCTACAACCCCAGTTAGAGTCACTCCAATCTTGTCCCTGGACTGCAACAGCATCTTAACTGGTTCTCCTGATTTCTTGTTGTTGTTGTTTTGTTGTGTTGTGTTGTGTTTGAGTTAGAGTTTCACTGTGTCGCCCAGGTTGGAGTGCAATGCTGCGATCTCGGCTCACTGCAGCCTCCACCTCCTGGGTTCAAGTGATTCTCCTTCTTCAGTTTCCTGAGTAGCTGGGATTACATATGCCCACCACCACCCCTGGCTAATTTTTGTATTTTAAGTAGAAACAGGGTTTCACTATGTTGGCCAGGCTGGTCTGGAACTCTTGGCCTCAAGTGATCCGCCAACCTCGGCCTCCCAAAATGCTAGGATTACAGACGTGAACCACCATGCCTCGCCTGGTTCTTCTGTTTTTTGCCTCACTATAGGCTCTTCTCCAGGTGTGAAATTAGAAATATATATTTTGGTCTCCACCCCCAGTTCCTGACATAGAGCTCCTAAAACCATGGTAGATGGGGTGCCACAAGAATCTTTTGTTCTAGCATTTGGTGTTTGACCAGGTATTGACACAGAACTCCTAAAGCCTTCGTAATTTCCTGAGTGATAAGAGACATAGAGTTCCTAAATCACTTGAAATTTTCTGCGCAAATAGCAGCATTTTTTGTACTAACAAGGTGACTCTTCGTGGACTCCTGGATAGCTTCAGGATGGGGCTGGTTTCCAAGGGAACCAATCATGTGATAAGAGAGTTGGAACCTCCATCTCCTATCCTCCACACACCCCACCCTAGAAGGAAAGAGAGGCTGAAAGTTGAGTTAATCATCAATTGCCAGTGAAATTAGTCATGCCTAGGTAATGAAGCCTCCATAAAAACCACAAAGGAGAACTCAGAGAGCTTCCAGGTTGCTGAACATGTGGCGGTACATGCAAGGTAGTGTGCCCAGACGGACGTGGACGCTCCACACCATTCCTCACCCTATGCACCTCTTCAGTGATCGTTCATCTGTAGGCTTTATAATATCATTTATAATAAACTGGTAAATGTGTTTCCTGTGTTCTGTGAGCCATCCTAGCAAATTAATCAAACCCAAAAAGCAGGTCATGAGAACTTAAATTTATAGCCAGTCAGAATTATAAATGACAATCTACTACTTGCCACTTGGTATGTTTAGTGTGGTCAGTCTTGTGGGACTGACTTATGGGATCTGACTGTAACTCCAGGTAGCATCAAAATTGAATTGGAAGACACCCAGCTGGTGTCTGCTGGAGAATTTTGGTGACCAGAGGAGAATAGGGTTGTGCCAACTGTGTAAGAAAACCTGTTGTAGCAACTACCAAAATGATTTTTAAAGGTAAAATCAGATGAACTGTCTTTCTGAGAACTGTCCAGAGCTTTCCAATGACCAAAATAAACATCTACACCTCTTGACACAGCATTCCAAGATCTACATGAATGGAACACCTTTTAAACTCTTCAGCACATCTTGTTCTACTTGCACCCAGAACCATGCTCCAACCACTCTGGCCTCTTTCTTTCTCCCTAAAGAAGCCACGTTTGTTTCCATCTCGGGTTCTCTGGTCTGCTGTTCTTTGTGCTTGGCATGCTCTAAACTCCCCAGCCTGCCCCATCCCCCATGACAGAATGCTTCTCTCCTTCCTATTTTCAGTTCTCACCTCAGAAATGCCTGAAAAACTGCCCTAGCTAAAGCAAATGTCCCCAAGCAGGCCTTCTCCTTCACAATACTCTATCTTCTTTATGGCACTTATCACTGCCTTATTTATGTGTTTATTATCTATGTCCTCCCACTAAAATATAAGTCCCTTAATAAAGGTAGGGACCTCATCTGACCTAATCGCTGCTATAGCCTCATGCCTTGAACAGTGCTTGTCCATAGTAAATGTTCAATAAATAGATGTGATGCATTAATTACCATTGCTTTCTGGATACAATCCAAACTTCTTATCATGGAAATCAAGTACTACATCATCTGGTGTTGACTTATGTCTTCAGGCTCATCTTCTGCTTCTCCATCCCACTCCAGGAAGCAACTGGAAGCCACTGTGAAGTATTTCTGGTCTGATAAGTCTGAAAAGAGTAACTCTAAGTGTATGAATAGTTTCTATAAAGTCTTTACCACAATCCAAATACTGAGAAGGAAGGAGGAAGGTAGAGAGAGGGGGAGGGAGGGAGAGAGGGAAAAAAGGGAAAAAGGAAGAGAAACAGACTTGTATGTGTCAGGCATGAGTTAGGGTGGGTAAAGGGTAAAAAAGCTTCAAAATAAGCTTGCTTCTCATAGAGGGGGATTTGAATAAAGGGCAGAATTAGAATAAAGGATGGGGGATTTCTAAATGGGAAATTACAAAGATAGATTATTTTATAAGTTATAAGTTATTATGGTTTGGCTCTGTGTCCCCACCCAAATCTCATCTCTAATTGTAATCCCCACATGTTGAGGGAGAGAACTGGTGGGAGGTGATTGGATCTTGGGAGTGGATTCCCTCATACTGTTCTAGTGATAGTGAGGAAGTTCTCATGAGATCTGATGGTTTAAAAGTGTTTGGAAGTTCCCATCTCATTCTTGCTCTCTCCTGCCACCATGTAAGATGTGCCTTGCTTCCCCTTCACCTTCTGCCATGATTGTAAATTTCCTGAGGCCTCCCCAGCCACGCAGACCTGTGAGTCAATTAAACCTCTTTTAATTATAAATTACCAAGTCTCAGGTAGTATCTTTATAGCGGTGTGAAATTTGACTACATAATTGTAAGCAAGAAAAATGTTTTAAGACATTGGTAATTTGCTATGTAATTTTTACTTACACATTTTAATTCTTTAACTAGAGAGAAAATACCTTCTTTCTTCCTTTCTTTCTTTTTGTGGAATCCCCAAAGCCTTGAGTATAGTGTTCAGCATGCAGTGGACAAACAACAAATGCTTACGGAGCAAATAAATGAATGGATGACAATTGAGGGTTTGTGGGCTAGAAAGGGATGAGAAATGGGTAGTTGACAAGAAGGAAAAGTTCATGCCTCCCTCGACAAAATCAAGAATATCTCCATGGAGGTAGTCCAAGGATCCATCTCAAGGCCAGGGTCAGAACCGAGAATCATGCTTCAGCAATGGAAAAAAAACATAGTGGAAAATTATTCCTGACAAGAGCAGATGTGAACCTACAAGTGTATTCATCCATGTAGAGAAAAGGAAACCTATACCTGGCCCTCTAACCAGAGCTACTGTATGCTTTCAGGGCAGAGAGATAATTTTTAAACATTTGAATAGAAAACACTTAACAAAATGACCACTGAGAAGCATAGTATCTTTTCTATCCTCCCACTTCATTGCAAACAGGAAAGTGGCTTCCAAGGTGAGCTGTAAGGGTAAAGTAAGGCTGAACAGCAGCCAGAGGGAAAAGAGGGAATCTGATTATTTCAACATATTCTATGAAAATGCACTCCCAGACCATTTGAAAAAAAAAAAATTGTGCTAAGTGTCTGGGAACAACAGGCTGATGAGGACAGGCTGCCCTGAGTTCCTGCTCTGCTTTCACGTTTGAGCCACACTTTCCCTTGGGCATGTCAACAGAATTTATGTCCCTGCAGATGAGCAGCTAGTACAGATGTTTAAAAAGCAAAAGCATATCCTCAATTTAAAAGCAAGAAGAGAGAGAGGGTAAAGTTCTTTCTTTAAAAATAAGAAGGAAATCATTCCTGCCCATCTTTATTCCTTTTTTTTTTAATTTTACTTTAAGTTCTGGGTTACAGGTGCAGAACATGCAGGTTTGTTACATAGGTATACGTGTGCCATTGTGGTTTGCTCCACCTATCAACCCATCAGCTAGGTTTTAAGCTCTGCATGTATTAGGTATTTGTCCTAATGCTCTCCATCCCCTTGCCCACAACCCTCCAATAGGGCCCAGTGTGTTATGTTCCCCTCCCTGCATCCATGTGTTCTCATTGTTCGACTCCCACTTATGAGTGAGAACATGTGGCATTTGGTTTTCTGTTCCTGTGTTAGTTTGCGGAGAATGATAGCTTCCAGCTTAATCCATGTCCCTGCAAAGGATGTGAACTCATCCTTTTTTATGTCTGCATTATATTCCATGATATATATGTGCCACATTTTCTTTATCCAGTCTATCATGGATGGGTATTTGGCTTGGTTCCAAGTCTTTGCTGTTGTAAATAGTGCCACAATAAACATACATGTGCATGTGTCTTTATAATAGAATGATTTATAATACTTTGGGTATATACCCAGTAATGGAATTGCTGGGTCAAATGGTATTTCTAGTTTTAGATCCTTGAGAAATCGCCACACTGTCTTCCACAATGGTTGAACTAATGTACACTCCCACCAACTGTGTAAAAGCATTGCTATTTTTCCACAGCCTCATCAGTACTTGTTGTTTCCTGACTTTTTTAAATAATCACCATTCTGACTGGCATGAGATGGTATCTCATTGTGGTTTTGATTTGCATTTCTCTAATGATCAGTGATGATAAGCTTTGTTTCATATGTTTGTTGGCTGCATAAATGTCTTCTTCTGAGAAGTGTCTGTTTATATCTTTGCCCACTTTTTGATGGTTTTTTTTCTCATAAAGTTCCTTGTAGGTTCTGGATATTAGACCTTTGTCAACAGGTAGATTGCAAAATTTTTCTCTCATTTTGTAGGTTGCCTGTTCACTCTGATGATAGTTTCTTTTGCTGTGCAGAAGCTCTTTAATTTAATTAGATCTCATTTGTCATCTATGGCCATACCACCCTGAATGAGCCCAATCCTGTCTGATCTCAGAAGTTAAGCAGGGCCAGGTTAGTACTTGGTTAGTACTGGTTAGTACTTGGATAGGAGATCTCATTTGTCAATTTTGGCTTTTGTTGCAATTGTTGGTGTTTTAGTCATGAAATCTTTGCCCATACCTATGTCCTGAATGGTATTGCCTCGGTTTTCTTTGAGGGTTTTTATGGTTTTAGGTTTAACATTTAAGTCTTTAATCCAACAACAGACAAACAGGGAGCCAAATTATGAGTGAACGTCCATTCACAATTGCTACAAAGAGATTAAAATACCTAGAAATACAACTTACAAGGAACATGAAGGTCCTCTTCAAGGAGAGCTGCAAACTGCTGCTGAAGGAAATAAGAGAGGACACAAACAAATGGAAAAACATTCCATGCTTATGGATAGGAAGAATCAATATTGTGAAAATGGCCATACTGCCCAAAGTAATTTATAGATTCACTGCTATCCCATCAAACTACCATTGACTTTCTTCACATAATTAGAAAAAAGCTACTTTAAATTTCATATGGAACAACAACAAAAAAAAGAGCCTGTATAGCCAAGACAATCCTAAGCAAAAAGGACAAAGCTGGAGTCATCATGCTACCTGACTTCAAACTATACTACAAGGCTATAATCAAAACAGAATCGAGCACAGTGGCTCAGGCCTGTAATCCCAGCACTTTGGGAGGCCGAGGTGGGTGGATCATGAGGTCAAGAGATGAAGCCCATCCTGGCCAACGTGGTGAAATCTCGTCTCTACAATTAGCTGGGCATGGTGGCGCACGCCTGTAGTCCCAGCTACTCGGAAGGCTGAGGCAGGAGAATTGCTTGAACTCAGGAGGTGGAGACTTCAGTGAGCCAAGATTGCACCACTGCACTCCAGTCTGGCGCCTGGCAACAGAGTGAGACTCAGTTTAAAAAAAAAAAAAAAAAAAAAAAGTCTCCTGAGAGGAGAGTCCTTGCCTATTTGTTTACTGTCTCCCCATTGCCTAGAAGACAGTCATAGCAGAAGCTTCGGTGTTTGAATTAATTGTTCCCAAATTGTGGAGTTCTTATTTGATTTTGTTATGCTGCATGGCCCACCAACCTTGCATACCTCTTTAAAATAAGTTGTGTTTCCTAAGAATAACATCTGAAACAAGCCATGCATTATGCACATCACTCTTCATCACAGCATATTTATAAATGAAAAAGCATCAGCTATCACTCTAAATGCACAACATCTATAAATTGAAATATTTTGCAAGGAATTTAAATGATGTTTACAAAGAAACTGTAGTATTACAGGGATATGTTTGCTCTATTATATGAAAAAAAGCAGCACATGATATATATTACATTATGACCACAAACAAGGTTTTTTTTTAGATGTTTAGAAAAGAGATTGTAAGGAAATAAATCAAAATGCTGAAAGAGTTGTCTTTGGGTAGCACAATTAAGAGCCACTAATTTTCTTTTTCTTCTTTCTTCTTTTCCACATTTTAAAATTTTCTATCATGAACATGCGTTACTCTTATAATAAGAAACAAAAATTATTGTATTTTAAGAAAAACTAATTGTAACTGCATAGTACTCTCACAATAACAAAGAAGTAGACATTTTCACTGATTTTTATTCCACTTTAAAGCAATAGTTTACAAAATGAAAACATAAGCCACCATTGTTATTTACATTGCCAAGCTGATGAGGGAAATTTTCTTCTTATAGTAATGTTTCAGTCAATAAACAAAAAATGAATAACAGAATATTACCATTTTTCAATTCCTAATAAAGTAAAGGATCTAAGGCAATGATCATTGTCATGACTACCAGTCATTATGTGTCTCCTAATGAGAAAAAAACAACATAACCTGCAAGTAGTCTTAGCAAAATTACAACTTAAAATCGAGCTGGAGCTTCTGGATCAAGATACTTGTTCACAGGAAATTCAGGAACCAGAAAAACACAATAATTGATAGTACAGGAATGCAAAATCCACAATGTGGAAAACTCTGCAGGACAAACAACCCAGTTCCATAACAAATAAATAAAATGAAAAAAAAAAAAAGAGTAGGGAGGTAAGGAGGAATCCTATAGATTAAAAGAAACTTAAGACACATAGATCAATTGCAACAAATAGATCTGCATTGTCCTACTCAGTAGCCACTACCCACATGTGGCTAGTTCAAATTGAAGTGTGCAAAATACACATTAGATTTCAAAGACTTAGTATAAATATATATATATATATATATAATATCTTATTAGAATATCTTAACTGATATGTTGACATAATGATAATGTTTTTGGCACATTGGCTTAAAAAACTAATTGCACTTTTACTTTTTAAATTAAAATTACAAATTCATATGTGGTTTATATTGCATTTGTATGATAGTATTGCTATTATTAATATTATTTAGATTCTGATATAAATACACAAGTAATATATATATAATTACTTTAAGTTTGATGATGATATTGTGATTATGCTTTTAAAAATAGTCCTTATCTTATAGAGCTACATATGAAATATACAGGGATGGAATGATATTATGACTAGGACTTGCTTTAAAATAATGTGGTGGGGAAAAGTGGATAAGTGTGTAGATAAATAAGAATGGGCATGAGTTGGTCATGTGGAAATGAGTATGAAATTCACTGTATTAGACTCTCTACTTTTGCATATGTTTGACATTTTCCATGATAAAAGGTTAGAAGGAAGTGGGTGAGGCTACAACTGTGGGCATACTTTTAAGAACTAAGAGCAAGATGGTAAATAGTCTGCCACAGCAACAGACACCAGACCTGGTATGCTTCACTGTAAACTCCTTATAGGCTACCCCATCCCTGATCTCAAACCCTTCTTCTGCACTCAACCTCCTTTCTGTTATTTAGCTTTTACTTTGGAAATGCATCCTTGACTTAATTGTCTTACCCCAGACCTTCTGTCTGGCTGATGGACCTTAACTTTGTGTTTATTATTGCTGGTAACAAATTCCCCCAAAACTTGGTGAATGAAAACACTAATCATTTTATTATTATGTCTTCTGATTCTGGGGGTTGACTAGGTTCAGCTGGGCATTTCTCACTAGGAGTTTGTCATGTAGTTACAATCAGGAGGTGATTGAGACTAGAGACATCCAAAGGCTTCCTCACTCATACGTCTGTCAGTCAAAGCCAGATGTTGGCTGGGATTTCAGCTGAGGCTGTCACCCAGAACACCTATACATGGGTTTTCCATGTGACATGGGCCTCCTCACCATATGGTGGCTAGGTTTCAAGAGTTTGCATCCCAATAGTATCGCAGGTAATAAGTCTATCACCTTTATACCATAGTCTAGAAGACATCACTTCAAATGTAGTTACCAACCCACCAACATTCAAGGGTAGAAAACCTTGGTCCCACTTCTTGATGGAAGGAGTGCCAATATCACACTGGAAGATGAGTGTGTGCAATAGAAATCTTGTTGCAGCCATCAAGGAAAGTTCCATCTGCCATGCTTTGGATCCCCCTTGGTCTGCACATTTATTTCTCTGGCTCTGACTAGTTTCCAATTATTAGCAAGCCAAACAGCACTTCTTCTGCTTAGAACTATCATCTATCTGATCCTGCTCAGCTTGCACATCATTCTAGCACTGGTACTGCTTGCTCACCAACTTCTGCCTTTACCTGTTAACCCCCTCTATTCCTCCTCCATCATGTCTTTTCTGCTCCAAAATATATAAGGACATAACATTAGAAAACAACATTGGTCATATACTCTTGAAAACACCCTACCTTTACAAACCTGACCCAAGAAATACAAACAGGCAGATATGAAATACAGTGATAATAAACATGCTTAATTAAATTTTAAAACTAGTCAATGACTTTGCATTGTTAATCCTTGGTTTGTGTCATTATTATATAATGGGCAATAAAAGTGCTCAATGTTGGTGTCCTGGAAAAACTCTTACTCTTAAGTAGCAGGTAGAAAAAAAATCATTCTACATAGAAGATCCCTATCACCAGAAACATTATGGCACCCTCTGCTGTCAGGAAACAAAGTTTAAAGGTACCCTGTGTTCATTTTCCCTGCAGGATTCTTCAGCATCCTGTTCCCATAGGCTGCCAATCATCTTATTCAGATGTAAAAGCATAATTTGGAGAAGAAAAGCAAGCAGCTTAAAGCAGGCAAGATATAAAGGTAAAGGTAAAAAATAAAAACCCATCAGTGTGTGTAGTTCAATGGAAATAAGTCTGAAAGGAGAAAATAAGCTATGTATAGAATCTCAAGAGGTAGCCAATATCAAAAACATAATATAGCTATCCTTGTCTAAGGCCTTTACAAAAGTAACCTTGACAAATTGCCCATGAAACACAGAAAGGTTAAATATAGCCCAAGGTCACAGAGCAAGTAAATGGCAGAACCAAGATATAAACCCCAGCAATCTGAATCTAGAGCCTGTAGTATCTTTAACCACTCTACTCTACTGCCTATTAATGGCGGGGTGGGGGGGGACTTCCTTAAGTATATCAAAAACTACTATTAGATATTATTGCCATTACCTAAAAGAATATTGACTGCCAGGAAAATTTCTTGCCCCATATAAAGCAGAGAAAATGTAATCCAAGTCTCCCATTCACAATAAACTATTCTGAAGTTTGAGATTACAGGACCAGCACAGTGGCTTCACGCCTGTAATCCCAGCTCTTTGGGAGGCAGAGGCAGGTAGATCATCTGAGGTCTGGAGTTTGAGACTAGCCTGGCTAACATGGTGAAAAAACATCTCTAGTAAAACTACAAAAAATTAGCCAGGTGTGGTGGCACGTTCTTGTAATCCCAGCTGCTTGAGGGCTGAGAGAGGAGAATAGCTTGAACCTGGAAGGAGGAGGTTGCATGAGCCAAGATTGTGCCATTGCACTCCAGCTTGGGCAACAAGAGTGAAACTCCGTCTCAAAAAACAAAAAGATTACTTTCTCTTCTAAATTTAGAAATAATTTGCTCTTTGGAGAAATCAAAATGTATTTCACTAAACTCAAAAGTAATGTCTCTGGTTCACAAAGACTTGTTCACTGACCCAGTGAAACCTATAGGGGAGTAGGAAGCCTTTCCTAATGAAGGACAAAGCAACTAGTTCTCATCTTCTTCCATGGAATAATGAGCCAAACAGGTCTGTTTACGGATGATAGGAATGCTCAAAAGGTTGGAGAGCTCTGGGCTGCAGACTGAAAGAAGCAGGACAGAATTCCTGGTATGGTGCTAGAAGAACATCATGTTCAGTGAGACCCTGCAGGCAGAGCAAGGAGCAAGGATAGGTGTTTCTCAAAGAGGGTCACCCTATTTATACCAGCCTCCAATGTATTCATATAGAGAAACTTAAAGGATAATGATACGAAAAATAATGAGAAACTCTTCCTTTGCAGACCTTCTAAGAAAGCTTGGGTAAGTAAATTGAAGTCTGCCGGGCTTCAGTTTGACCAAGCAAAACCAGAGTGAGTTGGACTACATGACCTTTAATTCCCTTCCAGCTTTAGAGTCTGTAATTCTATTATTTTTAATTAAATCCACTAATCTACACAATAAAATAAACTTAATAAATACATCAACTCATAAAGAGGTGAAAAGAGATAGATTAATTCTGACAAATACTGCTCTGTGCCTAGGACATCAATGCGATTTTTTTTTTAAGTGCTGAGATTTACACTGGCTGGTATTACTTCATTCTTGAGATGACAGAGTGGAAGGCGGGCCTTGCCTGGTGCCATAGCCAACCATCCCTGGAGGTCAGGTCAGTTTTAGAATCTATACCAGAAAGGGGTTATTTATCTCATGTTCCACAAGTTACCTTTGGCCCAGCGGGTCTGATTACCTTCTATCCATAGGGTGCCAGGGCAATAATACTAGGGCTGTCTCAGGGACCTCTTCATTTTCTTGACTCAGTTAATTGAACGGAAAAGTCTTTCCCCTTTAGAAGTATTGGAAAGAAATCCTCCCTCCTTCATGGCTCTACCATTCATCCCACCCCATCAGACAAGGGAGTAACTTGGCAAGATTTGGGGACAAGGCATTGCATATGCATGGTCTAGGCCCCTTTCTACCATCTAGCCTTTCCCCAGGCAGCTGCAGTGCTTAGACTCACCCCTCCCTTCCCCAAGGTAGATCCTACCCTGTAGAGGAAGGTCTGCAGTCAGTGACTATATGCATACGTTCAATTTAGAGCAAGGAAGAGCAAACTCAATTTGGCCTTGGTTCCAAGCCACAATCTCCTTTCCAGCTTTATCATCAATATCTGACTCTCATATCTACTTCACAATTGATTCAGAACTTGATTCAGAACTCCAGAGGAGAATTATACCCCTTTAAAACTTTAAGAGAAGTTACTGATCATATTGAGTTCAATGATCAGGCACTGTACTAAGTGTGCTAAAGGAATTCAGAATTCAACAAAGGAAATTAGTGTGCAAATAATCTAAGCAAGGCATAATGTAATAAATGCCCATCAGAAATTCAAGCAAATGCTGTTGAGATGCCAAGTGGGAGGTGAGGTGAGGGGATGGGGAACAATTGTCCAGGACAATCAGGTTTCCAAAAGGAATCTTTTGCTGTTGTAACCAGGCCCTGAGAGAAGACCCAGAACTGTACCTGCCTGTTGAGATTCTGCAGGCTCAGGCAGGCTCTGCTCCTCAGTGTTGCCACACATTTGTAGGCTATGAAGTCAATGGCCAAGCCCCACCTAAGCCCATTACTGGCAAAGACTGGAATTAAAGCAGCCTCTAGACAGGCTAAACTGGCTTTGGCCATTCTTACCTCATTCTGAATTCTCTGACTCTAGAAAAATAAAATATGTAAGATGAGGGAAGCAGATGGGTCATTACAAGAGTTTTGACTCCTATTTGAACATACATTGTTTGCCTCAGGAAAAATAAAAGTGCAACCAGCCTGACACTTTGATCCTGATCAGAGGTTTACAAGATTAAATATTTGGCATGCCTAAAGGACAAAATCTGGTCAAGATCAATTCTTAATGAACTGGAAATGGCAGGCATTACACTAGGGATCTTGTATATCACATATCACAGACTGGGCCTCTTTGGTAATTGACATCTACAGAAATTTAAACTTGACTACTTATTCTAAAATAGAGAATACGTAAGTCACAGGTTTACACACCTCCCAAAGACTATACCTTTGTGGTACCTATGTGGCAGAACCAAGGCAAACAGTTATCCTAAAGAGACTATTTCTAAAAACCCCTTATTTATTAAGCCACTTAACATGGATGTTAGAAATCAGTCAATGCACTCCTATAGCCCTTTCTATAAGAAACATTCACCTCTCCTATTGCAGGGAAAAATCTTGAGGTAACTCATTATATCTTACTCATATTTTAATAACCCAGCTCTGTACATAATTGGTGCAAAATAAATGTTTGCTAAATGAAGTAAGGGAACCAATCAACCAGATTCCAGAATGACTTAATTAAACCCAATGTCTCCTAGTTTGAGAAAAGTGCGATACCATCAATATGTTCTAGTATTAAACATTTCTGAATTTTTGTGCATGTGTGTACATACACTCACCATTCTAATCACATTTTTACATATGGTGAAAACTTGGGACACATTATGCTTTATATCTCACTAGCAATCCAACAAATTCTTACCAGTATCAATAAAGCAAGGCACTATAAGAAATAAAGACTCCACCACTGTCCTCAAAAAGTAATAGGCTCTTTTTCTCATCCTTACCCCTACTGGGTTAGGGTCCTTCCACAACCCACCTTAGCTCTCATCACAGTTATCTTCTGTGTTTGTCCTCCACAAGCCAACTGCCAGAGGGCTTTCAGGGTCACAATTGTAGCTCCACCTTGCAGTTTTATCCAATGGTAAGCTTTATATACATTGTTTTTATACATTGTTTAAATGAGGAGGGGAATGGCAAAAACTGAATCACAGTAAAAAAACAAAATAGTTAAGTCCTCTAAGACTGGTACAAAGTGCTATAGAGTTTAGAAAAGAGAGAGGTTACAAGAGAATGTGGTTATTTATTAACATTCATTATATAACATTCATTAACATTTAACATTCCAAGCCACAATCTCCTTTCACACTCAGGAATATAGGCCTGTAATTTTCTTTTCTTATAGTGTCCTTGTCTGGCTTTGATTATCAGAGTAATGCTGGCCTCATGAGTTTGGAAGTATTTCCTTTTCAATTTTTTGGCAGTGTTTGAGAACTGGTATTAGCTCTTCTTTAAATGTTTGGTAGAACTCCACTATGAAGTCATCTGGCCCTTGGCTTTTCTTTGATGGGAAACTAATTAGATTCTGTGTCCTTAATTGTTGGTCTCCTCAGATCTTCTATTTCTTCTTGATTCAGTCTTGAATCAAGACTTGGTAGGTTTTATGTTCCTAGGAATGTATCCATTTCTTCTAAGTTATCCAACTTGTAGGCACATAGTTGTTGTTAGTAGTAGTTGATAGTAAAGAAAGTAAACCTTGATCTGGACCGTGAAGAATAGGCAGGTTTCTGCCAACTCCATTTCTTTAAGAAAGGTTGCTCCATGAGGGAAGCATATGTGCCAAGGCAAGGTGCAAAAATTAAGAGGAGGCTTCTTTAAGAAATACACATAAGGAAACAAAAAATAAAACTGAAAAGATTGGAACAATATTTGTAAAGGCTTCAAAATGAAGAATCTAGGCTTAGTCAAATACACATCAGGGAACATGCGCATTATTTTGACCAAAACTGTAACACATTTAAGCTTAGGAAAAGTAATTTGGCAGGCAGGATAACAAGGGAGACAGAAAGTGAAATTGAATGTAAGAAGACTAGGTTAGTAAGAAAACAAAAACAGATGTGTAAGAATAAAGGACAAAAAGCAGACCTGTCAACTATTAACTGAACATGAGGAAAAATCCACACAAAAATAACCATAGGAAAAAAGTTTGCTTAGCAAGAAATAAATTCAGATGAACACAATGCAAACAGCAAACATTTTAAATTAATTTAAGCAGAGATGGTTACAGTAGCCCCTCTTTATCCATGGGTTCCACATCTATGGATTCAACCAACCGTGGATAAAAAAAAACAACAACAAATCCACAAAGTTTCAAAAAGCAAAACTTGAATTTACCATGTGGTGATACTATGGTAAATCCACAAAAATGAAGTAGTATATGTAGTACTGTATTACTACTGTATTAGGTATTATAAGTAATCTAGAGATTATTTCAAGTATACAAGAGAATGTCCATAGGTTATAGGCAAACACACCATTTTATATAAGACTTGAGCATTCAAAGATTCTGGCATCCTCAGAGGGTTCTGGAACTAATCCCCACAGATACCACAGGTCAACTGCATTTAAAGTGGCATAAGGTACTTTGAAAAATAAACAAAATTGATAAAACTTTATCCAGACTAAGAAAAAAAAGAATGTTAAAATAAGTAAAATCAGAAATGAAAGTGGAGACACTACAACTGATACCACAAAAATACTAAGGATCATAAGAGACTATTATTAAAAATTATACATCTACAAGTTGGTTAACTTAGAAGAAATGAATAAATTCCTAGAAACAAACAACCTACCAAGACTG
Organism: Sapajus apella; assembly: GCF_009761245.1. Classification (NCBI taxonomy): domain Eukaryota; kingdom Metazoa; phylum Chordata; class Mammalia; order Primates; family Cebidae; genus Sapajus; species Sapajus apella. The sequence goes on from NW_022437061.1 coordinate 3,063,094, forward strand.
AATCCAAAATATACAGAAAACCTAAACAAAGAAGACAGAATGAATAATTTTAAAAATCTCCCATCAAAGAAAAGCCCAAGATCAGATGGCTTCATGACAGAACTCTCCCAAAATTTAAAGAGGAACTAATACCAATCCTTCTCAAACTCTTTCAAAATTTTGAAGGAGGAATACTTCCAAACTCATTTTATGAGGCTAGAATTACCTTGGTACAAAAACCAAACAAGGGAAGATAAGATCCAAGATGGCCGGTTAGGAACAGCTCAGAATTGCAGCTCCCAGTGAAAGCTCAGGGGGTAAGTGGACGCCGCATTTCCAGACGGATTTTTATTGCCCATAGGCAGGAGATTCCCAGGCAGAGGAGCCCCACGGGTCACCAGTGCGGCTGTTTTGGCCGGCACAGCTGCTTTGCTGGTGCCCCAGCCTGGCGGTTCTCCATACAAAACACACTGGTCCGGGTGCCCTTTTAGCTGGTGATTGGAGCCCCGGGAAGGCAGAGTAACCCATTTATCTGATTAAAAAGGGGACGGAAACAGGGAGCCAGGTCAGGAGATTCCCAGGCAAAAAAAAGCCCATGAATCTCAGTGCTGCTGTTTCAGCCTGCGCAGTGAGTCCCGCATGGGAAATCACACAGATCCCAGCGCCTTTTCAACAGGCGACTGGAACACCTGGGAGAGAGTTGACCATTCAACGAAAAAAAAAGGCCCTGAGGCAGGGAGCCAGGTGATCAGGCTTGGCTGCTCCCACCCCCACAAAAAAAAAAAAAAAACAGCAATTGGAAACGCTCTGGGTTGAGAGTTTCACAGCAAGCACAGCTGAAACAGGGAGGGTCCAGCTCTGTGGGGGAGGGGCATCCGCCATTACCGAGGAACTCCACCACTACGAAGATAGTCCACCATTGCTGAGGCAGCCTGCCATTGCCAAGGCAACCCCCCGTTGCCAAGGCAACCTGCCATTACACAGAGAGTCCACCATTACATAGGTGGGCCACCATTGCTGAGCCAGTTCTTTTTTTTTTTTTTCTTTTTTTTTTTTTGAGACGGAGTTTTGCTCTTGTTACCCAGGCTGGAGTGCAATGGCGCGATCTCGGCTCACCGCAACCTCCGCCTCCTGGGTTCAGGCAATTCTCCCGCCTCAGCCTCCTGAGTAGCTGGGATTACAGGCACGTGCCACCATGCCCAGCTAATTTTTTGTATTTTTAGTAGAGACAGGGTTTCACCATGTTGACCAGGATGGTCTCAATCTCTTCACCTTGTGATCCACCCGCCTCGGCCTCCCAAAGTGCTGGGATTACAGGCTTGAGCCACCGCACCCGGCCCATTGCCGAGGCAGTTCTAACTAAACCCATATAAACAGGACTGCAGGGAAGTTCACACGGCAGCTGGGCGGAGCCCACAGCAGCTCAGCAAAGTCTCTGCAGGCAGACAGTGACTAGGTTGCCTCCTTGCTGGGCAGGACAGCCCTGAAAAAAAAGGCAGCAGCACAACAGAAATTCATAAATAAAGCCCTAACTCCCTGGGACAGAGCACCTGGGGAAAAAAAAAAGGTGGGGGTTATGAGTTCTGCTGCAACAGACTTAAATGAACCTGCCGAGAAGCTCTGAATGAACAGCAGAGCTCACAGCTCAGCACTTGAGCTCCTATAAAGGACAGACTGTCTTGTAAAGCAGCTCCCTGACCCCCATATATCCAAAGAGTCATCTCATAAAGGAGAGATCAGACTGACATTTGGCGGGTATCCTTCTGGGACAAAGATAGCAAAAGAAGAAACTGGTAGCAACCGTTACTGTTCTGCAGCTGCTGCAGGTGACCCCCAGGCAAGCAGGGCCTGGAGTGGACCTCAGCAGACCTATGGCAGAGGGGCCAGACTGTTAGAAGAAAAACTAAGAAACAAATAAATTCATGATCAACAAGCTGGATATCCACTCAGAGACCCAATCTGAATCTGAAAGTCAGCAACTACAAAGATGACAGGTGGATAAATCCAAAAAAGATGGGAAGAAACCAGCGCAAAAAGGATGAAAACACCCGAAACCAGAACTCCTCTCCTCCTACAAGGGATCACAACTCCTCACCAGCATGAGAACAAGGCTGGATGGAGAATGAGTGTGATGAAATGACAGAATCAGACTTCAGAAGGTGGGTAATAAGAAACTTCTGTAAGCTAAAAGAAAATGTTCTAACCCAATGCAAAGAAACTAAGAACGTTGAAAAAAGATTTGACGAATACTAACGAGAATGGACAACTTAGAGAGGAATATAAGTGAATTGATGGAGCTGAAAAACATGAGAACTTTGCGAAGCATGCACAAGTTTCAACAGCCCAATTGATCAAGCAGAAGAAAGGATATCAGAGGTTGAAGATCAACTCAGTGAAATAAAATGAGAAGGCAAGATTACAGAAAAAGGGTAAAAAGGAATGAACAAAGTCTCCAAGAAATGTGGGACTATGTGAAAAGACCTAATCTACATTTGATAGGTGTACCTGAATGTGACAAAGAGAATCAATCCAAGCTAGAAAATACTCTTCAGGATATTATCCAGGAAAACTTCCCCAACCTAGCAAGGCAGGCCAATATTGAAGTCCAGAAAATACAGAGAACATCACAAAGATATTCCTCAAGAAGAGCAACCGCAAGGCATATAATTGTCAGATTCACCAGGGTTGAAATGAAGGAAAAAATGCTAAGGGCAGCCAGAGAGAAAGGTCGGGCTACCCACAAAGGGAAGCACATTAGACTCACAGCAGATCTCTCAGCAGAAACCCTACAAGCCAGAAGAGAGTGGGGGCCAATATTCAACATCCTTAAAGAAAATAACTTTCAACTCAGAATTTCATATCCAGCTAAACTAAGCTTCATAAGTGAAGGAAAAATAAAATCCTTTGCGAACAAGCAAGTACTCAGAGATTTCATCACCACCAGGCCTGCTTTACAAGAGCTCCTGAAAGAGGCTCTACACATAGAAAGGAACAACCAGTACCAGCCACTCCAAAAACTAATCAAATGGTAAACAGCATCAACACAATGAAGAATCTGCATCAACTAATGGGAAAAACAGCCAGCTAGCATCAAAATGACAGTAACAAATTCACACATAACAATATTAACCCTAAATGTAAATGGACTAAATGCCCCAATCAAAAGACACAGATTGGCAAATTGGATAAAAAGCCAAAACCCATCGGTGTGCTGTATCCAGGAAACTCATCTCACATGCAAGGATACACAAAGGCTCAAAATAAAGGGATGGAGGAAGATATACCAAGCAAATGGAGAGCAAAAAAAAAAGCAGGAGTTGCAATTCTCGTCTCTGATAAAATAGACTTTAAAGCAACAAAGGTCGAAAGAGACAAAGAAGGACATTACATAATGGTAAAAGGATCAATGCAACAAGAAGACCTAACAATCCTAAATATGGATGCACCCAATACAGGAGCACCCAGACACATAAGGCAAGTTCTTAATGACTTACAAAGAGACTTAGACTCCCACACAATAATAGCGGGAGACTTTAACACCCCATTGTCAACATTAGACAGATCAACCAGACAGAAAATTAACAAGGATATCTAGGACTTGAACTCAGACCTGGAACAAGCAAACCTAATAGACATTTACAGAACTCTCCACCCCAAATCCATAGAATATACATTCTTCTCAGCACCACATCACACCTACTCTAAAATTGACCACATAATTGGAAGTAAATCACTCCTGAGCAAATGCAAAAGAACGGAAATCGTAACAAACAGCCTCTCAGACCACAGTGCAATCAAGTTAGAACTCAGAATTCAGAAACTCAGAACCGCTTCATGGAAACTGAACAACTGGCTCTTGAATGTTGACTGGATAAACAATGAAATGAAGGCAGAAATAAAGATGTTCTTCGAAACCAATGAGAACAAAGACACAACATACCAGAATCTCTGGGACACATTTAAAGCAGTCTCTAGAGGAAAATATATAGCAATAAGTGCCCTATACATGAGAAGCAAGGAGATATCTAAAATTGACACCCTATCGTCAAAATTGAAAGAGCTAGAGGAGCAAGATCAAAAAACCTCAAAGTCTAGCAGAAGACAAGAAATAGCTAAGATCAGAGCAGAACTGAAGGAGATAGAGACACAAAAAACCCTTCAAAAAATAAATCCAGGAGCTGGTTTTTCGAAAAGATCAACAAAATAGACCACTAGCCAGACTAATAAAAAAATAAAGAGAGAATAACCAAATTGATGCAATAAAAAACAATAAACGGGATATCACCACAGATTCCACAGAAATTCAAACCATCATCAGAGATTATTACAAACAACTCTATGAACATAAACTAGTAAACCTGGAAGAAATGGATAAATTCCTGGACACTTGCCTCCTCCCAAGCCTAAATCAGGAAGAAGTCAAAACACTGAATAGACCAACAACAAGGTCTAAAGTTGAGGCAGCAATTAAGAGCTTACCACCCAAAAAAAACTGAGGTCCAGATGGGTTCACAGCTGAATTCTACCAGACATACAAAGAGGAGCTGGTACCATTCCTTCGGAAACTATTCCAAACAATACAAAAAGAGGGAATCCTTCCAAAATCATTCTATGAGACCAACATCATCCTGATTCCAAAACCCGGCAGAGACTCAACAAGAAAAGAAAACTTCAGGCCAATATCCATGATGAACATAGATGCAAAAATCTTCAATAAAATACTTGCAAGCCGATTACAACAGCACATCCAAAAGCTTATCCACCATGATCAAGTAGGATTCATCCTGGGGATGCAAGGCTGGTTCAACATACGCAAGTCTATACACGTAATTCACCACATAAACAGAACCAAAGACAAAAACCACATTATTATCTCAACTGATGCAGAGAAGGCCTTTGACAAAATTCAACAGCCTTTTATGCTAAAAACCCTCAATAAACTAGGTATTGATAGAACATATCTCAAAATAATAAAAGCTATTTATGACAAACCAACAGCCAATATCATACTGAATGGGCAAAACGGAAGCATTCCCTTTGAAATCTGGCACTAGACAAGAATACCCTCTCTTACCACTCCTATTCAATATACTACTGGAATCTCTAGCCAGAGCAATCAGGTAAAAAAAGAAATAAAGGGTATTTCCTTAGGTATTCAAATAGGAAAGGAGGAAGTCAAATTGTCTCTATTTGCAGACATGATTGTATATCTAGAAGACCCCATCGTTTCAGCCCAAAATCTCCTGAAACTGATAAGCAAATTCAGCAAAGTTTCAGGATACAAAATCAATGTGCAAAAAACACAAGCATTCCTATACAAAGAGAGCCAAATCAAGAACGAGCTGCCATTCACAATTGCTACAAAGAGAATAAAATACCTAGGAATACAACTAACAAGGAAGGTAAAGGACCTCTTCAAGAACTACAAACCACTGCTCAACGAAATAAGAGAGGACACAAACAGATGGAAAAACATTCCATGTTCATGGTTAGGAAGAATCAATATCGTGAAAATGGCCATACTGCCCAAAGTAATTTACAGATTCAACACTATCCCCATCAAGCTACCAATGACCTTCTTCACAGAACTGGAAAAAAACACCTTAAACTTCATATGGAACCAAAAGAGAGCCCGCATAGCCAAGTCAATTCTAAGCAAAAGGAACAAAGCGGGAGGCATCACGCTACCGGACTTCAAGCTATACTACAGGGCTACAGTAATCAAAACAGCATGGTACTGGTACCAAAACAGAGATATAGAACAATGGAACAGAACAGAGGTCTCGGAGGCAACACAACATATCTACAACCATCTGATCTTTGACAAGCCAGACAAAAACAAGCAATGGGGAAAGGATTCCCTGTTCAATAAATGGTGTTGGGAAAGCTGGCTAGCCATGTGCAGAAAGCAGAAAATGGACCCCTTCCTGACACCTTACACTAAAATTAACTCCAGATGGATTAAAGACTTAAACATAAGACCTAACACCATAAAAACCCTAGAAGAAAATCTAGGCAAAACCATTCAGGACATAGGTGTAGGCAAGGACTTCATGACCAAAACACCAAAAGCATTGACAACAAAAGCCAAAATAGACAAATGGGACCTAATCAAACTCCACAGCTTCTGCACGGCAAAAGAAACAGTCATTAGAGTGAATCGGCAACAAACAGAATGGGAAAAAATTTTTGCTGTTTACCCATCTGACAAAGGGCTGATATCCAGAATTTACAAAGAACTAAAACAGATTTACAAGAAAAAGACCAACAAGCCCATTCAAAAGTGGGTGAATGATATGAACAGACACTTTACAAAAGAAGACATACATGAGGCCAACAAACATATGAAAAAATGTTCATCATCACTGGTCATTAGAGAAATGCAAATCAAAACTACATTGAGATACCATCTCACGACAGTTAGAATGGAGATCATTAAAAAATCTGGAAACAACAGATGCTGGAGAGGATGTGGAGAAATAGGAACACTTTGCACTGTTGGTGGGAGTGTAAATTAGTTCAACCATTGTGGAAGACAGTGTGGCGATTCCTCAAGGACCTAGAAATAGAAATTCCATTTGACCCAGCAATCCCATTAGTGGGTATATATCCAAAAGATTATAAATCGTCCTACTACAAGGACACATGCACACGAATGTTCATTGCAGCACAGTTTACAGTAGTAAAGGCCTGGAACCAACCCAAATGCCCATCGATGATAGACTGGACAGGGAAAATGTGGCACATATACACCATGGAATATTATGCAGCCATCAAAAATGATGAGTTCGTGTCCTTTGTAGGGACATGGATGAACCTGGAAACTATCATTCTCAGCAAACTGACACAAGAGCAGAAAATCAAACACCGCATGTTCTGACTCATAGATGGGTGTTGAACAATGAGAACACATGGACACAGGGAGGGGAGCACTACACACTGGGGTCTGTTGGGAGGAAATAGGGGAGGGACAGCGATGGGTGGGGAGTTGGGGAGAGATAGCATGGGGAGAAATGCCAGATGTAGGTGATGGGGAGGAAGCCAGCAAATCACACTGTCACATGTGTACCTATGCAACAATCTTGGATGTTCTTCACATGTACCCCAAAACCTAAAATGCAATAAAAAATTAATTAATTAATTTAAAAAAACAAACAAACAAGGACACTAAAAAAAGAAAGAAAAATTACAGGCCAATATCCTTGATATAAATCGATGCAAAAATCTTCAGCAAAACACCAGCAAACTAAATTCAACAGCATATTAAATAGATCATTCACCATGATCAAGTGGGATTTATCCCTGGGATGCAAGAATGGGTCAATATATGCAAATCAATAAATATGATATACCATATTAACAGAGTGCAGCACAAAAAACATTAAATCATTTCAATAGATGCAGAAAAAGCATTTGAAAAATTCAACATCATTTTATGGTAAAAACACTCAAATATTCAGGAGTAGAGTGAATGTACCATAACACAATTAAGGCCATATATGAAAAGCCTACAGCTAACCTCATGCTCAATAGTGAAAAGCTGAAAGCTTGCCTTCTAAAATCAGGAGCAAGACAAAGATGCCCACTCTAACCACTTCTATTCAACATAGTACTGGAAGTTCTAGCCAGAGCAATTATATAAGAAAAATAAATAAAAGTCATCAAAATAAGAAAAGAAGTTAAACTGTTTGCCAATGACATGATCTTATATATAGAAAACCCTAGACTCCACCAAAAAGCTGTTAGAACTGGTAAACAAATTCAGTATTCCAGTATTGCAGAATATAAAATTAGCAGCATTTCTTTACACTAACAATGAACTATTGAAAAAGAAATCAATCTAATTCTCAATAGCATCAAAAAAATACCTAGGAGTAAATTTAATCAAGTAAGTGAAAGATCTGTATACTGAAAACTATACAACACTGATGAAAAAAATAGTAGATAACACAAATAGATGAAAAGGTAGCCTGTGTTCATGGATTGGACGAATATTGTTCTATTAGTCCCTTCTTACATTACTATAAAGAAATACCTGGAACTGGGTAATTTATAAAGAAAAGAGGTTTAATTGGCTTATGGTTCTACAGGTTGTAAAGGAAATATGATGCTGGCCTTTCAATCATAGCAGAAGGTCAAGGGGACGCAGGTACATCTTACATGGCTAGAGCAGAAGGAAACTTTAGGAAGGGGGGTGGCCTCAGAAAACTTTCAATTATAGCAGGAGGTCAGGAAACTTGGGAAGCCTCAGAAAACTTTCCATCATAGCAGGAAGTCAAGGGCAAGCAGGTCCATCTTACATGGCTAGAGCAGAAGGAAGCAGGTTGGGGAGGGGCCACACGCTTTCAAATGACCAGATCTCATGAGAACTCTATCACGAGAATAGCACCAAAGGGAGAAATCTGCCCCCATGATCCAATCACCTCCCACCAGGCACAACCTCCACCCTGAGGGTTACAATAGAACATGAAATTTGAGTGGGTACACAGATCTGAACCATAGCCATAGTTAAAATGTCCATAGTAGCCATAGCAATCTACAGATTAAGTGCAATCCCTGTAGTGTGACAGGTCCCCCACAAGGTTGCTTAAGAGTGTAAATCCATTGTCCAAATCCTGAAGGCTCGGCGATGAGTCAACACCATGGTGTCCAGGCAAGGAGCAGGTGTCCCTGAGAATCTAAACATTCTAGAGAGTAACTGAGAACATACCAAGAAAAACAGTCTCATTGCTCAAACACAATAGCCAAAGAGTCAAAAAATTAGCTTAGAAGCAGTTTAGAGATGGGAGATGGCACAGAGCTCTAGAGATATCCTATTGCCATCCAAGACTGCCCCATATTTAAATCCTAATAAACTCATCTGCTCCTCAAGCTGGACTTGTCCCAGTCATTCTTTGGTCTCTCGGCTCCTTCCCACTGATTGGGACATTATAGTACCAGGTTTTCCTCGTAACAACCCCTAACAAAATTCCAGTCATTTTTCACAAAAACAGAAATAACAATACTATAATTTGTATGGTACCACAGAAGACCTGAATAGCCAAATCAATCTTGAACAAAAAGAACAAGTTTGTGACATCACACTACCTGACTTCAAAATCTATTATAAAACAATAGTAACCAAAACAGCATGGTACTGGCATAAAAAGATATGTTGACCAGTGGAACAGAAGAGCCCAGAAATAAACCAACACACCTATAGGCAATTAACTTTCAACTAATATGCCGACACCACACAATGAAGCCAGTCTCTTCAATAAATGGTGTTGGGAAAACTGACTATACATAGGCAGAAAAATGAAATTGAATCCTTATTTCACACCACATATAAAAATCAACTCGAAATAGTTTAAAGACTTAAACTAAGACCTCAAACTATAAAACTACTAGAACAAAACATAGGGGAAATGCTCTACAACACTAGTCTGGGCAAAGATTTCTTCGATATAAACCCAAGAACATAGACAACAAAAAATACATGGGGTGGCGTCAAACTAAAAAGCTTCTGGGTAGCAAAGGGAATAACAGAATGAAGCGACAACCTACAAATTCAAAGAAAATATATAAATCATACATCTGATAATGGGCTAATATCCAAAATACATAAGGAACTCCAATAATAAGAAAATGAACTCAATTAAATAATGGGCAAAGGATGTAAACAAACATTCCTTAAAAGATACAAATGGCCAACGAAAAGATGCTCATCATTACTAATCAGAAAAATGCAATTAACATGAGATATCACCTTACACCTATTAGAATGACTTAGCAAATAGATAAAAGCATTGACACGTTGTGGAGAAAAGGGAATCCTTGCGCACTGTTGGTGGGGATGTAAATTAAAACAGCCAGTATTAAAATCAGTACAGAAACAGAAAACTAAAAACAGAATTGCTATATGATCCAACAATCCCACTTCTGGGTATATAGCTAAAGGAACTGAAGTCAGTGTGTCAAAAAAGTTTCTGTACCACTGTGTCTACTGCTGCATTATTCACAACAGCTAAGATATGGAAGCAACCTTAATGTCCATCATCATATGAATGAAAAACAAAAAGTGGCATATATACTCAACAGAATACTAGTCAGCTCTATAAAAGAAAGAAATTTTGTCACATATGACAACATGGATGAACCTGGAAGACATTATACTAAATTAAATAAGCCAGGCACAAAAAGGTAAATACTATGTGATCCCAGTTATCTGTGCAATCTAAAAAAAGGTAAACTGGTAGAAGTAGAATGGTGGTTACCAGAGACTGGGGAAAGAGGGGTGGATAGGAAAAGGAGAGATACTGATCAAAGGGTACAAAACTTCGGTTAGCAGGAATAAACTTTACTTACCTATTATAGAGAATGGTGAGTATAACAAATAATGCATTGTACATTTCAAAAATACTAAAAGAGATCTTAAGTGTTGATTTTTTTTACCACAAAAAAAATGGTATGAGGCAATAAAGTTGATTTAATCATTCTACAATGTAAACATGTATCAAAACATCACATTGTACTCCATATATACAATATATACAATCATCAATTAAAATTTTAATAACACAAAGGAAAAATAAAGTGGCATAGTTTTCAACTATCATTTAAAATTAATTCATTGCAAATTAAACTATTCAACTAGTGAATACCTATTAAGTGCCAGGCACTTATAAAATAAGTTGGCTCTTTAGTACTTAGTAAATTTATTTTGATGCATGATGAAAATAAAAGGGAAATTAAACATGTATATAATATGAAAATAGGTTTTAGTGAAGAAATAAAAACTGAGTTTGATTTTAAAATCTGTGACATCATAAACAAACTACTACTTCAAACATAAGCTAAAGTTAACTCATACAGAGCTCTATGTACTGGTTAAGACGACCCCACTAAGAAATGAACAATCTGATATACACTTATTTTTTTCATACATAAATCTTTAATGATAAAAGAAGCTGATAAGATGCTATGCACCAAGAAATTCATAAAGGTATTTTACTTTTTTCAAAAATAATACAAGTAAACTATAGATACAAATTGTGCGGCAGGGCAACCTGACTTATTTCAGGGACAGATAACTCTAGTGTACTTAAGATCTGGCTAAATATTTAGAATTCCTGTAAGCTTTATAAAAAAGAACAGGAAAAGAAAGATGAAGTTATCTATTAAAATGTTAACAGTAGTTCTCTCTGGAAGATAGGATTGTTCAGTTTTTTACTTTCTTTCTTCCAGAGGTACAACCTATATTTTTGAATTCAGAAAAAGAAAACATATTTAAGGGTAAGATAATATATTTTAAATATTGCATACTGAATGCTAAGGAACTTAGATTTTATTCTGATTATGACTGAGATTTGCTGAAGGATTTTAATCATCAAGTTGACATCTCATGAACCAATACTTGAAGCAACCCTGGGTACTGTAGCCTAGAGACTTTGAAAATTGCTTCAAGTACATGACTGGATAGCATAAACAAGTGATTGCACATGTATTCTGCATTATTTTGGACACATTTGGATCCTGAGTTAAAGGAACAATCAGATTGTGAAATAAGTCTTTCTAACTAGAGTCACCTAAAAATGAAAGGTCGATCTATCAAATCATGAGTTCTTCAATGACAGATGACTAGCTGTGAGGTTTATTTTAGCAATATGGAAGTTTAGGTCAAAGGCAATACAGTAAAGTGGGTTTGTAGTCACAGACTTGGATCTGATTCCCAACTCAACATATAGTGTCTGTTATTTACCCCCAACATGTCATTTTAACCTCTAAACCTCAGCTTTCTTGTCTATAATATGAAGACACCACTTACCACCACAGAATCACTGTAGTAATTAATGCTAATACATGACCCTAGCACATAGACATTGAAAACAGAAAAGCCTAATTACTCTCACTCCTATTTAAGGAGCCAATGATTCGATGATTAAAAGCAATAACATGATTTAAATTGGTTTAGCAGAATAATAACAAACATAAAAAGTAGTACATATGAATCAAGCACAGTGGTTCATGCTTGTAATCCCAGCCCTTGTGAGGCTGAGGTAAGAGAACTGCTTGGGCCCAGGAGTTCGAGACCAGCCTGGACAACACACTGAGACCCTGTTTCTACGAAAAAAGTAAAAATCTGCCGGGCATTGTGGCACACACCTGTAGACCCAGCTACTCTGGAGACTGAGGTGGATCAGTTCAGCCCAGAAAGTCAAGGCTGCAGTAAGCTATGATCACTTCACTGTACTCTAGCCTAAATGACAGAGCAAAACCATTTAAAATAAAAAAGGATTAGATCTGGAAAACCAGCTTTTCTGTATCTGTATACTAACTGGCAATACCAGAAACATGCTTTCTCAAATCAAGATCAGCACTGCTGCTCTGCCCAGGCCAAGGAAACAGATGAAGGGAAAGAACATAAGAGTAGAATACAGAAGATAAGAAGGTAGGATAGAATAAAGATCTGAGTCCCAAACTGCTACCTTTATCCAGGTAAATAAATTTCAACAAAAGAAGTACCAAACCTCTTAGGCTTTCTAGTTAAAAGGCTATCTTTCTTATTCACAAAAGATTCAAATAGATCAAAGTTGGAAATACAACTGGTGCTCAATAAGTACTTATCAATTAATATGTGTACATTTTACTTCCTAGCCTAATGGTAAGCTACTACGGAGACACTACTGTCAAAGTCGGCAGAATCATCAAACATATTTGTTAACTTTGTTCCTGAATTAAGAGGTATATTTAATTCCATTATATAAACCCAAAATGTATTATGAAATCAGAGATCTTGCCAGGAATATCCCATGCCCTTCCCCTACTTTCACATGCGTAAAGAAGAAATATTCCATTCATTTACAATAAAGATATCCACTCCTTGCATAAAGAAAAATAATTAAATATGATGAACACTAGCATGCACAGATATGAAGACAGAGACTTTTGTCTTTATTGTTCACTGTTGTCTCTACAGCATCTAGAAACATATCTGCAACATAGCAGTTGCAAAATAAATACTCACTAAATAAATGAATGAATGACTCTTTGAAGAAATAATCTGGGGCAACCTAAAGAAATTTTTTTTTCAATGTTAATATTTTGATTAAGGCTTTGGAAGAGTCTTATTATTTTAAATAATACTTTCCCCAACTACTCTTACAGAATACCTCAAAAGAAAGAAAATTTATTTTACTTTATAGAACCGATGATACTGACCTAATTGAGCCAAACAGAAAACTTTGGAAAAAACTTTCTATAAAACATTGTTTTAATATAATTTTATAAGCATTTATTACATCAAAATTCACATTTAGAGGATCCAGAGGACTTTCATAGAAAATTCTAAAGCATATTTAATTAGGTTTTAACAATAGGGGAGAACTTACTACAGCACAGCCTTAAAAAGTCAAGACTACTACTGAGAATTAAGTGCAGTTCTACCAAGAACTAGAAATGAACTGCGTGCATAGTGTCACTTAAAGCAAAGTTTCATGAAACTATAATACATTTCTATGAATATATCAGTGGCAAACATCATTGGCTTCCAAAAAACTGACACTAAAGGAATTTCCAATCCAAACACAAGCACATGGCTTTCATTCAATATAGAGCTATGAAAATTCTATCAAGAGACCCTGAATCCTTAAGTACTTGTAACATGATTTTATGCTGTAACACTAGTACAAAACACATCAACTCTAATGCATAGATTATGACACATGATAACAGGATACCAAGGAAAGCCTTTTTCTATATCAGAAAATGCCAAGTTCTCCAGTACTGCATAGGCTGGTCATTGCTGATCCAGTGAAAAACTACATCCTCCAGCTTGAGCAGTATTGTAGGATTCACAAATCTTACATTTCATGCCTAATATATGGTACTGAACAGTGGATCGTCCATTACAGTCATTGCAGAGAATCTGAAAAGAGATGAATTCAAATGAAATATTTTAACCTTATAAATACAAGTTGCATTGTCTGCTCATAATAATCCCTTGAAAATCATATTAAAGATGTGAAAGTACATATATAAGTCTAAATATGTCCAAAAGTAGAAATTTCTTTTTATTTTTTTCACTGAAAACTCTAAAAGGCTATTGAGGTGGCTCTGAATTCAGGAAGTGAAAAGGCAGATTTGAGAAAAACAAAAAAGCTTATTTTAAAATAGTTTCCAAATATTAAATAGTATAAATAGTACAAGCAAGAAAATTAACCTAGGCATAATCAAATCAATACCTGATACTTACAATTCAAAATAACATACACAATTTCATTATCTTTCAGTCAGAAATGTATCTCAGTTAATAAAACCAAAATTTTTAGACTTTGCATATATTTATAAAAATATATACTTTTTTATATATTTTAGTATTAAAATTAATATTTTTGCTTATTTTTTAGGTTTAGTATACTAAGTTCCCTGTCTTCTCTGCCTCAGGAATGAATTAAATTCCAAAAGCAGTAATTCCTAAAATTGACTAAATAGAGAGAGAGGCTCTTCACTCATGCCTACAATAACAAGAAGATGCTGTTTAGCAATTAATTTCTTCTAATGCTAAGAACCTGAAAAATAACAAAGGTGTTAACCTGAAAATCAATACACACTATGCAAGAAGAGCTCTAGCTTTTGAGTATTCACACTACAATAAGCAGAAAATTTCCAAATTTGCTCTAAATTATAATTTGGAAAATAATTCTTTAAAAAATATGATCTAAATGAAGAAAGTGGATTAGTGGTTGCCTAGGCCTCGGGCATTAGGGGATGACTGCTAATGGGTAGGAGCATTTCTTTTTTGGGATGATAAAAATGTTGTAAATTGTGGGGTTTGCATAACTACATGAATATTTTAAAACGTACCAAATTGTACAATTTAAATGAATGAGTTGTATGATATGTGAACTGCATCTTAATGAAGCCATTATTTCAAAAAATTATCTACATGGAACATAGCACACTTCGGCCTCTAGTCAAACATCGCATGATTATCGGTTAGTATCCCAAAAGTGATTTTTCATTGCCCTGACAATTTAATTATCCACATGAATTATAAATCACTCCAGTGTAAATAAAACAAAAAATAAATTTCATTTGGCTTTGCTAAGTGGTTTTTATTCTTGTATGCTGAAATATTTGAAGATGTTCAGAAAATGTGTAATATAACCAAAAATTATCTAGCCAGAAAACAATCTAGGCTTTCCCATTCTTATCTACAACTCAATGCTATGGCTGAGAAGGGACGGCAACACATCTCAATTAAAGGGAAAAAGATGATCACTCTCCGTAAGACAAAAGGCACAGAAACAACCTTTTATGCTTTAGGTTGCAGGCTAATTGCAACCAAATAAAGAAAGTCAAGACACTCTGAATCTATTCTGGTTCGGGGCTGCCTGAACACAAATTGCTTCTCAATTAAGGTCTGTTAAATTTCATTTGTATAAGGTTTTTCTTCAAACAGCTGGCATCAGAAGTGCGATTTGAAATAGAGCTTTCAGTGACCCCCAGGAGCACCAAGGGACCCAGTAAGGTGCCTCTTGGGAGTCCACTGCTCTCTCACAGCAATTAGGAATCATGGTAAGTTCTCTCTTAGATTCTAAAGCTCCACGGATTTGTGTCTAAAGCTCAACGGATTTGTGTTTTGAGCTATCCAAGTTTTTTTGAACACATTTTTTATCTGAATTGGATTCAGAAGTTGCAACAAAAACTGGATTAGGTCCAGGATCCAATTACCTTGGATCTAGCTAAAGCCCTCTTATGTCCGACTGGGTCAGGCAGAAGAACAGTAAAATGGCAAAACAGCAGGGCATGTAAACTTGGCTTTTGGAAAAAAATTCACAGGGTTTTTTGTGTCCTGCACCCTTTGACTCTTTTTCTTGCATGCTTAAGTAGGGAAAAATCACTGGTTAAGTGTACCATGGAAATATGAGAGCCAAAGCCAAGTTTCAAGGTGAAAATAGGATCCTTAATTTCTGACGAACTGAGCAATCTACCGGCTCTGCCTACATTTACAAATCTAAGTATTAGGCCCCAGAAGCAGCAAACACCTTTTAAACATTTTATAGAAGGATAAAATGCCATTTGCTTATAGAAATGGCAAAATCGGGGCTGGGCGCGGTGGCTCACACCTGTAATCCCAGCACTTTGGGAGGCCGAGGTGGGTGGATCACAAGGTCAAGAGATTGAGACCATCCTGGTCAACATGGTGAAACCCTGTCTCTACTAAAAATACAAAAAATTAGCTGGGCGTGGTGGTGCGTGCCTGTAATCCCAGCTACTCAGGAAGCTGAGGCAGGAGAATTGCCTGAACCCAGGAGGCGGAGGTTGCGGTGAGCCGAGATCGCGCCATTGCACTCCAGCCTGGGTAACAAGAGCGAAACTCCGTCTCAAAAAAAAAAAAAAGAAATGGCAAAATCTTACTAAAGGTAATTTAAAATTATAATGGAACGTTCCAAATGAACACCTAAAACTACAGTCTAAGAAATGCATTTGACAATGGCCATAAGGAGCTGTTAGAGTTTAAGAAGCAAATAAAAAGCTTAAGAGAAATTATGAGCCTTTTGGCTTAGTTGGAATACTGCTCTGAAGGCTAAAAGAAAGCTAGCCTGTTAGGCTAAAAAAAAAAGCAAAAAGGTAGCGAGAAGAAAGCTAGTTAAAAATCTTACAAACATTTCCCTATTTAATGTTTATAAAATATAGGCCCTTAGGTAAAGCAGACTTGCTTCTTTTTCAGATCTATCCATGCTGAGTCCAGACACAGAGATGGACGGTAAAATATTTTAATTTTTTTAGTAAACTGCAAACAATAAAAAAGAATGTTTTCTTTCCCCTACTCTCTTAGTGGGCTCCACCCTAAACTCAGTAATTTTAGCTAAGAAACAACAGTTAAATTTTTAAAAACCATCTATGGAACTAAAACATCTTCCTGGCATTTAACTGGCTATACTATACTGAAGGCTGTCCTGAAACCCTTTTGGTAAAATAAATTTATATGTATAAAAGAAATTTCCATTTGTAAAGGTGTCTGTGTATACTAGGAACTCTTAGCACTGTTTTAAATTTACATAACAAGTCACATCTTTGTTTAAGGTGATTTTCTGGCCATATTGTCTTAACTTTTACTTACACCATTTTTTCCTTGGTTTGAGCAAATGATGGTAAATATTTATGTGTAAAGTTTTAGTTCTGTGCTTTTGAGATATAAATTTTCTACCTTGTTTAACCTAAGAGTGGGCCCTTTAGAAATGCATACTTAGGGCTGCCTAGCTAACAACTGCTTAGGGCAATGAAACAGGTAATTGGAAAACTGATAGTCTGAATGGGGAATAGAAAAATGAGAATCCTTTAGGAAAAGCTCTAAGTTCTGCTTCTGCCTATGTCCGTATTCCTATAAGTGTTATATGTATGTGATAACACTTGGTAAATAAAGCCAGTTTTTATATTGTTAGTAAAATAGGAGTGGCTTCAAAGGTGTCTGTTGAATATAATTCAACACTTGATTGATTTGACTGTGAGCTTATGTTTTGGGTTTTGAACCTCTAGATTATGAAGTATGACGAGGTGAGGCCTGTGTACATGTTCTCAGTGCCTAGGCCTGTAGCTACAAGGCAGAATCAAGCCTACTAGGGCTTCTTCTCTGCCACCTGTGTCATAATTTCAAATTTATTTTCAGTAATTTAAAATCTTAGAGTCATATGTTTAAGTAAATAATCATAAAACTTTTAAGTCATTTGTAAGTTAAAATGCTAAAACATTAATTATAAGTTTAAGTTTATATACTTTGGCATCTTATTTTTATATAGCATAGAAAAGGTAAATATATTTAGATCTCTTAATAATTAATCATTTAAGGAAATATCCTTCCAAAAAATTAAAATGGTTTCCATCTACAAATACTGATACAAACCAGTTCAAAATTACTTCTTAGGGTTTTCACTGGAAATTAGGATTACTAAAGAGTTAAAATTGTAGTTAATATAGGTAATTAAAACTACCAGATAAAGAAAAACAATTCCCTACACAGTGTAAAAACAAGTGACCTGGCGTGGTGGCTCATGCCTGTAATCTCAGCACTTTGGGAGGCTGAGGCGGGTGGTTCACCTGAGGTCAGGAGTTCGAGACCAGCCTGGCCAACATGGCAAAACCCCATCTCTACTAAAAAATACAAAAATTAGCTAGGCATGGTAGCAGACACCTATAATCCCAACTACTCGGGAGGCTGAGGCAGGAGAATCACTTGAACTCGGGAGGCAGAGGTTGCAGAGATTTCAAAAAAATAAATAAATAAAAATAATAAAAAATAAGTAAGACATACTTTTGGTGAGAAAAGTTACAAAGATGTGCTTAAAAATTTTTTGGTCTAGCTTGAAGTTACTTAAAGGTTGTTTCAAATTCGAGGAATAAAAAAGATGTAGACTACAATATAGAACATTCAAAAGAAGGAATTTTTAAAGTTTATAAGGAAATATAAAAGTTTATGGAAATCTTCTGTGGTCAAAAACTGACAGATTGGATGGATTTGTTTATAAGGTTTTATTAAAATTAGCTTTAGTCCTGATACTACAAAGGTAAAATCTGGCTTTCTCTTTCGAACAGAGATTTCATGTAGTATTAATAAGACAGTAAAATATTTTTGTGTACTTTTTTGAATAAACTGCAAATAATAAAAAGAGAAGACAAGGGGAGACAGATTTTCTCACAAACTGTCTTAGGACTTTTGATTGTTTAGAAAACTGAGTTTCAAAGAGTAAAAGTAATTGCTTTTTAAAACCTGTTAATTCTCATATTGGCTATACACAATGACTATGATTTTACAGTGACTTGTGATCTTATTTTGGTCAAGTGCTTTAGATCTTCAACACACTTGACAAGCTTCCCAAAATCAAATTTCAACTTAAAAATTAAGTCTTTTCCCTGGAACCAACCCAAATGCCCATCAATGATAGAATGAACGAAGAAAATACAGAATACTATGCAGCCATAAAAAAAGATGAGTTCGTGTCCTTTGTAAAGACATGGATGAATCTGGAAACCATCATTTTCAGCAAACTGACACAAGAACAGAAAAACAAACACCTAATGTTTTCACTCATAGGTGGGTGATGAACAATGAGAACAGTTGGGCACAGGGAAGGGAACAACACTCACTCGGCTAGGCGGGAGGTGGGTGGAGAAGAGGGGAGGGAAAACAGGGGCTTGGGGAGGATGGCGAGGGATAACACCAGGAGAAATGCCTGATGTAGGTGACGGGGGCCGGGGATGGAGACAGCAAACCACCATGGCACGTATGCACCTATGCAACAATCCTGCAGGATGCAGGATATGCACATGCACCCCAGAGCCCAAAGTACAATTAAAAAGAAAAAAAATTAAGTCTTTTTTTTTTTTTAACCTTTAAGTTTGGCATGCTACAAAGGGTCCCTGCAGCATCCAAAAGAGAGGAAAAAAAGGATTATTTGATTTGTTAAATTATATAGGAAGCATTGTCAAATAAAAAATGATATTTAACCTTTGTGTTATATTTTTTATTAAAATTTATTCCAAGATTATATGAGATTCTAAAATTCTTTTGTCTGGGTATGTGCTATCAGTCTTAATTATGGTTATTGTGTTATTGCAGGCCACAGAAATAACCAATGTCTTTGTTAATCACATCTTTAACTGTAACCATTTTAAGTTGTTTCCACAGTTAAATGCTTAATTCTGATGCAGCTTCTCTCAAAACTTCACAAGCAAGCAAAATCCTAGAGTACTGTGTCTTCAAGAAGGTTCGTGAAAGGATGAAAAGGACCCTGACAAGCACTCTGAAATACAGATTTCTGATAATTTTAGGACTTGGACTGGATAACAATTCCTTGAACTCTAATGGAGAAACTGGTTTATAAAACTGCTAACCCAAGCAGGATAAAAATTGAATATCAAGAAAATAGTTGGCCAGCTTTTCATATTAAATCAGCCAGTATTGAAATTGTTTAGATTTCAATCAACTCCACAATCCAAGTCAAATTATCTATAATAACCCTTCAGTTATCAGTGGTAGGCACCTAACCTGGTATTTAGAGGACACAAATCCAATGTTAAGCATGGACTCACAGAGAACCTGGATAGCCACCTGGCCCTTCGTAAATCCTTAAAGCTTCCATTATTAAAAGTTCTGAATTCCATGGCTTATCATGGAAAAGATAAACTAATCCAAATTTTATATAAAATTTATATATGTTGCTAAATTGCTAAAATAATTTATGACCGTTTGCTTTGTTGAAACCATAATCCTGGGAAGATAATCAAAACTTCAAGTACACATTTCTGCTACTTGATGGACCATTTACGTATTTATAGAGCAATTACATTCAATTGTCATTTTCAGTGCATGTTTTCTGGTTGTATAGAAGGTATCCCATGCAAGAGGATTAATGCTATTACAGTGGCTAAAAGGTTATTATAAAATGTGTTTCTCTCATGGGACATTCCTGGAGAAAGTTCCAGTGACAGGGGTACTTATTTCACTGGACAAGTTGTAAAGTAGTTAAATAAGATATTACAGATACAATAGCATTAGGCAAAACTAACTGAATTGACTGGATTGCCTTAGTCAAAGATTGATGATAATCAGATCCGATTGGAGTGGAAAACATAAGTTGACCCCTTACAAAATCATCACTGGAAAGCATATGCACCTAATAACAGAACCTCATGTATCTTCCACTACTAAACTCTGATATGACTAAATGCTATAAGATTTTTATGCATTATACCAATGTATTTTCACCAGGTAAAGAAAATTTTGATGATCCAATGACTAAGAACAATCAAACCCTTCACAATCTAGAATCTGGAGATTGGGTCTTCTGAGAACATCAGAGAAAGACTGCCTTTCCAATCTACACTGCAATAAAGCTTCTGGACTTTGAACCTTAGGTTCATTATCTGACAATTCAGAAGGGACTCTCCGCACTCTTGGAACTGGACACCCATTAGAGACCTGAAGGTAAAGTTAACTAGGAAAGTTTCTCCCCAGAAGCAAGCAGCATCTTAGTGTGGACAGTTTTTCCCCCAAGATCATGGATCAAGACTTCTCTGTAATTATGAGACTCTTCTCTCTCAATTTGTTACTTGCTTATGATTCTGTGAACAACAGAAGTGAAAAAGGGGTCTCCCATGTGCACTTGAAAAAAAATAAGTCTCGGATGGAATAAAAAGGGTAACAAACACTAAAAACCAAAACGTCATCTCAAAAATCAGCAAATATGTTCTCCTAAAATAAAATGTAAAATAATTAAAAATAAAACATACTTAAAATGTCCCACCAGTGATCCAACCCTAGCCATTTATATTACTGACTGACTGGCAAGTAATGTGTAAACAATTCAGAATAAAGTTTTTGCCTGCCATCTAGTGTTGGAAAAAACTACATAAAGGTATCCTTAGGACATTTTTCCTAATCTGAGCTAATTATTTAACTAAAATTTAAAAATTATTAATCATCACATTAGCATCTGTGTCAAACCAATAGTTTCTTCTGGCAAATTTGAGCAGGAGGGCAAAAATAAAGAAGAGTGTCAACAAGGAATCTACGAAGTTTTAAGTACTGATTCTACTCACATCCACAGTCATGTTCTGATATTCTGATGGCATAGGAGTCTGTGCTACTTCAGCATCTAGCTGTCTCCAATACCTGGTCATATCGAAAGCAGAGTGCATACATAATGGACATCTGTAGCCTCTAACAGAGATAGAAAGGTTATTTTCCAAACATTAAATAAAGAATATATTAACTGAGGTATACAAAAAGATGCAAGCTAATTGGCACATGAATCATTCAAGATAGGCATTATCCTCTATTTCAGCATAATCGCTTAGGAACCTAGGAACTTTCACACTATAAAACTTTTAAATTAATTCCTGTATACTTAAAACTAAGTCTTTTTTCTCAGTCCTATAAAATGGAGAAGTAGTAGTCCATATTATTTGTAGAATACAGATCATATATTTTTACAAACTAAGCTACTCCTTAGCTAAACAATCTTAATTTCTCAATATACTCATGCAAAGAGACTCTTTTTGTTAAAATTATCCAGATCATATTATTTCCTTTCTAAAATTTTGAAAAAAAAAAAAACAAAATCACCTCTATCTAGCTCTTCAAATTTTTGCTCATCAATTTGTAGGACCAAAATCCAGTCTCCTGTTTTCAATTATTTTCACATAATTTTAATATCCATTCCATTAATAAAGTCTTAGCTCTAAATGATCGCTTCACATACTTTCTTTGTAGTCCATTATACTTGGCCAGTATAACAGCCTAACAAATTTTAGCAATATTCTTCACATTTTTACAACATAACTGCACCTGGCATAGACTGTGCTTCCTGGTATACATTGCCAGAAAAAAAAGAGGTATCTATCTCCAAATGGGAGGAGGCGAGGCTTAAGAGGAACATATGGACAAGGTATGTAGTTCTATATCCAAGACGCTTTGTCCAGTTTTAACACTATTCATCTATGCTACCCATTTCAATATAAATATCTGCTATGCCCAGTACAGTATAAGTAACAATGTTTGTCCAGCTCCCCACCCCACACACATAACAAAATCAAACATCTTACAATTATTTTTAAAATCCCAAACACTCACTCTTTCAGCATTTCTTCATAACATGTTCTGAAAGAAAATAAACGATTATTTTAGTAAAACAAAAACTATCTCTACTATTTTCAAACATCATTGAGAAAAAAATGTTACTTTACCTATGTAAAAGATGTCCACATGGCAAGACATGAGCAACAACACGAGATGTGTGAATGTCCTGTCAAGGAAATAAATTTCAGTGTTTGTATGAAGACAATATAAACATCCAAGTATTTTAAATTCAAGAGCTGAGACTTCCAAAGTAAAAAATATTTTAAGCCTACCTCCAAACATATTGGACAATTCTGTCGGGACACATTTTCAATACACTGTTTAAAAGAGAAATTCACATTAGCAAAAGTTTAACTATATGTAAATGTCAGGTATTATATAATATTAATATATATTAATAATATATAGTATTAATAATAAAAACTAACAAAACCAACTTACTAAAAATAAAAGCTAACATTAATACATGCTTCTTATATGTCAGAAAAGAGTTGTTTAATAGTTATTTAATTCTCACACTATTTCAGGCTTGGCACATTACCTGATACAATGAAAATGCTCAATAAACATTACGGAGATTACCTTCATTTCACAGATAAGGAAAGTGACTTAGGAATTCAAGACATTTACCCAAGATCCAAAGATAATAAGATTTGGAACCTTTGCATATTATGTATGTTTTGCCCCAAAGCCAGTGACCTAAATTAGTAAGCTCAACAACTTACTAATAATATTGGTAATAGTAATAGTTCATATTATTAAAATTTACTACATGCCATGCTCATCACAGTACCTGTATAAGATCAATTAAGGGGGAGGATCCAAGATGGCCGTTTAGGAACAGCTCAGGATTGCAGCTCCCAGTGAAAGCGTAGAGAGTGAGTGGACGCCGCATTTTTATTGCCCACAGACTAGGCAATTCCCAGGCGGAGGAGCTCCACAGGTCGCCAGCGCAGCTGTTTCGGCCAGCGCAGCTGCTTTGCCCCGCGCAGCTGCGTTGTCAGCGCCCCAGAGCAGCGGTTCTGTGTACAAAATACACCGGTCCGGGTGCCCTTTTGGCTGGCAATTGGAGCCACAGGAAGTCGCCCATTTGTCTGTTTAAAAAGGGGACTGAGCAGGGAACCAGGACAGTAGATTCCAGGGCAAAAAAAAAAAAAAAAAAAAAAAGCGTCACAAACCTCAGTGCCACTGTTTAAGCCTGCGCAGTGAGTGGCCACAGGGGAAAACAAACAGACCCCGGCGCCTCTTCAACAGACGACTGAACACCAACTTAAAAAAGGCTCTGAGGCAGGAAGCCAGGCGATCAGGCTCGGCTGGTCCCACCCCCACAAAAGAACAGCAACCAGAAACTCTGGACTGAGAATTTCACAGCAAGCGCAGCTGAACCTGGGAGGGTCCAGCTCTGTGGGGGAGGGGCGTCCACCATTAGCGAGGCAGCCCGCCACGACGGAGGTAGTCAGCCAATGCTGAGGCAGCCCGCCGTTGCCAAGGCAACGTGCCATTGCTGAGGCAGCCAGCCATTGCCAAGGCAACTCGCCACAGCAGAGAGACTCCGCCTCAACAGAGGAAGGCCGCCATTGCCAAAGCAGTTCTAATTACACCCATATAAACAGGACTGCAGGGAAGTACACTCGGCAGCTGGGCGAAGCCCACAGCAGCTCAGCAAAGCCTCTACAGGCAGACAGTGACTAGGCTGCCCCCTTGCTGGGCAGGACAGCTCTGAAGGGAAAAAAAAAAAAAGAGAAGGTAGCAGCATAACCAAAACTCATAAAGCCCTAAATCCCTGGGACAGAGCACCTGCGAACAAAAAGCAGTTTATGAGTTCTGCTGCAGCAGACCTAAACGTACCTGCCCAGCAGCTCTGAATGAACAACAGAGCTCACTGCTCACCATCTGAGCTCCTATAAAGAAGAGACCGTCTCCTCAAGCAGCTCCCTGACTCCTATATATCCAAAGAGACACCTCATAAAGGAGAGATCAGATTGACACTAGGCGGGTATCCTTCTGGGACAAAGATAGCAGAAGAAGAAAACTGGTAACAACCCTTACTGTTCAGCAGCTGCTGCAGGTGAACCCCAGGCAAGCAGGGCCTGGAGTGAACCTCAGCAGACCTACAGCAGAGGGGCCAGACTGACAGAAGGAAAACCAAGAAACAGAAATAATCTCACCATCAACAAACAGAACGTCAATCTGAAAGATTTGAGACCCAATCTGAAAGCCAGCAACTACAAAGTGGACAGGTGGATAAATCCTTAAAGATGGGAAGAAACCAGCACAAAAAGGATGAAAACACCCGAAACCAGAACACCTCTCCTCCTACAAGGGATCACAACTCCTCACCAGCAAGAGAACAAGGTTGGAGGGAGAACGAGTATGATGAAATGACAGAATCAGACTTCAGAAGGTGGGTAGTAAGAAACTTCTGTGAACTTAAAGAACATGTTCTAACCAAATATAAAAAAAACTAAGAACCATGAAAAAAGATTTGACGAAATGCTAACGAGAATGGACAAAATAGAAAGGAATATAAGTGAATTGATGGAGCTGAAAAACGCAACACGAGAACTTCGCGAAGCATGCACAAGTATCAACAGCCAAATTGACCAAGCAGAAGAAAGGATATCAGAGGTCGAAGATCAACTCAATGAAATAAAACGGGAAGGCAAGACTGGAGAAAAAAGAGTAAAAAGGAATGAACAAAATCTCCAAGAAATGTGGGACTATGTGAAAAGACCTAATCTACGTTTGATAGGCGTACCTGAATGCGACGAAGAGAATGAATCCAAGCTGGAAAATACTCTTCAGGATATTATCCAGGAAAACTTCTCCAACCTAGCAAGGCAGGCAAACATTCAAGTCCAGGAAATACAGAGAACACCACAAAGATATTCGTCAAGAAGAGCAACCCCAAGGCACATAATCGTCAGATTCACCAAGGTCGAAATGAAGGAGAAATTACTAAGGGCAACCAGAGAGAAAGGTCGGGTTACCCACAAAGGGAAGCCCATCAGACTCACAGCTGATCTCTCCGCAGAAACCCTACAAGCCAGAAGAGAGTGGGGGCCAATATTCAACATCCTTAAAGGAAAGAACTTTCAACCCACAATCTCCTATCCAGCCAAACTAAGCTTCATAAGTGAAGGAAAAATAAAATACTTTGGGAACATGCAAGTACTCAGAGATTTCGTCACCACCAGGCCAGCTCTACAAGAGCTCCTGAAAGAGGCGCTACACATATAAAGGAAGAACAAATACCAGCTCAACTAAAGGGCAAAACACCCAGCTAGCACCAAAATGGCAGTATCAAATTCACACATAACAATATTAACACTAAATGTAAATGGACTAAATGCCCCAATCAAAAGACACAGACTGGCAAACTGGATAAAAAGCTAAAACCCATCGGTGTGCTGTATCCAGGAAACCCATCTCACATGCAAGGATACACAAAGGCTCAAAATAAAGGGATGGAGGAAGATTTACCAAGCAAATGGAGAGCAAAAAAAAGCAGGAGTTGCAATTCTCATCTCTGATAAATTAGACTTTAAAGCAACAAAGATCAAAAGAGACAAAGAAGGACATTACATAGTGGTAAAAGGATCAATACAACAAGAAGAGCTAACGATCCTAAATATATACGCACCCAATATAGGAGCACCCAGATACATAAGGCAAGTTCTTAATGACTTACAAAGAGACTTAGACTCCCACACAATAATAGTGGGAGACTTTAACACCCCATTGTCAACATTAGACAGATCAACCAGACAGAAAATTAACAAGGATATCCAGGACTTGAACTCAGACCCGGACCAAGCAAACCTAATAGACATTTACAGAACTCTCCACCCCAAATCCACAGAATATACTTTCTCCTCAGCACCACATCACACCTACTCTAATATTGACCACATAATTGGAAGTAAATCACTCCTCAGCAAATGCAAAAGAACGGAAATCATAACAAACAGTCTCTCAGACCACAGTGCAATCAAGTTAGAACTCAGAATTCAAAAACTAACCCAGAACCGCACAGCTTCATGGAAACTGAACAACTTGCTCTTGAATGTTGACTGGATAAACAATGAAATGAAGACAGAAATAAAGATGTTCTTTGAAACCAACGAGAATGAAGACACAACATACCAGAATCTCTGGGACACATTTAAAGCAGTCTCTAGAGGAAAATATATAGCAATAAGTGCTCACATGAGAAGCAAGGAGAGATCAAAAATTGACACCCTATCGTCAAAACTGAAAGAGCTAGAGGAGCAAGATCAAAAAACCTCAAAGTCTGGCAGAAGACAAGAAATAGCTAAGATCAGAGCAGAACTGAAGGAGATAGAGACACAAAAAACCCTTCAAAAAATCAACAAATCCAGGAGCTGGTTTTTCGAAAAGATCAACAAAATAGACAGACCACTAGCCAGATTAATAAAAAAGAAAAGAGAGAATAACCAAATTGATGCAATAAAAAACGATAAAGGGGATATCACCACAGATTCCACAGAAATTCAAACCATCATCAGAGATTATTACAAACAACTCTATGCACATAAGCTAATAAACCTGGTAGAAATGGATAAATTCCTGGACACTTGCCTCCTCCCAATCCTAAACCAGAAAGAAGCCGAAACCCTGAACAGACCCATAACAAGGTCTGAAGTTGAGGCAGCAATTAAGAGCTTACCACCCAAAAAAAGCCCAGGTCCAGATGGGTTCACAGCTGAATTCTACCAGACATACAAAGAGGAGCTGGTACCATTCCTTCTGAAACTATTCCAAACAATACAAAAAGAGGGAATTCTTCCCAAATCATTTTATGACACCAATATCATCCTGATTCCAAAACCCGGCAGAGACTCAACAAGAAAAGAATACTTCAGGCCAATATCCATGATGAACATAGATGCAAAAATCTTCAATAAAATACTGACAAGCCAATTGCAACGGCACATCAAAAAGCTTATCCACCATGATCAAGTAGGCTTCATCCCGGGGATGCAAGGCTGGTTCAACATACGCAAGTCTATAAACGTAATTCACCACATAAACAGAACCAAAGACAAAAACCACAATTATCTCAATTGATGCAGAGAAGGCCTTTGACAAAATTCACCAGCCCTTTATGCTAAAAACCCTCAATAAGCTAGGTACTGATAGAACATATCTCAAAATAATAAAAGCTATTTATGACAAACCAACAGCCAATATCATACTGAATGGGCAAAAACTGGAAGCATTCCCCTTGAAATGTGGCACCACACAAGGATGCCCTCTCTCACCACTGCTATTCAATATAGTATTAGAAGTTCTAGCCAGAGCAATCAGGCAAGAAAAAGAAATAAAGGGCATTCAAATAGGAAAGGAGGAAGTCAAATTGTCTCTATTTGCGGACGACATGATTGCATATCCAGAAGACCCCATCGTCTCAGCCCCAAATCTCCTGAAACTGATAAGCAAGTTCAGCAAAATCTCAGGGTACAAAATCAATGTGCAAAAATCACATGCATTCCTATACACCAATAACAGACTTAAAGAGAGCCAAATCAAGAACAAACTTCCATTCACAATTGCCACAAAGAGAATAAAATACCTAGGAATACAACTAACAAGGAACGTAAAGGACCTCTTCAGGGAGAACTACAAG
Organism: Sapajus apella; assembly: GCF_009761245.1. NCBI lineage: Eukaryota > Metazoa > Chordata > Mammalia > Primates > Cebidae > Sapajus > Sapajus apella. The sequence continues at coordinate 3,091,344 of NW_022437061.1, forward strand.
CCACTGCTCAACGAAATAAGAGAGGACACAAACAGATGGAAAAACATTCCATGTTCATGGTTAGGAAGAATCAATATCGTGAAAATGGCCATACTGCCCAAAGTAATTTACAGATTCAATGCTATCTCCATCAAGCTACCAATGACCTTCTTCACAGAACTGGAAAAAAACACCTTAAACTTCATATGGAACCAAAAGAGAGCCCGCATAGCCAAGTCAATTCTAAGCAAAAGGAACAAAGCGGGAGGCATCACGCTACCGGACTTCAAGCTATACTACAGGGCTACAGTAATCAAAACAGCATGGTACTGGTACCAAAACAGAGATATAGAACAATGGAACAGAACAGAGGTCTCGGAGGCAACACAACATATCTACAACCATCTGATCTTTGACAAACCAGACAAAAACAAGCAATGGGGAAAGGATTCCCTGTTCAATAAATGGTGTTGGGAAAGCTGGCTAGCCATGTGCAGAAAGCAGAAAATGGACCCCTTCCTGACACCTTACACTAAAATTAACTCCAGATGGATTAAAGACTTAAACATAAGACCTAACACCATAAAAACCCTAGAAGAAAATCTAGGCAAAACCATTCAGGACATAGGTGTAGGCAAGGACTTCATGACCAAAACACCAAAAGCATTGACAACAAAAGCCAAAATAGACAAATGGGACCTAATCAAACTCCACAGCTTCTGCACGGCAAAAGAAACAGTCATTAGAGTGAATCGGCAACCAACAGAATGGGAAAAAATTTTTGCTGTTCACCCATCTGACAAAGGGCTGATATCCAGAATTTACAAAGAACTAAAACAGATTTACAAGAAAAAGACCAACAAGGCCATTCAAAAGTGGGCAAAGGATATGAACAGACGCTTTACAAAAGAAGATATACATGAGGCCAACAAACATATGAAAAAATGCTCATCATCACTGGTCATCAGAGAAATGCAAATCAAAACTACAATGAGATACCATTTCACGCCAGTTAGAATGGCAATCATTAAAAAATCTGGAAACAACAGATGCTGGAGAGGATGTGGAGAAATAGGAACACTTTGCACTGTTGGTGGGAGTGTAAATTAGTTCAGCCATTGTGGAAGACAGTGTGGCGATTCCTCAAGGACATAGAAATAGAAATTCCATTTGACCCAGCAATCCCATTACTGAGTATATATGCAAAGGATTACAAATCGTTCTACTATAAGGACACGTGCACACGAATGTTCATTGCAGCACTGTTTACAATAGCAAAGACCTGGAACCAACCCAAATGCCCATCGACCATAGACTGGATAGGGAAAATGTGGCACATATACACCATGGAATATTATGCAGCCATCAAAAACGATGAGTTTGGGTCCTCTGTAGGGACATGGATGAACCTGGAAACCATCATTCTCAGCAAACTGACAGAAGACCAGAAGATCAAACATCGCATGTTCTCACTCATAGGTAGGTGTTGAACAATGAGAACACATGGACACAGGGAGGGGAGCACTACACACTGGGGTCAGTTGGGGGGAAATAGGGGAGGGACGGTGGGGTGTGGGGAGCTGGGGAGAGATAGCAAGGGGAGAAATGCCAGATGTAGGTGATGGGGAGGAAGGCAGCAAATCACACTGCCATGTGTGTGCCGATGCAACAATTTTGCATGTTCTTCACATGTACCCCAAAACCTAAAATGCAATAAAATAAATAAATGGGGAAAAAAAAAAAGACCAATTAAATGTCACAATCCTAGATGAAATAGGCTATGATTGCTATACCATCGTACAGTTAAAGCACTGGAGGCCTTGAGAAGGTAAGTAACTTCCAAAGTCACACATTAATTAATAAGAGGCAGAATTAAACTGGAGCTCCAGCAGGTTGACTTCAGAGCCCGAGTTCTTAATTTGACAAGATTTAATGTCTGATTAAATGGAGGGAGGAAAGAGTGCCATGGAAGACTCCCAGGTTTTTAATGGAAGCACTTAATAAATGGCAAGATCACTTAGTAATACAGACAATAAAAGATTACTGAAAAACAACAAAACAAAAACCATAACAAAAAATAAATACAAGTTTTTGAAAGCTGACAGTATAGTGGGGAGAAAAACCCTCAAAATAATAAGCTTAATACTAAGTTTAAAAAACTAGATTGTAATCCTAGCTCTGCTATTTACTAACTTGAGATTTTGGACTAGTCACCACTTCTTTACTCTTATGTTTCTTATTTATAAAACTAATACATATTTCATTTGATTGTAAAGTGAACTTCACACATACATTTTAACATCTCCACAATCACAACATATCTGATCATCAACAGCATCTTTGAGTTGATTGAATGCAAATACCGAGGTAAGGATGCAATGAATTAGTGTGTGTACATTCACACACACACTACACATGCTTCGGAAACCAGAACATCATAGAAATATAATCCATAAGATACTACTGACTCCACTAACATAGCTTGCCATCACCCCAAACTCAAGTTTAAAAACCAAACTCAATCTCTTATCTCCAAAAAATTTACAATCTACTAATCAAGTACCTTAAGCTGAGGCTGAAAATCTTCAGTCATCTTTACTAAGCCTCATTCTTTTTCCTTAATACCATTACCTGATCATATATGCTCATTATTCATCTCAATTTTCCTCACCACTTTACTATTTAGGCCAAATTCTAGCTAATAATATATTTCTGCAATAACTTCTTACCCTCATCTTCTATTGAGCCTACTATACTGCTAAGTAAATGATTTCAAACAGTCTCTTTCCAATTATGTCTATCTCTCTCTTTCTCAGCAGCTACAATGTTGCTACTTACACTGTTCTCCCTTATCTGGAATTTCCTCTATTTGAACAATTATCATTTATACTTCATTTTACACCAATCCTACATTCTCTAAACTCTTATAGTATGTAGAAGCAGTACTATAAATGTAATACTTTATTGGATTTTTTTTAAATGATGAAAAAGGGCCTGGGATTGTAACATAATTCCTATGTCCAGATTTAAAATATGTATAACTTAATTATAAAAAAAATATTAAAATATTTTCTGAATTTTCTTAGAATGTGGTGCTAATAAGGTTACACCACTCAGTATTCTTCTTGTTTTAAGGTTATTCTTAAAAGCAGTGCCAATGATAAGAACCCATAAACCAATCTGGAAGTTGTCAACATTATGCTAATAAGTGATATGAACGTTCTTACACTATAGAGAAGAAATGGAGTTGTAAATCAGATATTCCGTGGCATATATTTTTAAATATCTACTTGTTAATACTGCTTTTCAAAAAAGCAATATAGTTGTAGTTGGAAATATATGAAAATTAGCATGCTTACAAAATATAATAGAATTTAAGCTTGTTTTCAAAAACACTATAATACTTTAAAAATTATACAAACTAAATTATATACCTTGTGTCTTCCTTGAAGATTCATAGCTAGGCATAAGTTACATTTCAAACAATGGAAAAAATCTTCCTTTGGACCAATCCTAGCAAAACATATGAAAGTCAAAAGATTAGATTATTTTTTATAACAGTCATGATTTGTTCAATACATAAATATAAGTTTAGTCTCTATTAAAAAAATTTCCAGCCACATTGGAGAATATGAGATAAACCGCTATCTCCCCAACATCCCTCTCCAAATGTAAGCACTATACAGAGTGGTATCTACCCTTCTAAGGCTTTTTCTATAAACTTGCAAAAAGAAAGAGACACACACACTTCGGGTTTGGTTTCTTATGTTAATGGTTTCTTTCTACATATGCCATTCTGCGACTGTTTTTCACTTAATATATTCTGAAGATTTTATGTTTATCTACACAGAACCACTTCATTCTTCTTAATAGCTACATTAATGGCATGGATGTATAATAATTTTTTTAAATATTCCCTCATTGATATAATTTATGATCTTTAGTTGCTACAATGACACAATAAACATCCTTGTCCAGACATCACTTAGTTCACATGTGGATTATTTTTTACAAGATTCCTAGAAGTGAAACCACTGAGTCAGAAAATTTTGCAACATTAATTGTGATACTGCCAAACTGATCTCCAAATAGTCTGTACAAATTTATATTTCCACCAACACTGCAAGACAGTAACCATGTTCCCCATACTTTGGCTAACAATGGTTACTTGTATTATAGACAAACAAAAGATATCATTTTAATTTGCATTTCTCAAATTATGAGACAGGGAATGTACATTAATGTTTATGAACTACTTGGATTTCTCTGTGGATTGTTCATACGCTGTGTCCGTTTTTCTACTGGGGTATTTGTTTTTAACCAATTTACAGGTAAAAACATATAACATGAATATTACTTTTTTCATTTAGATATAATGAATATCAATGTTTTTACTTGCATGTATATTTATATATCATGAATACAATTTTTCATTTGCATATGTTATATTTACTTTTCTGTGATTTCTCTTAACTTTGTCATATAGCCATTTTTAATTACCATGTAGTAAAAAGCCATCAATATCATCCTGTATAGCTTATGCTTTCTGCCACTTGTTTAGAAAAGACTTTTGTAACCTATAGTTCATAAACAGACTCCTCTATGTATATGTCTAGTCTTACAGCTTTTCATTTTTATATTTTTCTGTAATCCATTTGAAATTTGTTAGGTATGGCAAAGGTTAGGTTGCTACTTATCCCTAAATATCTGTTCTCCACTTCTTCTACGTTAATAGGACATTTAGCTAGGCACTGAGCTATTCAGAACTGTCCTGAATAAAGACTATTTTCCAACATACCTGGAGGTTGGGAACAGAAGAGATACAAGAAAATGTTGTACTATGCCGTCGAGAGGAAAAATATGCCTTCCCTTCACCTAACTTCCCCCTTTCCACAGGTCAGAATATGAGGCATTTTAGACTACAGAGACAAGAAAACACCTTATGGATGAAAAGGCAAAAAACAAGAGGAAACTGAGTTCCCGTTTAGCTACACAATTCAGACTTTTCCATGCGAAATGAACTTCTGCCTTTCTTGAACCATTACTTTGAGTTTTTGTCACAAGATGCTAAATCCATATTCTAATGAATACAGTTTTAAGAGTCAATTTTTGGTTTCTGAATGGACAATCAATTATCCTAATGCTACCCCTTCCTGATTTGAAACGTCACTTTTGCCATAAATTCATGTTTGTTTGTGTATACACACACACTCTCTATGCTTGGTCATTTATCTATTCATCTATTCCTGCACAAATAGTAAACTATTTGAACTATATGGCTTTATCATGTTTTGATATGTGGAATGACAATCCACTCTTCATTGTTCTTCCTTCAAAATTTACACAGCTATTGTGAATTTTCTCTTACAAATGAACTTTAGAATAGCCTGTCAAACTCCGTAAGTAAAATCCTGCAGGAAGTTTCCACTACTGCTGAAGACAGGATAACCAGATCAGATCTACCCTCCCATCTGAAACAACAATGGCAAAAGACAGAATATATGAAACGGTGGTTTCACTGAACATCAGGCAACAAAACAGAGTGAACTGTGAGAGACAAGAAACAAAGTAAGCGAGCCCTAAAATTGCTCGTTTATTGCCTAGAGATTTTTCAGGCCAAAACAGGTTAGAAGAACCAAGGGTGACCCAGGAAGACTTCATGATTGAAATGAGCTGAAATGGTCTAGAGAAACCAAGACAGTTAGATTCATAGGATACAGCATCAGATAGGAGAGAGCTGCACAGAGCAGCTGAAACCCCTGAAATATTTAGTAGGATACACAGCAGCACATGGATGTAAGGAAACTAACTACACAGGGCCAGGGAAACAACGCCTAAAGAATGAGAAGGAACAGACTGTTCACACATGGTTAGGAACAGTGCCTGATCCCACCAAATAGACTGGGAAAACTCTTAATTCACAGGCTCTGGGTAGAGTACTAAGAAGGATATTGCCTCAATAGTGGAGAATAATTAGCCCTAGAATAAGCCCTTCTGTAGATCTACCTAACAAATTAGAAAAGTAAATATCAGAAAGTCCAAACTGCTACCAAGTAACTTAACTACATCCCAAAACAAAGCTCAAGAAGATTTATAGGAATACAAAAATAGCCAGCACTAAACATGGTTAAAAAAAAAAAAAAAAAAAAAAACACACACATGTGATATCCAATCAGCAATAACCAGGCGTGCAAAGAGGTGGAAAAACACAATGTAAAATGAGAAGAATAATCAATCGAATCAACCCAGAACTGACACAGATATTAGAATAGAGGGCATTAAAAGTTATTATAACTATATACCATATATTCAAAAAGTAGTAAAAATAAGGAAAATATGTTAAAAGACCCAGATCAAACTTCTATAGATAAAAACTACAATGTCTGAGATTTAGAAATACACTAATGGATTAATGGCAAGTTTGATATTGCTAACAAAAAGGTTAGTCAACTTGAAGGCACAGTAACAGAAACTGTCTGAAATGAAACAGGAAGAAAAAGGAATTTTTTTAAAATGACAGAGCATGAGTAAGCTGTGAGACAACTTCAACCAACCTAATATACATGTATTCAGTTGAGCCTAACACTGCCTCTTGCATATTTTAAGTTTGTCCTAAAGGCTTTGCTATACAGTTAACTGTAACCTAACTGGATGTGTATACAGACAGTAACCTACTCTTATACAAATCACCAAGTTTCAGCCAATCACAGGCAGTCCTCTGTTCAAACTGTGTTCAAATAAAGGGAAATGCTGAGCTATAACCAATCCAGCAGTTTCTGTACCTCACCCATTTTCTGTCACTTTCCTTTTTCTGTCCATAAATCCTCTCTGACCACATGGCAGAACCAAGGTTGCTCTGAATCTATTTTCATTTTGGGGCTACCCAACTTGCAAATCATTTTTTGCTCAATTAAACTCTGTTAAGTTTAATTTGTCTTAAGTTTTTCTTTTAACACATGCAACTGGAGATCCCTAAGGTGAGAAGCAGGGGAAAAGGAGGACTGGAAAAACATCTGAAATAGTAATAGCCAAAACTTTCCTGAAATTAATGAAAAAACTATAAATCAATGGACTCAAAAAGCTCAACAAACCTTAAGGACAAGCAACATGAAGAAAACTACACAATAGAATGTCATAATCCAATTGTCAAAACTAGAAACAAAAAAAAAAAATCTTAAACAGAGCCAAAAAAAAAAAAAAAAAAACACGTGCACAGAAGAAAGATGAAGATGACTTGATTACCCTTGGGAAAGACTTCACAAACCCAAAATTGGTAAAAGGAAAGAAATAATAAAGAGCAGAGTAGAAAAAAATGAAAGTGAGACTAAAAACACCATACAAAAGACCAATAAAACAAAAGCTGGTGTTTTTGAAAAGATAATACAAAATGAAAAAAATATTTAGGTAGACTATGAAAAAGAAAGAAAACCAAAGACACAAGAACTCAGACCACAGAAATACAAAGATAGATACTATTATTAACAATTATATGACAACAAATTAGAAAACCTAGAAAAGATAAATTCCTGGACACATCCAATCCTCTAAGCTTCAACCACGAAGAAACAGAAAACCTCAATAAGCCAGTAACAAGTAATGAGATTGAAGCCATAACAAAAAGTTTTGCACCAAAGAAAAACCCATACTGCTGATGGCTTCACTGCTGAATTATAGTAAACATTTAAAGAAAGGAAGGAAGAGAAAGAAAATAAATCCTAAAATTTACATGGAGCTGCAAAAGACCCTGAATGTTGCGGTCACCCCATCTTGGATGCCACTGTTGGAATCACCACCTGCTGGGGTCTGTCCTACAGACCCTGACTCAACGACAGGTGAATAAAGTAAGTTCAGCTGAGGGTCCCTGCGGCTTCTTACAGACTCCCTGGAAAGTGCTGTAAACAGTTGCAACCACCAGCCCTCCCCAGCCAGTGAGACTCACATTTATTTAGTAAAGCTTAATTGACAAAAGACTTGAGTCAACACACTTGCAGAGAAAAATCAAAGGCCCAGGTTCCAATGCCCAAAGCAAACACCGTTAGTGGATAATATCCCAGTCAACCTCCCCCAAGAGGGCCATCTGGCTCAAAAGTTAGTTTTAAGACCACATGAGTAAACAAGTTAGTTAGGTAAAGTCCCCCACATACCCTAGCTATTTGCTTCACTTATTAACTAAATGTAAGAGGGATTTAGGCTGCCTTCTGCCAAAACTTCTAATGAAACTATGAAAACACCCTTAGGCCTTCCAAAAGGATTTGAGACTATATTTTATAACTTTTCTCTACTACATTTCCCTTAATATTTTTGCCACCATCCTGAGTGAATTCCCACACCTGAATAGTCAAGGCAATTCTGAGCAAAAAGAACAAACCTGGAGAGGATTCATACTACCTAACTTCAAAATATACTACAAAGCTACTGTAACCAAATCAGCATGGTACTGGCATAAAAACAGACAAATAGACCAATTATGCAGAACAGAGAAAACCACATATAAATGTATGCATTTACACTAACTCACATTCAAGAAAGGTGCCAAAAATGTACAATGGAAAAAAGATAATCTCTTCGATAAATGGTGCAGAAAAAAACAGGATAACAATATGCAGAAGAATTAAACTAGATGCTTATCTCTCATCAGACAGAAATCAAATCAAAATGGATTAAAGACTTAAACCTAAGATCTGAAACTATAAACTACTAAAACACTGGGGAAACTCTCCAGGACACTAGTCTTGGCAAAGACTTTCTGTGTAAGATCTCAAATGCACACATGACTGAAACAAAAATAGACAGAATTACATCAAGCTAAAAAGCTTCTGCAGAGCTCAGGAAACAAACAACAAAGTGAAGAGACAACCCACAGAATGAGAGAAACTATCTGCAAACTATCCACCTGACAAGGAATTAATAATCAGAATATACAAACAGCTCAAACAACTTAATAACAACAACAAAAAATCTGATTTAAAAATAGTTCAAAGACCTGTACAGTCATTTCTCAAAAGACAAACACATGGCCTGGCCAACAGGTAAATCAGAAAATACTCAACATCACTACTTATCAGAGAAATGGAAATCAAAACCACAATGAGGTATCATCACATCCCAGTTAGAATGGCTTATATCAAAAAAGACAGGGAATAACAGATGCTGGTGAGGATATAAAGAAAGTGGAACCCTTGTATACTATTTGTGGAAATATAAATTAATACAGCCACTGTGGAGAACTGTATGGAGATTTCTTAAAAAAACTAGTAGAGCTACCATATGATCCAATAGGTCCACTACAAGTCCATATCTAAAAAGAAATCAGTATATCAAAGGGTATCTGCACTCCCATGTTTACTGCAGCACTATTCACAATGGCCAAAATATAGAATCAACCTAAGTGTCCATCAGTGAAGAATGAATAAAGAAAATGTGGTATATGTACACTATGAAATATTATTCAGCCATTAAAAAGAATGAAATCCTGTCATTTACAGCAACATGGATGGGATGAAGGTCATTATGTTAAGTGAAGCAAGCCAACCACAAAAAGACAAATATCACATGTTCTCAATCATATGTGGGAGCTAAAAACTGGATGTCATGAAGATAGAGAATAGGCTGGAAGATACCAGAAGCCAACAAGGGTAGGGAGGATTGGACAGGCAGGGGATGAAGAAAGGTTGATTAATGGGTAAAAATATACACTTAGAAGAAATAAGCCCTGGTGTTTGATAGATCAGCAGAGTGACTACCGTTAACATTAATTGATTATACATCTTAAACTAGCTAAAAGAGAATTAATTCAAATGTTTCCAGCATAAGTATTTAAGCCTGGGCAACATGGAGAAACCCTATCTCCACAAAAAATTAGCTAGGTGTGGTGGCACATGCCTATACTCCCAGCTACCCAGGAGACTGAGGGGGAGGATCACATAAACCTCAGAGGTTGAGGCTGCAGAGAGCTGTGATCGTGCCACTGCACTCTAGCCTAGGCAAGAGAGCAAAACCCCTTCTCAAAAAACAATAAATACTTAAGGTGATGAATATACCAATTACCCTGATTTGATTATATGAATGCATCAAATTATCAAATGTAATCCAAAAATACATACATCTAATACATGTCAATAAAAATAAGGAATCAGAACACAGCAACCACTTCTGCTATACAATGCTGTCTTATAATAAACTCTGGTGCTTACTTAGTAACAATGAGAAACTGGTATTTCCTCACTTTTTAAAAAGCTCATTCTTGTACATTCCAGTAATGGCCATTACCAAAAAATTAAGACCAGATGTTTGCCCATATTTACCAAAAATTGACGCCCTATCTTTAGGGCACATCAGTCTTTGAGAAATATAGCCTCTGTGAAAAGATAATCTATAACTATAATCAAGCAATTTTAAAATGCAAATCAGGATTAAACTCTGTAAGAAGCACTTGATTTGCTTACAGTGATTATTGCCTAAGGATGAACAGCAATTTTTCAAGCCCACACCTCCAAATGAGAGTCAGAGATACCACAGATGAAGCAAGAGGGTCAAGAGTAGAAATATCAGTAGGAGAGCTATGCCAAGAAGACCTGTTCATCCTTGCCTTATGGATTTATTTAATGAACAGCAATGACAAGCCTTCCTAATATGCCTAAGACAAAAATGTTTAATTCCCAAAGAGGACTTGGTGTAAAAGACTATCAAGAATGTACAGCTCCAAAGTAAGAAGACTGATTTTCAAACAAAAATACAGGAATTAATACATTCAAATGACATGATTTTTTTTTAAAGTTATCGTGAAAGGATAAAGAGTTTCCGACAATGCTCTATTGCACAGACAGACATTTTTAACCTATCTTTGCGTGTGTCTGTGTGTTTCAGATGGAGTTTTGCTCTTGTTGCCCAGGCTGGAGTTCAATGGTGTAATCTCAGCTCACCTCAACCTCCACTCACCGCAACCTCCACCTCCCGGGTTCAAGCGATTCTCCTGCCTCAGCCTCCCAAGTAGCTGGGATTACAGACATGCACCATGACACCCAGCTAATTTTGTATTTTTAGTAGAGATAGGGTTTATCCATGTTGGTCAGGCTGGTCTCAAACTCCCAACCTCAGATGATCCGCCTGCTTCAGCCTCCCAGAGTGCTGAGATTATAGGCATGAGCCACCACGACCAGCTCTTTTAATATTTTTATTATTTAGAAAACAATAGTCATTATTGATGATTATATGTCATTTGACTAACAATCTTAATAGATTTTGCCCCTAATATCTTATGGCAAATTTTTTAAAAACCAAAAGAGCTCAAAAATCCTCAAGAGTAAGTTTTCAGTATGCCACATGCACTCATTAAAAGCAACGACAGGCTGGGCATGCTGGCTCATGCCTGTAATCCCAGCACTTTGGGAAGCCGAGGCAGATAGATCAGGAGGTTGGGAGTTCAAGACCAGCCTGGCCAACACAGTGAAACCCCATCTCTACTAAAAAATACAAAAAACTTACCCAAGCATGGTGGCACATGCCTGTAGTCCCAGCTACTCAGGAGGCTGAGGAGAATCACCTGAACCCAGGAGATGAAGGTTGCAGTGAGCCGAGATCGTGCCACTGACCTCCAGCTTGGGCAACAGAGTGAGACATCATCTCAAAAAAAAAAAAAGCAACTGCAGAAATAAATATTTTAAATATTTTTGAACGATGACAAAAGATATAATGCCTCCTAAAATACCTACCTGAAATGAACAAAACTATTTGTCTATAACTTGAGTCACTTAACATTACAATACTCAATAACATAAAACAACTTTTCTATTTGTAACGTCTGTTATTCTATAAACATCTCCTAATTATGTTTCACTGAACATGAAAAGGATTCTATAATCAAATACTGTATTAGAAATTCAATATACTTGGATATTTCCACTGTACAATGAACAAGTTAGAAGTTCTGAGAAGGCTGGACATGGTGGCTCATGCCTGTAATCCCAGTCCTCTGGGAGGCTGAGATGGGCGGATCACCTGAGGTCTGGAGTTCAAGACCAGCCTGACCAAGATGGAGAAACCATGTCTCTACTAAAAATACAAATTTAGCTGGGCGTTGTCGCACATGCCTGTAATCCCGGCTACTCAGGAGGCTGAGGCAGGAAAATCACTTGAACCCAGGAGGCAGAAGTTGCAGTGAGCCAAAATCACACCATTACACTCTATCTTGGGCAACATGAGCGAAACTTCATCTCAAATTAAAAAAAAAAAATTCTGAGAAGGGATTTTGACTAAATTCAGCATTTAACAAACCTCTATGACTGCAAAAGCCTTTTTATACAATATCCACTCTGTACATAGATCTAGTTCCTTTTTTAATCAATTGTTTTAAAGATGAATATGTTATAACATTTATTATTTCTTAGAAGTCTTCCAAAGAAGAAATCTACTTTTTCTTTAATAGAATAAACTCATTCTGTTCTGTTTGCAATTACCATACGGGTCCACTGAACCCTTTTATAAATCTAATACATTATGGAATCTTAATAATCTTATTTTTCCTAATTTTGGTATTTCAGTAGCCCAGGAATCCTTTCACATTAATTATCAATTGTTCCCAACTATCCTAACAAAAAAACTAAAATGCAAAGCATGGTAGAAAGACCTTTCATATAGAAACATGAAAGAATGACATAGTATGAAATAATCACTAATGCATAATCCTTCAGTTTTCTTTCTGTACTGCTCCAAGTATTACATCATCTTTCATGAAGGCATTAAAGAGTCTGCAGATACCTTCTTTGTAGTTTTCCTTGAACGCAGTTGAGAAATCTGAATTTTTCATTTTTCACAAATAGAAAAAAAAAAAAAGGAAAATTTAGACAAAGTAGAAGATAACTGCAAAAAGGCAGATAACCACTCTAGACTGAAGGTTCTCCACCTAGGCAATATTTACATTTTGAAACAGATAATTCTTTGTGGCAGGGAAGTGTCTTGTACATTACAGGATGTTTAGTTGCATCCCTGGTCTCTATCCAGTAGATAGATGCCATTAGCCTCCACTACCTCTCACCCCCTGGTTACAACAGCTGAAAGTGTCTCCAGGCATTACCAGATATAACCTGCGAAAAAACCGTCCCCAGATGAGAACCAGTTCTCTGGACTCTAATTATAATGATGGTGAAATCAACCCTATAAGCAATAACCCAGATTATGATTTTCAGATGACGTGCTATATGAACAGTCTCACTGAAAAAAAGGAATGAATAATATACTTCTAAGAACAAAAAGAAAATATGGTATCCTCACTTATTCATTTATTAGGAAGGACTTCAAATTATATCATGTCATGACAAATACCTGGACCATCCCATTTTGCTAAAAGGATGTGTGATAATATTCTTCCATCTTGTATTATATTTGTACACCAAAATGTACTTAATATGGTTCATAAGTGGACAAATGTTGAAGGCAGATACATATGTAAAAGTACTTAGAAGGAAACAGATGATGTAAAAATGAAATTTATTAATATGTTTTGCAATTATGGAGCAAAGACAGCCAACTTTTCTTCAACCAAATTGTGACTCTCAAAGTTCTCAAATTTATTTGAATTTGGCAATGCACGTACAGAAGTGATGATAAGCCAAGACTTATTAGTGGTGTATTTGAGATCTGGACTTAGTATTGCATTTTGATGATGCAAATACAAGAACCAGAAGTAACTACAAGCTAGAACCTATTAGAAATGTGTCTAAAATCTAGAATCAGTATGCACATGTGCCATATTCAAGCATGAAAACTGACAAGTAAATACAGTTGACCCTTGAACAACATGAATTTAAAGTACACAGGTCTATTTATAAGCAGATTTTCTTCTACCTCTGCCACCCCAAAATAGCAAAACCAATCTCTCTTATTCCTCCCTTTTTTCAACCTACTCAACATGAAGACAAGGATGAAGACCTTTATGATGATCTATTTCCACTTAATGAACAGTTAACATATTTCTCTAGTTTATCATAAAAATATAGTATATAATATATATAACATTACAAAATATGTATTAATGACTATGTTATTGGTAAGACTTCCAGTCAGTACCAGGCTATTAGTAGTTAAAATTTGGGGAGTTGAAAGTTATACTGAGATTTTCAACTAAGCAAGCAGTTGGTGCCCTTAACCCCAACATTGTTCAAGGGTCAACTGCAGTTACAAAGAACACTGACATATTTGAGCACACATGTCTTCAACTTGGAATATATGGAATTAAAATTTGGGTTTGCAGTGTTCAAATTCCTAGTAAAATTTCTAAAAGTTGTTTTTCGCTACCCTTTATTCTTTCTTCAGCACATTATTCATAAAAGGACTTTAAAATATTTTTTTAAATAAAAATCCACTATACTTAAATGGTAAACGGTGATGACTAATTTTTCTAGTATATTCAGGGTTATCATAATACTGAAAACACTGTCAAATAATCCATTATACTTAAATGGTAAATGGTGATGACTAATTTTTCTAGTACATTCAGGGTCATCATAATACTGAAACACTGCCAACAATATACTGCATACACATTACTGTGCACCTACTATATATAAGGCGGTGGTCACCAACCTTTTTGGCATAGGGACTGGTTTCGTGGAAAACAATTTTTCCATGGAATGAAGTTTGGGGATGGTTTCAGGATGAAACTGTTCCACCTCAGATCATCAGGCATTAAATTCTCACAAGGAGTATGCAACCTAGATCCCTTGCGTGCACAGTTCACAATAGGGTTCGTGCTTCCATGAGAATCTAATGCCACTGCTGATCTGACAGGTGGCAGAGCTCAGACGGTAATACTCGATCACCCACCACTCACCTCCTGCTGTGTAACTCAGTTCCTAATAGGCCACTGACCAGTACCCATGCTCCCATGCATTGGGGACCGCGATATAAGGCACTCCCAGGTATAGAAACGTAAAATATGAAAATAACATGATCTCATGAAGTTTAATATTTACCATGTAGCATGAGATGTGTACTTTGTAGTCCCAATAACTTGAATGTCAATAAATCAACTAATAAAATAGTGTGTAATTTTCTTGGTTGTGTGTGATAATTAAAAGCTATATGCAGATATTATATACAAAATAACACCATAACAGTGAAAATAAATTGGAGTTCATGAATCAAATAGGATGAGTCTTAGAAACACAGCTCAGTAAAAAAACTAAAAGAAAGAAAAAAGACCATATATATGATTTTTAAAACAAGCAAAATGAAGCATATATTGTACCTCTACTTCCACAATGATGAAGTAGCTGGTATGGGACTAAAACTCCCACTGAAAACTAGAAAAACTGAATTTAAAGAAAACAAGCTGTTTCATAGTAAAAAGCAACTAAGTGCTTGAAGGGCAAAGATCTCAGCAAGAAAGGAAATATACTGAGGGAAAGTCAATATCTCTGCTTCTTTCTTCCTTGAGAGATTTTTAGACCCTAAACTGCGCTGTGACAAGCTAAGAAACTAAACAGAGAGCAGCAGGTAAGAGTCTAAGGAACTAAGTAAATCCTCTGAAAGTATTCCTATGCTTGGGGGCTAAAATTTGGAATCCAGGTCCCACCACAAAAGAGATGGGCCTGGTAAACAATCCTAGCTTTTTAAGTCAAGATCTCCAAAGGACCATATCCTAGGAGCATAAGAATAAAAGTAGGGGGGACAAAATAGAACAGGACATACAAAAAAACAAAAATTCACCTCTAATCATATCAATGCTATCTATCCCTACATTAACTACCTACCAAAAGAAAAATAAATTCTCTTTGGAAAAAAATAGCATCCAGAGAATAATTTTTATGTATTATATCCAACAATCAACTAAAAAAAAAAATCAAGCATGTAAAAGGCAGAACCAAACACCAAGAGGGAAAAAAACAAAAAACAAAACTTACCCATAGGTAATCAAGATATTAGAGTTATCAGGCACAGCCCTTTAAATTATCTGTGAACAATATATTCAAAGAAAAAAAGATAATTTCACCTGACAACTGGAAAATAACAAGAATGAAGATTAAACATAAATTTTATAACTTAAATAAATAAATAACTTGGTAGGTTTAACAGCAGAGTCAACAAAACAGGAGAGAGACCTGGCTGATAATCAATGGAAACTATCCAATTTAAGCATAAAGAAAATTAAAGTAGGAGAAATATTAAAAAAAAAAAAAAAGATATGAGATGTAGTAAAAAGATCTATGGAATGGAGTCTCAAAAGAGGTGGGAAATGTTACAGAAACATTATCTGAAGAGAAACTGGCCAAAAATATGTCAAAACTGACAGAAGACATCAAGCCACAGATTGAAGAAATGCTACAAACCCCAAGCCAGATAAATATTATACTCAACAAACCTGGACACATTACGGAAAAACTGCTAAAAATCAATGACTTACAGAGAGAAGAGGATAAAAAACAAATTACCTTCCAAGAAACAATAATCCTGAGAGGTGGTATTTTTAAACAGAAACTATGGAACCAGAATATCTTTAAAGTGTTAGGAGGTGAAGGAGAACTGACACCTGTCAACTTAGAATTCTACACCCAGAAAAATATTCAAAAATGAAGGCAAATAAAGACATTTTCCGAGACCAAAAAAAAAAAAAAAAAGAGAGAGAGAATTTATCATCAGCAGGACCTCACTAAAAGAAATAATAAAGAGTATTCTTCAAGCAGGAGAAAAGTAACTCCAAAGATAATGCTAGAAACTTAAAGGAAAGAAGGGCAACAGAAATGGTAAACATATGACAACAATAGCATATAAAGAGTTTTAGGGCTTAAGGCCCTAACATTGTCCACGAAGTGGACATATTATTCTAGTAAGCCAAGGATGTATAATTCCTAGGATAACCACTAAGAGAATAATGGAAGAATGTACAACTAATAAGCCTCTAGAGAATAAAAACGGAATAGAAAAACAATGGATTAATCCAAAGACAGCAAGAAATGAGAGGAAAAAAAGACAAATACTAAGGCAATAGAAAATATCAAAATTGTAGATTGAAATACAAATATATCCTAACTACATTAAAAATAAACGAACTAAATACTCCAATTAAAAGACAGTTTTATCAAACTGGATTGAAAAATTAAAACTCAACTATATGCTGTTTTACAAGACACATGCTTTAAATGTAAGTATATAAAAATGTCTAAATGGAAAAGGATATCATGCAAAAACTCATCAAAAGAAAGCCAATACATATACTCCAAGAATGTTAAGTAAAAATAAAGAATTAAAATTTAAAAAAGCCAATACAGATACAGTAGATCCTAAGGCAGGAAACATTACTAAAGATAAAAAGACACATTATGTCATAATAAATGGATCAATCATACAAGAAAATGTAATAATTTTAAGTATGTGAACACTGAATGACATGGCCTTAAAACATATAAAACAAAAGAGCAAATACTATATGATTTCATTTATTAAAAACTTCCAAAAGTCAGCATACTGGTTATCTTTGGGGAAGTGTATTAATTTGGAGGGGCACACAGGAAGCTATGAAGGTGCTATGAACGTTGTGTTTCTTAATCTGGGTAGTGGTTACTAAGGTATGTTCATTTGTTAAAATTCATAAAGTCATTCACTTATAATTTCTGTATCTTTTGGTGGTTAGTTATCCTTCCTTAAACACAACTTATACTAAAAAAAAAAAAAAAAAAAAAAAAAAAAAACAAAGTGATTTAAAATATTCAAGACAGGCTGAATGTAGTGGTTCATGCCTGTAATCCAAGCACTCTGGGAGGCCAAAGTGGACAGATCACCTGAGGTCGCGAGTTTTGAGACCAGCCTAACCAACACGGAGAAACCCCATCTCTGCCAAAAATACAAAATTAGCCGGGCATGGTGGCACATGCCTGTAATTGCAGCTACTTGGGAGGCTGAGGCAGGAGAATTGGTTGAACCCAGGAGGCAGAGGTTGCAGTAAGCCAAGATCGTGCCATTGCACTCCAGCCTGGGCAACAAGAGAAAACCTCTGTCTCAAAAAAAAGAAAAAAATATTCAAGACTGTGATTACCTCCAGCAGGGACAAGAAGAAAGGACTGAACATGGAACACCTTGGACTTTGACAGTATTGGTAACATTCATTTCCTAAACTGGGTGGCTTGTTCACTGTATTATACTTTATACACACCTTACATACATATGTTAACATATATCTAAAATACTTGAGTTTTTAAAGAAAAAAATAATTCCTTATACACTGACATATCAATAGCAGCTTGTCTGAAATTAGGCTGTAGGTTATTTTTATTATTTCTACTTTTCTGTTTTTTCCAATTTTTATAAAATCACTATATATTTGATAATTTTTTAAATACTAATTTTTAAAAAGGAAAAATTTATCCCAATTCTCTACCTCGGTTGCCTATAAAACACTTTATATAAAACATATTTTGTATTCCAAAGGTAAAATTCTAAATAACTATACAATAATTAATGGGTAAATTAAATTATTAATGATGCATGAAGAAACTTCTTAGAATGTATACTTTCTATAGCTTGACTGTGCTGATAGTAACAGAGATACATGTATTTATCAAAGCTCACTGAATTGGACAATTAAAATGAATGCATTTTATCAGATGTAAATTACATCTTAATAAAGTTTATTTTAAAAACTATTATTGCATATACATTAGAATCAATTAGATAAGAACATATTACATACAGTACCTACAAATTCCACAGTTTTCACAGTGATACTGTTTCTTATCTTTGTCAAACAAATGGCATATATCACAATAATATTCTCCAAACAATGTGCTACATTCTTCACAAGTCTGTTGGGCCTAAAAAAGACACATAATTAAAAACTGCAATAAACTAACCAAAACATTTTGAGTTACCATTTAAGGAACTTTTGTTAAAGTATATGCAGTTTATTTTTACAAGTTTTGAAACACCTAAACCAAAGATACTGCTTATTCTAGAAATTAAAGAAGTCTTATTTGTAATACTTCTGATTAAATTTTTTCAAACCACCTTAACATAGCTTTTAAAAAGAAAATAGAAATGTCATAAAATCTTACATGTTGAATTTTTTCACAGTTTATGCACTGCACTTCCTTCACTTTAAAGCGGTCTAGTTGATGATCTTCATTGTTATCATGACACAAACGGCAAGTATAAAGCTTGTCACAGCAAGGTGCCTAACCCCCATGGGAGAAAAAGAGATATAGTAAGAAGCAAGAGAAACAAAGTGGGCAATGCAAAAAGAAAATTTTTTCCTCCTCCTCCTGGAACTCAAAGGTTATACCCAGTAGATTAGATGCTAAACTGATCATAAACATAACATTTCACTAGTTTCTTCACATATTTTATGTTAATTCTTCCCTTCACATCACTATGTCTATATGAAGTTTAAACCAACTTTAAAACAAAAGAATTATGAAGGAAATCCTTAAATTGAAACACTAATCCAGCAACACTTGATATGGTTTGTCTGTGTCCCCACTTTTATCTCAACTTGAGTTATATGTCCAAGAATGCCCAGGTGTTGTAGGAGGGACCCAGAAGGAAGTAACTGAATTACGGGAGCTAGTCTTTCCCGTGCTATTCCTGTGATACTGAATAAAATCTCACAAAATCTGACGGGTTTATCAGGAGTTTCCACTTTTACTTTTTCCTCATTTTCTATTGCCACCACCATGTACAAAGTGCCTTTCACCTCCCACCATGATTAAGGCCTCCCCAGCCACGTGGAACTCCAAGTCCAATTAAACCTCTTTTTCTTCCCAGTCTTGGGTATATCTTTATCAGCAGTGTGAAAACAGACTAATACAACACCCTAATTTCATTCTGAGCCTAAACAGCAGACAGGAAACCTCTTCTCAGACACTTCCAGATAAATTCATTTACATAATAAAGATTATATTCTTATTTTACTAGTTTTTAATAATCATCAACCTCATATCTAATATTGCAGAAAATGCAACAATTGTAAGAGATAGCCCTTGTTTTCAAGCATGGCAAAGACTGTCAGTTGTCAACCAAAATCCATCCTCTCCTTCCTGGGCACAATTGTTCAGCTATACCACACAGATGGCCATACGCCCTAAAACATGACAAAATGACAACAGAAAAATATTGTCCCTACAGTGACCATGTGGAACAAAGGCCCATCACTAATCTGCATCACTCACCTTGGAACTGTTAAATGGGAAGAAATAAAACCTTTATTCTTTAATCTACATCATTGTTTGGGTTTTTTCATTACAGCAACTTTACCATTACAAGTATATCAAGAGATTTCCAGGCCAGTGAGCTAACCCAATAGTTTCCAGTACATTGTGAGCTTGCAGATCACTCATTTCTGAAGGCTTCCTATGCCATGACTTACCATAATGTAGTTCATCCCTTAAAGATTTTAACACTTAAGTGGCTCTTCCTTTCTCTGTAACTCTCAGTTCCTTCACTTTCTCACTTCCAATAACCTTGTCCTCCATCCCATATATTATCATAGTTATACGGTAGAACAGTCATTCTCAAATGGTTTGGTCTCAGCATTCCTTCACACTTTTTAAAATTACTGAGAATCCCAAAGACCTTTGGTTTATGTGGATTTTATCTATTGATATATACCATACCATAAATTAAAAAGGATACGTTTTTAAAATATTACTCCTTTTTAAAAGCAACAAACTCATTACTTGTTAACATAAATAACATATTTTAATGAAAAATAACTGTATTTTCCCCCCAAATAGCTGAAATCTTGTATCTGCTTATGGATTCAAACAGTTGTGGCTAAAGTACAAGAAGAAACTCTGGCCTCAGACAAATATGTGCACTGGAAAAGAAAGGAGTATTTTGAGTATTTTAATTGCCTTTTCAGAGAATTATGGATATTATTCTCTGATATTACACTAACAACAACTCTTAAAGGGTAGTTGCAACACAAAATCTGAAATAATATAAGTGAACTTTTCTTACTCTGTTACATTAAAATCCATTGACCTATCTCGCACTTCAAATGGATGTTTTACTCATGCATTGGTCATTTGGAAAACACTAGTTCAGTGAATTACTTACATCTCCCGCATATTCACACATTTAACATGTAATATCAAAAAAAATCATATTCATTAAAAGTCTTTAGGTATTGAAGAAAACCTCACCAAAAAAAGTCTTTTAAAAAGCTTCCAACCTTACAAAAGCTCATAAAAGTTTTCCAAAATTCTAATTTTTGTGTGAAAGCTTGAATTTCATCACTGGCATCAAATACTGTCATTTTCATTGGTAGTGAGTCTCACTTTTTTCCTTTTTGAGAAAATGTCTGCCAAATACTCAAATGTGAATCACTATAGTTCTTTCAAGTAAAAAATGCTGTTCCATGAAAAAAAGCAACTAGTTCACTTTACAATCCAATTGCACAAAAGTTTTTCCTGAAGATAACCCTTTAATTTAGGTTTGCAAAGTGTTTGATGAAAACTTCCCATGTCACCGAACAGCATATTAAAAAGACACACACTCAATGGTTGGATTTGATGAAAATTAATGATTTTACTGCTTTATCAACATTTTTAAGTGAAACAGGCTTTTTAAAAAAACTATAGGTGTAGTATAGCTCGGTGCCACTGTCTTGATTCAAGCTAAGGTATTAGCAGTATTAAGTAGTGCTTTTCCACTATCAGTGCAAGTGTCAACAGACTGAAAAAAAAAAAAAAAACCAAAACCTTAGTATTCAAAGAAAGTAGTTTTGGCCTTGCAGACTCCCAAAAGGACCTCAGAGATTCCCAGGGATCCATTCATCACACTCTAAAAATCACTGCTACAGAACAACTGCACCCTCTCTGCATCTCAATTCCAAGCATCAAATTCTCTAACCACTACCTCCTCTCTAACTTACTCCAAGTCTTCCCTTGCATACACCCTACTTCCCTTCTCTCTTCCCTACACTCACAGATCACAATCCCAACCCAGGTTAAATCCTATTAGACCTGTATCAGAAGCAGCTGAATATGGTTAGAGAAAAAACATCACCATCCTTGCTGGTTCATTCTCCCATTCTTCTAGAGTCTAAGATCAAAGATTTAAATGATCATTTCACACCTTCTCTGGCTTTAAAAGCCTAACAACTCTTTCTCCCGCCTTAACACTCTGCTGATGAGTGTTAACTATAAAAACAGTAACTATACTTCCTGCTAACAGGCCTGAAAAAAATAGTGATCAAAAGAGAACATCCTCCTATCATCTCTAATAACTTACTTGCAAATATACCTCATCCTCTGCCTTCCCTTATGAAGAACTGACGTCTATGCTTCTAAGGCCAACTCCTTCACTTGTGCACTGGATTTCATCCCCTTTGGCTACTCAAGGACAATGTCTCTACAGTTTTCCCTCTCTCTCTCGCATTATAAAATGCTCTCACTCTACTGGATCATTTCCTAGAATATACAAACATGCTGCAATACTTCCTCTCTCTCAAGAGTAAAAAATATCATGGTGCCACATCTGCCAGGAACCATACCTTATTTTTTGCTTCCCTTTATAGCAAAACCCCAAGAATTATCTGTAAGTGCTATTTTCAATTCCACTCCTCCCATTCTCTCTTAAATTCACCCGAATCCTGACCTCTCCACTGGAACTCCTGTAGTCAAGATCAACAGTGCTCTCTTCCTTGCCAAATCCAAAGGGCAATTCTCAGTTATCTTACTCAAACAACTGCATTTGACCTAGTTGACCACTTCCTCCTTGAAATGCTTCACTTGGCCTCTGGTATTTAAGAGGGAGAGAGGGAAGACAAAAACTGTTTGACACCCAAGGCTAAGTATCTTAGTGTTATGATACACAGATCTAGTTGTGTAGTTTATGGGGGTGAGTAAGATGTTAAAATCAGTTTTTGACCTCAAGTCTGAAAGAGTAATAATACATCTCAGTAGAAATGCAATCATATCGATAGCATTCAATTTCCTTACAAAACACTTGGTGAATGACCAACTTTTTTAAGGAGCTTCTTCTGTGCAGTGGACCAATGTTCACCAAACCACGACTTACAGAAAGAGTTTAGGATCCACTTACAGGCCTGAGATTAGAACTTGCTTCTAATAATGAGACAGTGACCAGCAAGGCTGACTTGTGAGTGAAAGGACAAAAAATTGATGATGATGGTAACAGTCATGGTAGTATACATTTACTATTCATTTACTTCAGGGAATGCACCCTGTTAAACACTATACATGCCATTTAGTATATATACTCCCCATACGCTTTAATGAAACAGGGACTATCATCCCCACTTTATACATGGGGTAAAGAGGAGCTAGCTAAAATCACAGTTATTAAAGAGAAGAGCAAAGATTTGGATATAGGGCGGTTGAGATTCCAAAGCTCAAGTATTCTAAGCAAAATTTTTGTACTGCTTCTTGTAAGGAAAATCAGGAAACTTCAATTGATACATGCCAATTTAAAAAATATATAGCTTAAGTTTTCTCAAAGTAACGATACATACTCACTAGGCAGTTTCCTATACATAATTTCCTACTTAATGGCAATTACATGATTGTCTTCTTTTTTCGGACATATGTTTTCTCCTACGTAGGTCTAAACACACGCATTGCCTCTAAAATGAAGCTGGCAGGCTATAAAACTTTACTACAGGAGCTGAAATCGTATTCTAGTTCTCCACCTGCTTATTTCCATTATCTTGACTTCCATTATTTCACCACACACCTGAAAGGAAAAGCCCAGTAGAGGCCGGGGCTGCCTCAGTCTACTTCAACAGCAAAAGACGAATAAACCCACATGTAGAGAGACCACTGTGCAAGCCTAATCAATTCCCAAGAAAGAGGGTTTTGCTTTCAAGGTACGAAGCAGGTAGGAAAGGTGGGGCTTATCGCCTTGCCAAAAACGTTCTCCTCAAGAAGAACCCAATTCCAAGTGGAAAAGGTATCCTGAAAAGGAGCTTAACCTCAAACTTAAATCCAAGCCTAACCGCCTGCCCAGCCCGCCCCAGCCCAGCCCAGCGGAAGCTCGTCGGGGAAGAGCCCATTGAAGGCGTCACCTTCAGGAGACATCCTCTGTCATAGTGCTCGCAGCCCCGCTGCCCTCGCTCTTGACCGCTCGCGCCATCTTCCCGCGCTGTCGCCGCCATCTCCTCCATCTCCCCTCACATTCCACCGAGCCTTCCCACAGGATGAAAACCACGCCCAGTGAAGCTGCGCCGCTCTGGCACACCCCCTCCCAGCCGCAGCGGTCACCAGCGCTAATATGGCTCCTAAGCACGTGACCCGGGGCAGACGGATTTCCGGTTCCCGGGACTACGAGGCGGAAGCGAGGGCAGACGCAGTCTCCGTCGTTGACGTTAGTCGCAGTCTTCGCTGCTAACGGTAATAACTCTTAGGTTGCCTCTTCTTTTCCCCCCATCGCTACCCGCCGAAATCTCAGGGCGTGGTTCGGCGCGAGGTGGGCTGCAGCGGCGCGGAGACATTGGTTGGCCCCTGAGGAATGGACGCTCTCGGGGCGCATCGTTACCTGTGACAGGGCGGCCCCTCCCTCTCTCCCGGGTGGCGGGGACCTGCAGAAAGGGGCGGAGCTCGGCCCGGGCCCTGGGCTCTGTGGGTCCCGCGCGCAGCTCTTGGACGCCAGGGCACTCGCTAGCACCTCGAAGTGCCCCTTGCTTCCTCCCTTTCCCGTTTACTTGCTGTTCATTCAAAGTATGTACTAACATTCACTATTGCCAGTCACCAGCTAAACCATGAGGACAAAAAGTGAGAAAAAATAGACACACTCCACCATGCCCTCATGAAACTAACAAGACTGCTGGAGGAGGAAGACATTAATAAGAGCAGTCACTGCAATAAATGTAGTTACAATTTGGAAAAGTGCTGGGAAGAAGAAGTGTGTGTCCTGTGAGAGCTAGTATTAGAGGAGCTCTGATTTAATCTGGGTTTCAAGAGTCAGGGAAGGTTTCCTTGGGGAAGCGATGCAAGCTGAGGGCTGAAAGATGAGTAGGAGTTAGTGTGCAAAAGGCTTTGTGGCACAGAGAACATGGTACCCATTAGAAGGTAGAAGAGAGGTGTACAGGCCGACAAAATGGAAATCAGATGCCTCAGGGTACATAGCTAAATATGTTTCACCTTGTTAAAGAGCCAAGACGCTGGAAAATGTTCTAAGCAAAGCTGCAGGTGTTAGAAGAAGCTATTTGTCTTTGGCTTTCTAACCTGATTTCATGTTTCCTAAAACGCTGGGAAGAGAAAAATGTCCCCTTCAGCTTTCCAGTTACTGACTCTTAACATTCTAATTTTCTTTCAGTTCTGTTATGAGTTGCTAAAATGGTGAAATGCTGCTCCGCCATTGGATGTGCTTCTCGGTGTTTGCCAAATTCGAAGTTAAAAGGACTGACATTTCACGTGTAAGATTTTGCTGTAGTTAAGCCAAATACTTTGGCCATGTTATAAAAAGCAAAAGACAGTTCTACTTAAGTCTTCAGTTTTGAACTTTAGTTCCCAAATCCTTTTTAAATACCCTTTTTGTTAAATTTGAAGTGACATCGTGATGCCTCTACATGTTTATAATTTAGTTTAAACGTTTTAAGATACCTGCCAAGGTATCAGAGACTGGTTTACAAAAAAATACCATAAGGCTCACTTTTGCTAACATTATTACTTTGCATTTTGTCATACTGCCAAAGAAATTCAATGTTGTTTTCATGTAGTTTACAGTGTGAATGAAGGAGCTTTGCTAAGATATATTGCTCTTTCTAATTAAAAATAGATCAAGCATAGGTTGTAGGAAAAAACATAAATTACAAGTTCAGACCAAGAGATCTTTATATGTGTTGCAAATAAATCAAGGTGATTTTAGTTTCATATTTTAGCCATTCTCCTGAAAGCCATGAAAGAGTGAGTGAGAGAGTAAGATCTAGTAATCATTCACTTGCTAAAGGTTTATTTTGCTGCTTTTGTGCCAGGCACTGTGCTATGTGTTAGAGAAAGATCTCTGAGCTACTTTGTTAGATATAAGGAAATCAAAAATGAGCATATATTACCTACCTTATTTCAGAAAAATTTGAATCAGCTTGAAAATTGAGTAAGATATGGCTATTGGCCTTCAAATCTCTCAAAATAGCTCTGATCTCCAGAACTCCATACTCTGCAGCTATTCTCTTCATTCTTTCATTGGGCATCTGTAGACCTGCTGTGTATGCTGTACCAAGCAATTTTCTGGTGCTGAAGAGGAACGGAATTACAATGGGCCCTTTTTATTGAATTCTGGGTATCATTTCAGATAGGAAAAGGCCTAAGTGATAATTCTTTTATCATCTATAGATGAATAAATATCTTCAATTGTGGATCTTACTATAAGATGCTAATATCCACTGAAACTTTTCTTTCTTATAATATGAGAAAAATTGAAACGAGGGCCATGTATCTGCAGCATGATTGGCACAAAAATCTGAATATTAAAACTGAAAGTTACAAAAGCATGAATTATGGTTTCCTAAATATTGTAATTCTCAAGACTAATAACAGTGGCTCACACCTGTAATCCCAGCACTTTGGGAGGCCGAAGCAGGTGGATCACTTGAGGTCAGAAGTTCGAGACCAGCCTGGCCAACACAGTAAAACCCCACCCCTACTAAAAATACAAAAACTAGCTGGGTGTGGTGGCCTGTGCCTGTAATCCCAGCTACTTGGGAGGCTGAGCCAGAAGACTTGCTTGAACCTGGGAGGTAGAGGTTGCAGTGAGCCAAGGTCAAGCCACTGCACTCCAGCCTGGGTGACAGAGTGAGACTCTGTCTCAAAAAAAAAAAAGTTAACAAATCAATTTAGTTACAATTGTATGACAGCTTTAATTCAATTATATATTAATGGCATTTGATTTTAAAATATTTTTTGTATTTTTTTCTAGATTCCCCACAGATGAAAACATCAAAAGGAAATGGGTATTAGCAATGAAAAGACTTGATGTGAATGCAGCCGGCATTTGGGAGCCTAAAAAAGGAGATGTGTTGTGTTCGAGGCACTTTAAGAAGACAGATTTTGACAGAAGTGCTCCAAACATTAAACTGAAGCCTGGAGTCATACCTTCTATCTTTGATTCTCCATATCACCTACAGGTTTGTTTATGAGATACTACTTACCATCATTGCTCACTTTTTATACTGTTGAAGAACCTTCACCACTCTTGCTAACATATTTATTGTCTGCTTATTCATTTGAAGTCCATTCTTGAAGTTTTTAAATTTGTAGACTGCATCTTCAACTTTTGTAATGCATAGTAGGAGTATTTTACCAGTAACCACTCATAAATATTTGTACATTACTAAGGTTTGGTGAAGTGGACTGACTTTAGGAATTAGCATAACTCGAGATTTTTGTCTAAAAATGGAAGTTAACATAAGAATGTAAAACTGACGTTCCTAATTGGCAGTCCTTAACACTGGGACAGAAGTCAAGAGCAGAACCACTAACAGGACTAAAGTACTTGTAAGAGCCACATACATGCAAGCTTAAAGTCTAGGTAGGATCAAAAGGAAGAAAACCAAAAAAGAGAGATAAGAACAGGAGAAGAAAAGGTCAGGAAAAGAAGGTAGAACAGTTGAATAAGTAAACGCTAATTGAATTCTGTGTTTTTTCTCGGGAATACTCCCATGGGTTGGCTGCCTCACTCTCAGTAGTTCTCTTGACTTTATGTACCTGAAAGTGAATTTCTAGAACCTGTAGACTGATTGATTTATCCAAGGTGGAAAATTCAAGGAGAGCCTCCATTGAAAGGGATCTCCTTCCTGGCAGCTAAAAACAAGAAAAGTAGCCAGAAGTATACCTGCCCTCATGCAGTCCTGCTCACTTTTTGCAGTTGGTCATTTTGTAGAATGCCTCACTTTCTTTTATACTAATAAATATACAGTATCTTGGGAAAGTTGCTCTAGGGCTTTTGTTTTTTTCCTACTACCAAGGTATCATCTAGCTATACAATGTTAAGAGGACCTTAACTTGAGAAATATGGGTATAACAAATCAAATAAGCCGTAACTTACTGACTTTCAAAAAATACTGATTTCCTTATAACAAATTTTTCATTTTAGAAAATAGGAGGAAAAATAACATAAAGATAATAATCACATAATCTATAAATAATACTCTGAACACTTTGATCTATATCTTTGTAATGATTTGTATATATGCTTTATATAAATTCATCTGTATTTATATAGATAACCTTCTAGAAATAGAATTACACTCTGTATCTTTTCCTTTCTTTGCTTTATTGGGTTTTTTAACTTAGTGTGTACTGTGTGCCAGGTGTTATTCCAAGTACTTTACATATCTATTAACTCAATCTTTGAAAGAACATGTGAGGTAAGTACTATTATTATTTTCATTTTATCACTTGAAAACACTGAGGCCCAGAGAGCTAGAATGCCTTCCCCAGGGTCACACCTCTATTAAGTGACAGAGGCTAGATTTGATTCCAGGCATTTTGGCTTCAGAGTTCACTATTAACTCCTATTCTCCATGACATTAAGTATTTTCCTACAACCATAGCTTTCAAGCTTTAGCCTACATAAAGATTATCCAGCGAGTTTGTTTAAAATACAGACTCTTACATCTTCCAGAGTATTTGATTCAGTAAGTTGGAGTGTACTTTCTAACAAGCATCCTACTCTGTGCTGCAGATCTATGGATCACATGTTTAAGAGAAACCTATATAGACTGTCACTTTTTTTAACTAAACTTTATATTGAAGTAAAACATATTTATAGACCCTTATTTATAAGTGTACAAATCAGTGAGTTTTCAAAAAGTGAGTACAATCATGTCACTCCCCTCAGACCAAGATATAAAACATTATAAGTGCCCCAGAAGCCTCCCTCATATGCTTTCCCAGTCACTACCCCCCGAAAGTAACTACTGTCTTGACTTGTATCACTGTCAATTATATAAATGGAGTCCTGTCTACAGTATGTACTCTGGCTTCTTTAGCTCAACATCTTGTGTGAGTCATCCACATTGTAGCTTGAGATACCGGTCCATTTATTTTCTTTGCTATATAGTATTCCATTGTACAAATAAACTAATTTCTTCATGCTACTATTGATAAACGTTGGTGTGGTTTTTCACATTAGGGCTGTTGTGTAGTTCTGAACATTTTGGGACATGTCTTTTGGTTGCATTTATATACACATTTCTATAGGGTATATATATGCTTCAATTAGAAGTGGGAATTACTAGGTTCTGGCGATGTGGATGTTCAGCTTGAGTATATATTGCCATAGCCATAGTTTTCCAGAGTGCTTTTGCAAATTTATAGTCCCGCTATCAGCATATAAGAGTTCCTTTCATTCCATAACCTTAACAGTAGTTAGTGGTATCAATTTTATAGACCATTTTTACTGACCATATAGCAGTTGATCCTACATATAAAAAATAGTATATATAATCAATCTTTAATAATGTGTATAGGCTGTCAACTTTCCTTATTTTAAACAGCACTAAAATGAACACTATTCTAGCTGGCTCATATCCTTATTTCCTTGAACTAAATCCTGCAAATAAAATGGTTGGATCAAAGATTATATACATTTTTAAAGATTAGCTTTTGATAAAGATCTTCCAAAGTCTCATTAGAGAAAATCTCATTAGAAAGCTTGCACCAATCTACTCCCCCTACTAGCTATGCATAACAATGTCTACCTACCCTTGGTATAATCCTTGGTATAAGTTGCATTTGTAAACTTTGCTGAAATTGATGGGCAAAATGGCATCTTAATGTTTTAATCTATTTATGAATACTCA
Source organism: Sapajus apella (assembly GCF_009761245.1). Lineage (NCBI taxonomy): Eukaryota > Metazoa > Chordata > Mammalia > Primates > Cebidae > Sapajus > Sapajus apella. The sequence goes on from NW_022437061.1 coordinate 3,121,075, forward strand.
TGCATGTCTACGTTTTTTCATGAGTTTATTGGATATTTGTATTCTTTTGTGAGTTACTTATTCAGGTCCCCTTCTATTATCTTTTTCTATGCTGTTTTGTAAAAACACTGGCTGTTGAGGATAGGAATCATTTAACTGCCATCTACGTTGCAGTTCCTTTTTTTTCTCCCCTTTCTCCTACATTCCTTCCTGGTTATTTTTTATTGTTTTTCTTCAGTTCTAGCTATGGCATGGGTTTATTCTGTTATATTCTTTGAAATTCAGGCTTTTTTTAAATGTAGTCAATTCTGTGTTTTCTCTTGTTATATGAGATTAGCTTCCTCACTTTAAGATTATATAAATATTCTCTGTATTTTTTCTACTTCCTCGTAGTTTTCTTTTTTACATAAATTTTCAGTACATGGAATTTCATTGTGCTTTATTATATTAAAGGATATAACTGCTTTTCTCAATTAGTTGATTTTTACATGATTTGTGGCCTTACTCTACTTATTTAGAATGCCACCTTTATCCTAAAGGCATCTATCTGCTTGATGATCTATTTCTAGGTTTTTCTATCTAGTCCTAAGAAAGGAGCATACTATTTTAATTATTGTTACTGTGTTAATAGCTTGTAGGGTGTAACCTCCTATGCTCTTCCTTTTTAGGAGAATTTGTGTTTTTAGATGAAGCTTAGAGTTGTTTTCAGGAAGTTCTTTTAAAATTATCTGGTAGAATTTACTGACTTTTAAAAGCAATTTCCATGAAAAGAAATGTGGTATTAACGTCACTGTAAAAGTTAAGAAGGATAAAAAATGTAAGAAAGGACAAAAATGTCTCAATGATTGTTACTAACTATTCTTAACAGGGGAAAAGAGAAAAGCTTCATTGTAGAAAAAACTTCAGCCTCAAAACCCTTCCAGCCACTAACTACAATCACCATCTTGTCGGTTCTTCCTCATGTATTGAAGAATTCCAATCCCAGTTCATTTTTGTAAGTAAATGACTTACTGAGCTCATGTTAATACTTTTAAGATGAATATATCCTCTCCACTAGAATCAAATTTTTCAGAATCCTAGCAAAATCCAGGGGTTAATATTGCTTCCTAGGGTCATTGTAATTTATATATATGCAACAGCAAAATAGAGATAGTTAATCCTTTGGTTACATAATGTAGTTAATTGAAGAAAGCTTCTGGAAGGATATTTCTACCAAGGAAATAATTAATTCTTCCCTTTAACTGCTATAATTTCTATATGAAATATGTAATAAAAAATAGCTATTTCTTTTTAAGTTTTCTCCGTCATACACATACAGAGTATTCAAGCTTGCATTTATTTATTTATCTCATTGCTTGTTCATGTTAGAGGCAAGCATGGAATGTAGATCTCTTTTACTATCTTGATTAATACAGCTTTATAATAATCTTTTTTTTATTTTTGTGGGTACATAGTAAGTATGTATATTTATAGGATACATGAGACATATATAGGTATACAACACATAATAACCACATCAGGGCAAATATGGTATCTGTCACATTAAGCATTTATCCTTTATGTTACAAAAAAATCCAATTATACTTTTAGTTATTTTTAAATATATAATAAATTATTGTTGGCTATAGTCACCCTGTTGTACTATCAAATACTAGATCTTAATTCAGTCTGCCTAACTAAATTTCTGTACCCATTAACCATCCCCCACTTCCCCCCACCCACCACGCTTACCAGCCTCTCATAATCATCATTTTACTCTCCTATCTCTGTGGGTTCAATTTGTTTTGATTTTTAGATCCTGCAAATAAGTGAAAAGATGTAATGTTTGTCTTTCGGTGTCTGGCTTATTTTACTTAACATAATGATGTCCTCCAGTTCCATCCATGTTGTTGCAAATGTCTGAATTTCATTTTTTTAATGGTTCAATAGTGCTCTATGGTGCTTAAGTGCCACATTTTCTTTATCCGTTCATCTGTTGATGGACACTTAGATTGCTTCCAAATATCAGCTATTGTGAAAGAGCTGCACCAAGCATGGGAGTGCAGATATCCCTTTGATAGAATGATGTCGTTTCTTTTGGGTATACACCCAGCAGTGGGATTGCTGGATCATACAGTAGCTCTATTTTAGTTTTTTGAGGAACCCCCAAACTGTTCTCCATAGTAGTTGTACTAATTTACCCCAACAGTGTACAGGGTTCCTTTTTCTTCACATCCTTGCCAGCATTTGTTGTTGCCTGTTTTAGGGATAAAAGCCATTTTGAATGGCATGAGATATTTTCCCATTGTTGACTTGATTTGCATTTCTCTGATGATCAGTGATGTTGAGTACCTTTTCGTATGCCTATTTGTCATTCATATGTATTATTTTGAGAAATGTGTATTCAGATGTTTTGCCAAGTGTTTAATCAAATTTTTAGATTTCTTTCCTGTTGAGTTTTTTGAGCACCTTATATATTCTGGTTATCAGTCCATTGTCAGATGGATAGATAGTTTGCAAACATTTTGTCCCATTCTGTGGGTTCTCTCTTCACTTTGTTGATTGGTTTCTTTGCTGTGTGGAAACTTTTTAACTTGACGTGATACCATTTGTCCATTTTTGCTTTGGTTGCCTGTAATTGTGGGGTATTACTGAAGAAATCTTTAGGCCAGGCATGGTGGCTCATTCCTGTAATCCCAGCACTTTGGGAGGCCAAGCTGGGTAGATCGCTTGAGGGCAGGAGTTTGAGACCAGCCTGGAAAACATGGTGAAACCCCATCTTTACCAAAAATACAAAAAAATTAGCTGGGGATGGTGGCATATGCCTATAGTCCCAGCTACTCAGGAGGCTGAGTGGGAGGATCGCTAGAGCCCAGGAGATCAAGCCTGCAGTGGGCTTGATCACACCCCTGTACTCCAGCTTGGGCAACAAAGTGAGAACCTGTCTCAAAAAAGGAAAAAAAAAAAAAAGATTTGCCCAGACCAGTGTTCTGGAGAGTTTCTACAGTGTTTTCTTATAGTTGTTTCATAGTTTGAGGTCTTAGATTTAATTCTTTAATCCATTTTGATTTGATTTTTGTATATTGTAAGAAGTAGGGGTCTAGTTTCATTTTTCTGCATTTGGATATCCAGCACCATTTATTGAAGAGACTGTCTTTTCCCTAGTTTATGTTCTTGGCACCTTTGTTGAAAATGAGTTACCTATAGGTGTGTGGATTTGTTTCTGCATTCTCTTTTCTGGTCCATTGGCCTGTGTGCCTGTGTTTAGGTTTACGGCATCTTTAAATTATCATAGACTATGTTAAAGTGATATTATTCCACTTCATATGCAAAAATCTTATAGTTGTATACTTTCATTTTTCCTTTCTCAATCTTTGTGCTATTGCTGTCATGCATTTCACTTTTACATATGCTACAGACTCCACGCCCTATTGTTATTATTTTTGTTTAAACAGTAAGTTATTCTTTAAAGAGATTTGAATAATAAGAAAAAAAAATCTGATATTAACCATGTAGGTGCCATTTCCAAGGCTTTTCATTCCTTTGTGTCAGTCCATATTTCCACCTGATATCATTTTACCTACATGACTTACTTAAACATTTCCTACAGTGCAACTATAAAAATGTTAATTTCCAATAGTGATGAATTCTTTCAACATTTCTATTTCTTAAAAAGTTTGCCCTTCGCTCTTGAAAGACATTTTCACTAGGTATCAAATTCTAGGTTAATAGTTTTGGGGGAGGGGCAGTTGGTTTTGGTATTTTTGAAAATGTTGCCCTACTGTATTCTTACATGCACTGTTTCTGATGAAAAATTTAATTGTCAGATTTATTCTCTGTACCTAATACTTTTTTTTCTTGGCTTTTAAGAGTTTTTGTCTTTTTAAAAACTTTTTATTTATTTATTTATTTTTGGAGACAGGTTTTTATTCTATCACCCATGCTGGAGTGCAGCTGCACATTCACAACTCACTGCAGCCTCAACCTCCCAGGCTCAAGCAATCCTCTTACCTCAGCCTCCTGAGTAGCTGGGACTTATCAGCATCTGCCACCATACCAGGCTAATTTTTGTATGTTTTTGTACAGACCAGATTTCTCCATGTTGCCCAGGCTGGTCTGAAACTCCTAAGCTCAAGCAGTCCCCCTGCCTCAGCCTTCCAAAGTGCTGGGCCAGGCATGAACCACCGTGCTGGACAAGAATTTTTTTCTTTCTACTGCTTTTGCCTAATCTGATGATGATATTCCTTGGTTTCATTTTCTTCATGTTTCTTCTGCTTAAGATAAGATTTGTTGAGCTTTTAGCCAGGCATGGTGGTTCATGCCTGTAATCCCAGCACTTTGGGAGGCCATGGTGTGTAGATCACCTAAGCCTTGGAGTTCGAGACCAGCCTGATGAACATGGAGAAACCCCATCTCTATTAAAAATACAAAATTAGCTGGGCGTGGTGGCAGGCACCTGTAATCCAGCTAGTAGGGAGCCTGAGGCAGGAGAATCGCTTGAACCCAGGAGGCAGAAGTTGCAGTGAGTCAAGATTGTGCCATTGCACTCCAGCCTGGGTAACAAGAGTGAAACTCCGTCTCAAAAAAAAATTTTTGTTGTTGAGCTTTTTTATTTAGCAGTTTATAGTTTTTGTCAAACTTGGAAAAATTTTTGCCATGATTTCTTCAAATATTTCTTTCTATCCCAATTTTTCCTCTCCCATAGGAATTCTAATCACATGTATATTAGGCTGTCTGAAATGTGCAACAGGTTGCTGACGCTTTATTTTTTTTCTATCTCCTTTCTCTCTCTAGTCCATACTGGATAGTTCCTATTACTGTAAATGTACATTCACTAATCTTTTCTTCTGAAATGTCAAATTTCAAAAAATACATTGCCATTCTCGCCAGTATATTTTTTTACCTCACACATCGTAGTTATCTGTAGATATTCTAGTAGAGTATTTTTTTATCTTTCATGTACTTAACTTTTTGAATATATGGAGTACAATTTTAATAACTTTCTTAATTGTCTGCTAATTCTAACATTTCTATCAGTTTCAGCTTGGTTTCCATTGATTGATGTATCTCAGTATGACTAATGCTTTCCTGCTTATTTGCATGCCTGGTAAATTTTACATGCCATGATATTTTTGTATCCTGTTTTCTTGGGCATTATTCTGGGGTACAGTTAGTTAGAAACTGTTTGACCCTTTCAGGTTTTACTTTGTTTAACAGAACTAGAACAGATAGGGCTATTTATTATTCACTGTGCAGGCAAAACCCTTTTGTATACTTACTGTCCATGAATCTTGACATTTTCAAGTCTGGCTAGTGGGGATAGTGCCTATGCCCTGTGAGCACAGGGCACTCTTAATCTCTGATTGTTCTTTCCTCAAGCCTTGAGTAGTTTTTCACATGGATGTGCTGATCTTACTCCATGGAATACTCAGGGGCATCAAGGGGGAGCCTCTGAATATCTCGAGTTTTTTTCTGTGCACCTCTCACCTGCCTAGTACTTCATCCTGTGAACTATAGCCACCTTGGTCTCCCTGGATGTTTTGCACTACCTACTTAACTCAGTCTGCTAAGCTCTGCAGGGTTTCCCCTCCTTGCCCTGAGGCCTAGAAACTCTCTCAAGCAGTTAGCTGGAGCAGTCTTTGGTCTCACCTCTTTGTTTCCCATCTGTCCACAATAGCTACCATCCTTGCCAAATGTCCATTATCCTAGAAGCTGTTTTTTTCTGTCTTTTAAGCCTTTGTTGGTTCTTTGAGGGAGGGGTCAATTCAGTCTCTGTTACTAATTTTAATATTAAATAATAGCTTTTCAACATTATTTTATGGTACCTTTATAAAATATGTCAGTGTTATTTTTCCTATTTTCAAATGAAGAAGGAAAAAAAGCATATCTAGCAAATTTAAGCATAACCATAATAAATACTGAGAGGAGTTGTCTCTGAAAAATTCCAAGACCAGAGTCCTCTCTAAATCCCCATCACCGGTCCTGAGAACCTGCTGCAGTACTCTTTTCCTGTCATACCTTATAAAACAAAATAGCCATCCAATAAAGTAATCCAGTTAAAAACTTAATTTAAATTTGTCTGATAGGTAAAAATTAAACTTACCAGCACCACATTGAAGGAACAAAACCCATAGGACACATTGCAAGTGTCATGATGTTCGTAGAGATAAGTGCTCCTAATATTCTGCAGACCTTGTGTATGCCTGGCCTTAGTAAAAGGAGGCCCTTAGCACCCTAAATTTTGCTTCTGCCCCGTCTTCTTCCCATATTCCTTAAACCTCTAAATATCACCAACTTAAAGATGTTCTCTAAGCATTATAAATGAAGAAACATCTCAGGCTTAGTTATGAGCTTTCTTCCAACTACATGTCTGTCTGATTTAATAACTGGGTGTTTATGTTTTTAGGAACATAGCTACAGTGTAATGGACAGTCCAAAGAAACTTAAGCATAAATTAGATCATGTGATCACCGAGCTAGAGGATACAAAGGAAAGTCTACGGAATGTTTTAGACCGAGAAAAACGTTTTCAGAAATCACTGAGGAAGACAATCAGGGAATTAAAGGATGAATGTCTGATCAGCCAAGAAACAGCAAATAGACTGGATGCTTTCTGTTGGGAGTGTTGTCAGGAGAGCATAGAACGGGACTATATTTCATGAAATAATTTCATGTTCTACCTAAAATTGTCATTGGTACAAATTTTTAGAAAATCTCATTTACCATCAGTAAATAATATCCATCATTTAAAGTGCCGCTTTGGATTCTCTGAGCATTATGCATTATAGTTGTTATCCAAAGACTTTTTTGAAAGTATGCAGAAATTTGTTATAATTATGTATTTGTGTGACTTGTGACAATTATGTTTTTATAGACCTATACTAGTGCCGGGTCACTATTGTAAGATGTTAAACTCTCAAGAAAATGTCACAGAGCTAAAGAAATGATGTCAAATTAGTCACATTAAACTATAGTAGAAGAAATTTGACACTTCTCCAGCAACATCAGATTTTTGGCTTCAAAGGAGTACCTTTACTTACATGTGCTTTATGGTAAGTTCATTGAATTTTACTTTAAATGCATTTTACTACAAAGCACAATTCATTTACAATACATATCCATCTTGGATTCAGTCCAAGGTGCTTTAGCTATCAGTAATACCAAAGGATCGTTTTACAAGGCTTCCTGTGGTATTGACTCTGAGAATAACACATGATGAAGATCTATTGGCTTTTAAAATTGTTCAGAGCCAATTTAAGAAGACCCCTCGTGAAGTCTCAGTTTTCAGTACAGTACATCATTCCTCCTCACTAGAAGCACTTTGATGTAAACCAGAATAGCTTTAAGAGATAAAAAATGTCATAAATCTGATTTGTAAATGGTTAGTTGCTCTGACAGGTCTGAACGCTTTGCTTCATGACTATTTCATCATAAAGGCATATCTAAAATCTGAATGCCAGCACTAGCTCTATACTTTAAATGCTGCTTTGTATTTTATATCTAAAGTAGTATTGCCGACATTTTTTAAAAATACAAAATATAAAAGAAACCACTAAAAATAATAATTGTGGCTCTTGCAGTTGAAATAGGAATTGGAGTGAAAGGATTAGAATATTTTAATTAGGGGAGTAGATTATTGTCCAAGGGATTTTATTTAGAGAAATGGGTTATTAAAACAGCAGCTTTAGAATAGCTTCTTACCGAATATGCAAAAGAATAATTCCTTGTTATTTCCTAATTGATCCAAGTGTCATAAATTTAGCTTTTCTCATAATTCCTTACCAAAGGCAACTTAAATTATAGTCATAAATACTGTGGGTTAGAATAAAAACCATTTGCCAAAGCCACACTCTACTTAGAAGCACGTATACATACATGAACCTCATTCAGAAGTCCATGCTGTAGCAGTTAGAATGTGAGTATCAGTTGTTTCATCGTAGTAACAAAAATTGAAATGCATTTTGTGCTTATTTGTTTATTGTAATTTTGTATTACATTAATATTAGTTAAGATATGGTCACTTGAATTTTTTGTATTTAAGAATTTTCTGTTTTAATGCATGTTACACTTTTATGTAGGATTCCAAACCTTCCCTCTAAATGGGATTTAACTCATATCTGCAAGATCAGCTTTATGCTAAGAGGAAATCACTGAGGCCATATCTTTCTCCTACCTGGAAAAAAAAAAAAGCCCTGACCAGGCACAGTGGCTCATGCCTGTAATCCTGGCATTTTGGGAGGCCGAGGGATACGGATCACTTGAGGTCAGGAGTTCAAATCCAGCCTGGCCAACATGGTGAAACCCCATCTCTACTAAAAATACAAAAAAAATTACCCAGGCATGGTGGCACATGACTGTAATCCCAGCTACTTAGGAGGCTGGGGCAAGAGAATTGCTTGAACCCAGGAGGCAGAGGTTGCAGTGAGCCAAGATCATGCCGCTGCACTCCAGCCTGGGAAACAGAACAAGACTCCATCTTAAAAATAAAAAACCTCTTATTTTAAGTTACCCATTATTTATTTTAGTTACTTAATTTTGACTTAATAAGTAGATACCCTAATGGAAAGTTTGGGTATGATCTTAGGTTTTATGGAAATGTTTTGAATAGAGATTATTTTTCCCTCATCCTATTGTGAGTATGTAAATTAAAGTAAGTCAGTGGACAATGGAGAAAAGTAAGAGGGTAGATCCAAACACAGTATGTCTGAAATCTAGCAGTCTACTGGCTGCTTAGAATACACCAAGCCTAGAAGACATTGCCAAGAGTAAAATCCCAGTCTGCCACTATCAAAATTGCCACAGTCACTTTTACTACTTATATTCGTAGTATACTCAGTTCTTGTCTTCTTTTTCACTGGACCTAGTATAACTGAGAAATAAATAACCACGGGCAAAATATTGGTATCATTAAGGACCCAGAGCTGCCCATTTTCTCTTTATTCTGAAAGGAAAACAATTACTGATAGAAATCTGAGATTAAAAATAAGGTCCTCCCTGCTGCTCCAAACAAATGCCTAAACATAGTATGTATCTCAGCCCTCTGTTCTCAGAGATTCCAGCCTAGCCCGGGAAAGAACTGTCCTGTATAAAGCAAAACCCAAGTCTTCCCACTCCAGAAGTTCCTCTGGCAGCCAAGGCTGACCCAAGGGTTCATTCTACTTTGCTTTAAAAGCTAGGCGTGGCCTCTAGAGCCAGGAACACAGTATAACAGTTCAACCTCAGCACCAAAAGTCAGGTACGAAACACTTGATATGTGGAATTTTTCTCTACATCAAGTTTAAATTTCTGGAAATAGACTTCGGTTGCTAGTGATAATTACAGTTATACCATAGTCTAATTTGAGAAAAGGTGAAATGTCTTAAATATATGTTTGGTTTTAATAAAAAGATAAAATTATTACAGAAATAATTGAGAGATAGAAAATCCATTATTTCCCATTATTTATTTGAAAAATAAAACATTTTCTCCAGTAATGTGTTACGTGGTTTTATACATTGAGTTATTCAATAAAATGAGCAGAGAAACATGAAGAGTATATACATAGAGGTTTTGCTCTAATTTCTTCCACGTCTTTTCCCTCCACCAATATAACTCTAATATGGGGTCTGCAAGTTCAGATGGCCCACATAGCAGGCCAGCTTTCGGCACAATATGGACCTACCATAGAGCCCTTTTCTGCTTTGGCCCTCACTCAAAACTAGCAGATTTGGTGTTACCCAGTGTATAAGGGAAAGCAGTATCCCTAGGTGTGAAATATACTGCCTTTAGAACTCAAAGAGGCCTGTCAAGCATTGTGCTTTCTTATTCATAGTGGAACGTGCAAATTGTAATAATTTGTCTCTTACTTGAGAGGGGATGTCTTAGCATGCCCCAAATCAATGGACACTTCTCCCTGCAAATTTTAGTGATGTTACAGGCCCCTGAATTTCATGAGTTTTATCTCACCCTCTGGAGCACATATGCTTTATCAAGCCTTCCAATTAACTAGTCATCCCATTGGATTAACATAATCCATCAGTAAAATGAACTAAGTGATTTTCCATAGAATGTCTGTCTGGTCTAGATTATTTCAATTATAACAGAAGCAAGATCATTAACATTGCCTTGGGAACAAGACTACATATGTTTACTGTTTTGTTTTGTTTTTTTTCATGTGATTGTGAGCTGTTTCTTATCCTTTAACAGGGATGGAAAAGCAGGCACCCACCAGATCAGTGGTTGTATGGCATCTACCCATAGCCATGTTAATCTCTTCTAACAAAGATGCCACATCTGGCACAGCAGCCATAATCAGGGCTACTAGTCGGTTGAATTTTCCTTAGTCCAACTGTCATCTTGCAGGATCTGTCTAAATTTTGGAGGGACCAGAATGGTGAATTAAATGAAAAGAGATGATGGAGGCCGCCACTCATGTCTATCTTATAGGTCTATAAAGGTAGCACCTTAGTGAGCCCCACAGGAAACTGAAACTGGGGTAGTACACAAAAATGAGTTAGCATAGGCATGAGACTGCTATCCTCGGAAACGCCTGCAAGGTTGCAAGGTTGGTTCTTGAGTGACATCTGGGAACTTGGATTTGGGGAGGGCTCCCACCATTCCCTAACTCATAAGAGCAGCTCACTGTGCCAGACTGTTTGTACAGACAATGTGGTTTAGGCTGAATACCTACTTTCCTTCTGGGAGTCTGGATTTGGCAATGTGTTACGTAAACAGGCCTGTTCGACCAGTCCCAAATAAAACCTTGGACATTGAATCTTTAATGAGCTTCCGTATTGTCACAGTTCAGTGCTATAAGACTTAAATGTGTCCTGTGTGATTACACTGAGGAAGAACTCAGAAACTACACCTGGTTTCCTCTAGACTTTGTACCATGTGCCTTTTGCCTTAGCTGATTTTGCTTTTCTGTATCCTTTTGCTATAATCATAGCCTTGAGTACAACTATATGCTGAATTCTGTGAGTCCTTCTAGTGAATCATCAAACTTGTGGGTGCTTTTGGGGACCTCAACACAGATGACCTTTCAAACTTGTCCTGAGTTAGGGCAAAGAAGCCTTAGTCCGTTTTCACCCTTCTGATAAAGACATACCCTAGACTGGGTAATTTACAAAAGAAAGACATTTAATGGACTTACAGTTCCACATGGCTGGGGAGGCCTCACAATCATGGCAGAAGACAAGGAGGAGCAAGTCACATCTTAGGTGAAATGGTGGCAGGCAAAAAGAGCTTCTGCAGAGAAACTCCCATTTTTTTTTAAACCATTAGATCTCATGGGACCCATTCACTATCACCAGAATGGCACAGGAAAGACCTGCCCCCATGATTCAATAATCTCCCACTGGGTCCCTCCTACAACACATGGGAATTATGGGAGCTACAAGATGAGATTTGAATGGGGACACAGAGCCAAACCATATTCCATCCTTGGCCCCTCCCAAATCTCATATCTTCACATGTAACCAATCATGCCTTCCCAACAGTTCCCCAAGGTCTCAATTTATTTCAGCATTAACTCAAAAGTCCACAGTCCAAAGTCTAATCCAAGACAGGGCAACTCCCGTCCACCTATGAGCCTGTAAAATGAAAAGCAAGTTAGTTACTTCTTAGATACAGTAAGGTACAAGCATTAGGTAAATACAGCCATTCAAAAGGGAGAAATTGGCCAAAACAAAGGGGCTGCAGGCCCCATGCAAGTCCAAAATCCAGCAGGGCAGTCAAATCTTAAAGCTTCAAAATTATCTCCTTTGACTCCATGTCTCATATTCAGGTCATGCTGATGCAAAAAGTAGATTCCTATAGTCTTGGGCAGCTCCATCCCTGTGGCTTTGCAGGGTAAAACCTCCCTCCTGGCTGCCTTTATGGGCTGGCATTGAACGTCTGCAGCTTTTCCAAGCGCACAGTGCAAGCTGCCGGTAGACCTACCATTCTAGGGTCTGGAAGACAGTGGCCCTCTTCTCAGAGCTCCACTAGGTGATGCCCCAGTAGAGAATCTGTGTGGGGGTTCCAACCCCACATTTCTCTTCTACACTGCCCTAGCAGAGGTTCTCCATGAGGTCCCCACCCTTCAACAAACTTCTGCCTGGGCATCCTATACATCTGAAATCTAGGCAGAGGTGCCCAAACCTTAGTTCTTGATTTCTGTGCACTTGAAGGCTCAACACCATTTGGAAGTTGCCAAGGCTTGAGGCTTGCACCCTCTGAAGCCAAGACCCAAGCTCCATGTTGGTTCCTTTCAGCCACAGCTGGAGTGGCCAGGACACAGGGCATCAAGTCCCTAGGCTGCACATAACACAGGGATCCTAAGCATGGCCCACAAAACCATAGTTTTCTCCCAGGCCTCCAGATCTGTGATGGAAGGAGCTGCCATGAAGACTGCTGACATGCCCTGGAGACATTTTCCCCATTGTCTTGAGGATTAACATGCAGTTCCTCATTACTTATGCAAATTTCTGCAGCCAGCTTGAATTTCTCCTCAGAATATGGGATTTTCCTTTCTATTGCATTGTTGTGCTGCAAATTTTCTGAACTTTTATGCTCTCATTTCCTTATAAACCTGAATCCCTTTAACAGTACCCAAGTCACCTCTTGAATGCTTTGCTGCTTAGAAATTTCTTCCACCAGATACCCTAAATCATCTCTCTCAAGTTCAAAGTTCCACAGATCTCTAGGGCAGGGGCAAAATCCCACCAGTCTCTTTACTAAAACAAAACAAGAGTCACCTTTGCTCCAGTTCCTAACAAGTTTATCATCACCATCTGAGAATATCTCAGCCTGGATTTCACTGTCCATATTATTACCAGTATTTTGGTCAAAGCCATTCAACAAGTCTCTAGGGAGTTCCAAACTTTCCCACATTTTCCTTTTTTTTCTGAGCCCTCTAAACTGTTCCAATCTCTGCCTGTTACCCAGTTCCAAAGTTGCATCCTTTTTGGGTATCTTTTCAGCAGCATCCCACTCTCAGTACCAATTTAGTGTATTAATCCATTTTCATGATGCTGATAAAGTCCAAAATCCAGTAGGGCAGTCAAATCTAGAAAAACCCCTCTGGAGATAGACTGAAGACAGGGAGACCATATTTTCCTCCTAGGCTTCCAGACCTGTGATGGAAGGGGCTGCCATGAAGACCACTGACAAGACTGGGCAACTTACGAAAGAAAGAAGTTTAGTGGATTTACAGTTCCATGTGGCTTGGAAGGCCTCACAATCACGGTGGAAGGCAAGGAGGAGCAAGTCACATCTTATGTGGATGGTGGCAGGCAAAAAGAGCTTATACAGAGAAACTCTTGTTTTTTTAAAAAAACATCAGATATCATGAGACTCGTTCATTTTCATGAGAATGCCACAAAAAAGACCTGCCCCCATGATTCAATCATCTCCCACTGGATCCCTCCCACAACACATGGGAATTATGGGAGCTACAAGATGAGATTTGGGTGGGGACACCTAGCCAAACCATATCAGAAGCTATGTCTTTATACCCTTGTGTCATCAGTTGTTAGATGAGGGCTGCCCCATGGAGAGGGCATGCCATCCAGCAAAGCAGTTCAACTAAAGCAATTTCTGAAGAAGGCTGTGGTCTTTCTGCCAGGAGCACTCCCAATAGCTGGAGGAATAAGTCCTTTGTTCCTAAAGGGAGTTCTGTACCTCAGAGTGCCCATTGTCTTCTTGAACTCCCTAGCACTCATTTCTCTGTATTCTGCTCTAACCAAGAGTTACTCTGTAATCTAATGCTCTCAGTAATGAAGAATTAGTGATATGTCAACCAACTTCAGAATACAATTGCTCTAGCAGGTCCCTCTAGTTATGAAAAGATGCATTTCCCCAAAGATTTGTTGTATGTTGGAGACTTACTATGGTATTAACCATAGTTAATATAATAATATAATATGTTAACTTACTATGGTGCTTACTTAGTACTAGTACCTTCTGCATTAGAGTCAACATAAGCTGGGTAAAGATGGAAAATCAGACATGAGCTAATATAATACCAGGCAATCTGCAAAACTATCTAGACATTTAAAACAATACATTTCTGGCCGGGCACGGTGGCTCACGCCTGTAATTCCAGCACTTTGGGAGGCCGAGGGGGGTGGATCACGAGGTCAAGAAACCGAGACTATCTTGGTCAACATGGCGAAACCCCGTCTCTACTAAAAATACAAAAAATTAGCTGGGCATGGTGGCGCGCGTCTGTAATCCCAGCTACTCAGGATTGCTTGAATCCAGAATTGCTTGAACCCAGGAGGCGGAGGTTGCGGTGAGCTGAGATTGCGCCATTGCATTCCAGCCTGGGTAACAAGAGCGAAACTCCATCACAAAAAAAAAAAAAAAAAAAAAAAAAAAATACATTTCTGTACATTGCAATCCATCTGGGTACCTACATCATAACTGACAAATCTCTCTGTCTCAGCTCCACTTCTATTGATGATATATCCTTAACATCCCTCAGACACAGCCCCTTTCCCACTCCATCTCTAGGGCCATTTCCTTGGTTTAAGCTGTTATTTCTTAACTTGATTACAGCAAGAGACTCTTTGGTCTCCATGTCTCCAGTCTATCTCCAGAGGGGTTTTCCTAAAATGCATATATCAATAATTATATTAAACACAAGTGATCTAAAAATCCCAATTAAAAGGCAGGGATTGTGAGACTGGATTAAAAAGCAAAGCCCAGGCCAGGCATGGTGGCTCACACCTGTAATCCCAGCACTTTGGGAGGCCGAGGCAGGCAGATCATCTGAGGTCAGGAGTTCAAAACCAGCCTGGCCAACATGGAGAACCCCATCTCTACTAAAAATAGAAAACTAGCCAGGCTTGGTGACTCATGCCTGTAGTCCCAGCTATTCAGGAGGCTGAGGCAGGAGAATCGCTTGAACCCAGGAGGCAGAGGTTACAGTGAGCCAAGATCATACCATTGCACTCCAACCCAGGCAACAAGGGCAAAACCCCATCTCAAAAACAAAAAGCAAAGCCCAATTATATGCTGGATACAGACAGCTAGTTTATTTTTTATTTTATTCATTTTATTTTATTGTTTATTGAGACAAGGTCTCACTCTGTCTCTCAGACTGGAGTGCAGTAGCATGATCACAGCTCACTGCAATCGCTACCTCCTGGGCTCAAGCAATCCTCCCACCTCAGCCTGCTGGGTATCTGGGACTACAGGTGCACACCACCATGCCCAGCTAATTTTTGTATTTTTTGTAGAGACAAGGTTTCACCATGTTGCCCAGGCTGGTCTTGAACTCCTGGGCTCAAGCAATCTGTCCACCTCAGCCTTCCAAAGTGCTGGGATTACAGGTGTGAGCCACCACATCTGGCCTCAACTGCTTTAAATACAAAGAATGCAGTAGGTTAAAGGATAGAAAAAGATACTCCTGTGATAACACTAATCAAAAGAAAGCTGGGGAATCATAGACAAAATAGATTTCAGAGCAGAGGTATATAAACAGAGAAAATAAGGGTTGTTTCATAATGATTAAAGGGTCAATTAAGAGGATATGCAGTCCTAATATTTATGCCTCTAATTAGAAAGTTTCAAAATTCATACAACAGAAACTTGTAGAACTGCAAGAAGAAATAGATAAATTAACACAAAATTTGTCAAAAAGATATGAGTATGGGCAGAGCTGAAAACAGTCTTGGAGGGAGAGGACCATAATCTCAAAAGTCTAGGGGATCACCAAAACTAATGAGTACTGTGAAAGAATAATGCCCTCTGCAAAGATGTCCAGGTCCTAATCCCTAGAACCTGTGAATATCACTGATACAGTTTGACTCTGTGTCCCCACCCAAATCTCATCTTCAATTGTACTCCCATAATTCCCATGTGTTGTGGGAGGGGCCTGGTGGGAGATAATTGAATCATGGGAGTGGTTTCCCCCATACGGTTCTCATGGTAGTGAATAAGTCTCTAAAGATCTGATGGTTTGATAAGGGGAAACCCATTTCGCTTGGCTCTCATTCTCTCTCTTTGCCTGCCACCATCCACTTAAGATGTGACTTGCTCCTCCTTGCCTTCTGCCTTGATTGTAAGGCCTTTCCAGCCACGTGGAAATGTGAGTCCAATTAAACCCTTTTCTTTGGTAAATTGCCCAGTCTCAGGTATGACTTTATCAGCAGTGTGAAAATGGACTAATACAATCACGTTTCTTACATGGTGAAAGAGAGTTTGAAGATTTAATAAAATTAAGGACTCAATATTGAGAGATTATGCTGGATTCTCCACATGAGTCCTTACAAGAGATAGGCAGGAGAATCAGAGTCCAAGGAGACGTGGCTATGGAAGCAAATGTTGTGTTAATGAACAGCCATGAGCTAAGGAATGTGGGCAGCCTCTAGAAGCTGGAAAAGGGAAGGAAATGAATTCTCCCAGAGAGCATCCAGAGGGAATGCATCCCTGCTGTCCCATTTTAGACTTTGGACCTTCAGAATATCTGTAAGATAATTCGTGTTGTGTTTTACTCCACTAAGTTTGTGGTAATTTGTTACAATGGCAATAGGAAACTAATACTAGGCTAAGACAATATCAGAGAACCAAGCCAAGAAGTGGGAGCAACTGCAAAGTTAGTCAAATGTAACAGGAGGCAGAGAGAATCTAAAGAAAAGATTGGGCTGGGCACGGTGGCTTACACCTGTAATCCCAGTACTTTGGGAGGGCAAGGTGGGCAGATCACCTGAAGTCAGGAGTTCGTGACCAGCATGGAGAAACCCCGTCTCTACTAAAAATACAAAATTAGCTGGGTATGGTGGCGCATGCTTGTAACCTCATCTACTAGGGAAGCTGAGGCAGGAATGTTGCTTGAACCCGGGAAGCAGAGGTTGCTGTGAGCCAAGATCACACCGTTGCACTCCAGCCTGGGCAACAAGAGTGAAACTCCATCTCAAAAAAAAAAAGAAAAAAGAAAAGATTGGTTCTTGTTCTGGCTTGTTATGATGAGCCAGGTAGGGCACAGCACATGAATAGACAGCTCCAGTTTGGGAGACAGCATTAAAAAAGATCCTGAAACACTCAAAATATTTTCATATTCCTCTAGCAAAGGACTCTGGACATGCACATATAGTGCCCCAAAACAGGAAATTACATACATGACCCAGATTGTAGGATTCAAGATTCTCAAAAACAAAGATGAGCTGAACTAGGAATCCCTGTGTTTCACAGTCTTAATATTGTGAAAAGAAACAGGAACATAAGAATGTCACTGGAGTGGGCCAGAGAAGCCTGGCTTGTAGCTAAGAAGATAAATTCTGCTTGTAGAGGGTCTGATTCTCTGACCAAGAGAAAAAATATTCTATCCCTGGGAAGATGAGAGGTATAACTGGCTCTTCCATTGGACTAATGGGGAGAGGGAAGCCAGGTGTCTAAAACGTAAAGGCAAGCCTGGGTAGGGCCCGAGCCATTGATGCCACTTGTTACTACCCTCTTCATAGGTATCATGATTCTACTTTCACATTGCTGCCTCAAACTTCATTTAATAGTTGAACAACTGTCACTGCTCCCTTTGGAGAACATGCTCAGGATAAACAACTGTCCCCTGCTGCCACATTCCTCACCTTCCTGCCAGCTGTGCTTGATCATAGAATTGTGCCTGATGCAGAGCAGGAACTAACAGAGATTGAAACAAAAGCAGAAAATGTTAGATGAGGACCAGGAAACCCAGGAGCAGAAGACATACAATCTGAAATCTAAGAACCACATGAGGGCCCATCATGAACTCTAGTAACAGCAGTTGAGGAAGAAATGCTGAGAACCTAGCACATTCAACATTTCCACACATATTTTTCAGGAGCCGGGAACTGTATGCCAGGGAATATGCTAGGCATTGGAGAAACAACAGAGATCCACTCCTTGTCTTCAAGGAGATTACATGCTAGTATGAAGTTCCAAAAGCCGTGATCCAGGGATACCAGGGAGCAGCCATGTATCTCAAGATAATGGGCTCTTTAATTCAGCCTAATGCCTTTCTCCTCATTGTGCACTACTTTACTGGACAACACACATGCCTCAATAGATTTATACCACAGCATCTTAAAGTTTAAGTGTTTGACTCTGTCATTTGATATCTGTCTTCTCAGGTACATAAAGAAGTTTACAGACTAACATATTTAATGTAAAACCCATCACATATACTGCTTTCAAAGCCCCTTTTCCTGTGTTTCTGGGATGGGATGGGATCCACTAGTGTGAGGGATACAAACAGGAATAAGATGAAGGCATTCACAGCCTACAGGGACTTACAAGTATATGACACAAATACAGATAAGTGGGCAATATAGCAGTGTCTGTGGCAATTAAAGGCACTGAGACTATGAAATCAATGGAGCTTCAAAATTACAAAACCGAACGTAAGTTTGTCATTGTGGGCACTTTTAAAGTTCTGTCCCAGAACCTGGATTCTGTAAGCACCTTCCTGGGATGTGAGAGTAGGAGACCAAACCATCTGGGGAGAACCAAACAGACTTGGGTTCAAGTCCCCAGCCTGCCACTTCATCACATATGGGAAATGGGTAAACCTGCTGAATTTCTCTGAGCACTTAACAAAGTAGACAATAGCATCTTACCCATTGGTGGTGAGAATTTTATTTAATTGTGTGTAAAATATAGACTATACAATGAGCCATCCATATATTATTTTTCTTTCTTCTTTAAATCCCATCCCATCCCAAAAACATAGGAAAAGGAAACAAAAACAGGAAGAAGAACAAAAACCAAGAAGACAGCAATGCATTTCATAGGGAATGGCAAGTGAACAGGCACCAGTGGTCAGGTAGGCTATTTGTGCCTTAAATAACCTTCCCACTCTTGTGGCAGCTCAGAAGCAAACAAGGAACACTGTATTACTGAAAGGGAAAATTTTAATCACCATCCTCCCACCCCAATACTTACAAGCCATTCAATCTATCTTAGATATGTTTCATTCATTCATTCATTCAACTTTATAAAACATCTTAGACAGCATTACTTAGAATGTTCGCAGATCAGTGTACAAATTAAGGCACTTGCAGCAGAATGTAGATCAGCTACATCACAAAGCACACTGTTTAGCTCAGTCAATATTTTCTTCCAAGCAAGACTTCCTTAGTGAATGAAATAGTATGTTGAGAAAAAGCAAGAGCTTTTTCTCATTCTGAACCGGTCAGAAAGAGTTCACAGGCTAGCTACTTTTCATACCAGTGTCTCAGTGTATCAAGTCACTTACTAAACAGACAATCCTTAAACTCAACTGAGCTACATGGTTTTGTGGTCAGTTAACAGCAGAGGAGTTCCTGACAGATTTGTGTCCAATAATAAGCTTCCTCAAATCCTCGTGGTACAGCTTGTGCAGCTGACAGGTAACATCACAATCACATCCGAATTTGCAGATTTGGGCCTTGTGCTTTTGAATACAGAATAATTTTATTAAATAAAGAGCGGAGTGTACCTGCTGTGTAGGATGCTAACCACAGATACTAGTGATTAGTACCTTGTAGAGACAGGCATTCACCTGCAGACTTGCTGGTAAAATGTACCAACATCAAATTTCAATAAAAATGAAGGATACTGGTGCTTATTAAACAGGTAGATTTTATAACAGTATAAAATGTTGCCAGGCTATGCAGCTGAAAGAAATTACCTTTGAAATCCTGAAGGTGTAAAAAAAAATTTTTGTTTATCACTCATATGATAACACTTTTAGATGGGTCTTAAGAATAGAGAATGTCTTGATTATTGAGATGTATAATTCAAGTTTCTGTGGCCATCACCATCATCTGGACATATTTTGTTGAAAATCACATGGGAAAGGGGTATAACTAGAAATAAGACATGGCTATCCAAAGGATCAAACTTTACCATAAAGACTGGTAAAGTTTAGAATGAAATGCAAATGTATTCTATATATTAAAACGAAAAAACATGAAAAACCATTCTAGTAAGTTATTTTTAAATGTACCTGACAGCAAAGAGACTCTGTATGTGCCACATGAGAGCTATGTGAGGATTGTTCGCGAAAGCAGAAAATAGAAGGCAAACCATCCATCAAGCAGTAAATGGATAAATAAAACTGTGGCATGCCCATGGAATGAAACAATAAGCAGCAATTCAAAAAGACATTAATCCATATTTATCGCCAAGGGAAGACAAGACCTTAATGTGGAAAAAAGCAACATAAAGGGCAACTCAAAAGAGTATCTCATTTATATAAAATGTTTTGAAAACCCACCTACAAAACAATTTATAAGTGTGTGTGTGTGTGTGTGTGTGTGTGTGTGTGTGTAAGTATATAAAAAAAGAAAAAAAAGATATATGTCAAACTGTTAAAGGTGTTTACTTCTAGAGAAAGGGTTATATACTTCCTAGGAACAGAGAGAGAGAGAGAGAGTGCACACGAAAGAGAGAGAGAGATGAAGGGAGGGAGGAAAGGAAAACAAAAAAGGAAGGGAGGAAAAGAAAAGTATAATAACAGCATTCTACAAATTTAAATCAAAACCGGCCAGGTGCAGTGGCTCATGCCTGGAATCCCAGCACTTTGGGAGGCCGAGGGGGGAGGATCACTTGAGGTCAGGAGTTCAAGACCAGCCTGACCAACATGCAAAGCCCCGTCTCTACTAAAAATACAAAAATTAGCTGGGCGCAGTGGTAGCCACCTGTAATCCCAGCTACTCGGGAGGCTGAGGCAGGAGAATTGCTTGAGCCTAGGAGGTGGAGGTTTCAGTGAGCCAAGATTGCACCACTGCACTCCAGCCAGGGCAACAGAGTGAGAATCGGTCTCAAAAAAAAAAAAAAGAAAAAAAAATCAAAATCGTTTCATCTCTGAAAAATGAAGCATTACTTGTTATCATTACCTTCATCATCTCCCTGGGACATTGGCTAAAGTTGGATCTAAGTCTTGAATTACTATTATTTCTTGTGACACCTACATATTTCAAAGAAATCTTCCAAGCCCTGCCAGCCCAACTATTTGAGATTTAAAGAAACCACTATCTGGGTAGGTGTGTTTTTAAGATTTTAATTAGCTTGCCTGTGACTGGTCGCTAGCAGAACGCCTCCATCCCCTGTTGAGAGCCTTAAAATACAGCTTTTTAACTGACCAGATACCTCAGAAAACTAAAGATTGTGACTTCGAAATATTCCACATTCGCAGAGAGCTGATCACAATTTTCATAAATCTTCATATTTCTGCCTGTGTCTTGTTTCAGATATTTGTAATCAAGAGGAAATGTTTATTCAAGGCAAAAAATTATTTCTCAGTTATCATCATAGCTAACATTTACAAGGTGCCAGTCTTTATTCAAAGTGCTTAAACTTTATTAACTCATTTAACGTCACAACTACCCTATAAGGTAGGTACTATTATTATTCTCATTTTACCAATGAGGAAATTAAACAGTGAAAAAGCTAGGTAATTTGCCCAAGGTTTCACAGCTGGAACAATGATGTCTTCCTATCGTTATATGAAGTCATGTTGTTGTCGGTTCTGATCTACAATGCCAGACCCAGAGACTCTTGTTTTGTTTTGTCTTTTTTTTATTTCTTCTGGGAGACCCAGAGACTTTGATTTTCTCATTATTGAATTGTTGCTGAACATCCACAACATCTTCAAGGCCAGATTTCAGTCGCTCCATTTGGAAGCTCCAGTCGGGGCATTTAGAGGCTGAAGGATAAAATGTGAACTCATCCTGTGTCTGAGGCTGAGAAGAGCCAGTAGTTACTCATTACCACAATCTGGATCTGTCTGATGCTACTGCCAAGCATAGACAGGGCAGGTGCACACTCAGGATGACGTCACCTTACCACATACGCAGGCAAAACATTCAAACATCCACAGGTTTCACCAGCACAGGAGTCTGTCTAGTCACCTGGTTTCTCTCGGCTCTCTGAAAGAATGCATGGAATGATAAAAGATTGGTCCTGATCTCTGTTAATGCTCTACTCAACCACTGAAACTGACACATTTTTTTTACTCCATGTCTACATCTCTAGTCTATAATCAAATACAAGAGCATAAAAATTCATAGCTCTTCTTTCTACTTTTTAATACTAGGCTTAAGAATTTTCATTCTCTATATGATTTGCTACTATAGTATATTAGTAATATTTCAGAACTAGTTTTAGCAAACCACTTGTGGCATACTGTGTATGGCTTCAGGTACAGCTGGATCTAGGAGTTAAAATGATGTTTTCAGAATCTAGAGTCTCTCCACTCTGGATTATCAAGCAGCCTGTCCCTTCATGTTCGTAGGTTCCTCACAACTTCAAATCCAAAGACAAAATGTGTGCCTCCTTTCTAGTCACTCATAACAGTCCCAGGACTAGCTCAGACTAGGCCTGATTGAATTGGCTTGAGTAAAACACTCAACCCTAAAAAAATAAATATCTGTGGCCATAGGAATGCTGTGCTATGATTGGCAGTCATAGATTACAGCCAAGTCCTGGAACCAAGAGAGCAGAGAAATGATGGTTTTTCCAGGGGGAACTCAGGGTTAAGTCATCAGAAGAACTGGTTAGACACTATGCTGGGCAAGCCAAAATAATGGCAATGGAGCAGAGAGAAGAGTGGGCTGGCTCTGTAGTGGTGACCCAATAGCTGCAGAGTAAAGATGTTTTGTTAGGAAATCTCTTTGTGTACATTTGTTTACCAGAATAAGGGGAACAGCATAGAAGTGTTATGACCACGGTAGACAATATAGGCACTATGGGTCACCCCCAATAAATTACACTCTTGGAAGCTGACTCTTCTTAGCAGTGTCCCGGCCACTCCCTCCCTGTGGACTATTACTCTTTTCACTGTCCATGAGGTAGGTCCATGTGCTTTTGACTTTCCTCAGAGAGAATAAAACAAACATTTATAGAGGGTGACTTTTTAAACACTTTTTATAATGGAAAGTTCCAAACAAAAGTTGAGGGTATAATATACTCTAATGCATCCATCACCCAGCTTCAACAGTTACTAAACGCGGATAGTCTTGTTTTGTCCGTACCCTCACTCTCTCCCCTCCTCTGATTATTTTGAAGCACATTCCAACGACATATAATCTGTAGCTATTTCAGCATGTATCTCTAAAAGATGGGAACTCTATTTTTTTTATTTTTGTTTGGTTTTTAGAGACAGAGTCTCACTCCATCACCCAGGCTGGAGTGCAGTAGCGCAATCCCAGCTTACTGCAACCTCTGCCTCCCAGGTTCAAGCAACTCTCATGCTTCAGCCTCTTGATCAGCTGGGACTACAGGAGCGCACCACCATGCCCGGCTAATTTTTGTATTTTTTGGTAGAGATGGGGTTTCACCATGTTGGCCAGTCTGGTCGCAAACTCCTGTCTGCAAGTAATCCCCCTG
Organism: Sapajus apella; assembly: GCF_009761245.1. Classification (NCBI taxonomy): domain Eukaryota; kingdom Metazoa; phylum Chordata; class Mammalia; order Primates; family Cebidae; genus Sapajus; species Sapajus apella. The sequence goes on from NW_022437061.1 coordinate 3,144,342, forward strand.
CCTCGGCCTCCCAAAGTGCTGGGATTATAGGTATGAGCCACCACATCTGGCCTAGGACTCTTATTTTTTTAGATAAATGTATATATCACTATTTCACCTAAAAAATTTAACAGTAATCTCTTCCTATCATCAAATATTCAGCCAGTGTTCATATTTTCCCAGTTATTTCATTCAGAGCATACCTAGTACAGAAATTAAAAGCAAGAATTCTGGATCCTAATTGCCTGGGTTCATAGCATGGCTCTGCCTCTTTTTAGCCACATAACAACCTCTCTGTGCCTCAGTTTTCTCATCTTTATAATAGGTATGACAATAGTAACTACCTCATTGGGTTGTTTTTAAGAATTAAATGACTTAATGTATGTCCAATTCTTAGAACAGCGATGCTTAGAATATAGTAAATGACAACATAGATGAGGAAATTGAGAGGCAAGGAAGCTGGTCCAAGGCTCGCTGCTAAACGATGGCAAGGCAGAGAGCAGAGCACAGATTCACCCCACTGGTTTAATATTCTGTTTCAAACCATCGATGAATGCAGACTCTCAGTGACATGGGTATCACCCTGCCCCTCACTGGGATGTTACTGCCAATCTGTTGCTAAATCACTGTGATGAGGTTGGGAACCTTCTCCAGGCCTCGGGCTCCTGCTCTGCAAAATGAGGGAATAGGAAGTATAGTTAAGGTGCCTGAGCCCCCTTTTAGGAAAAATCCCAGCAGAAGATGCCCAAGCAAGCCTTGCAGGGAAGTCATCCAGGACACCTTCATATCAGCACCAACCACAGAACCTTTAGATCCCCCAAAAGAGCACCTGTCCCTTTGTGGTGCTTCAGACAGAGAACCCCGAGCAGCCCTAGGCCTCCCTCAACCTGACTCAGAGGTTCCCACCACTCCCTATCCTCCCTGACACACATAATCCTGACTGAGGCAGCCCAAATGGCAGTTTCCCTGGATTACTCACTGCAGTCCTGTGAGAAGAACACCTCTCCCAGGCAGCATCCGCAGTTGTGACCACAGACAGGAGACTAGCCTAATCGGACTTACCAACAGCTCACGTCGGCTTCCCCAAGGCCCAGCAGCAGGACAGAGCCTTTCTCTGAGCAGAAATTGAGCAATAAAAGAAGCCAGTGAAGCTGATCCAGCCTCAGGCAGACCCCCAGTGGACCCTTGAGGGCGTGAAAGGCAGCTCTGCCTGCCCGCCCTAGAGCCGCATGTGAACAGCTAGGGCAGCCTACCGTTTCTGACATTGCTGGCCCAAGAGGTTTCATCTTTGGTTACCTGCTCCATCTCAATTGATACAGAAGTATGGTTTCCATTGCCTCAATTTAAGCATCTGAAATAAATTACTTACCAAAAAGCATTGTATCCAAACCCAGTGTCTTCAGTTTGAGCTCCCTGAAATTCCAAACACGTGTTTAAACCACCAGGAAAGAGGGAAAGAGAGACTTGAGAAGAGGGAGACTGAAGCAGGAAAGTCACTATGAGATTCTCCCCAAAATCCCAATGTTCAGCCTCTGGATGAAGGACATTCCATCCTGAGACAGAGGGGTGCTCTCTTCACCAGCACCTGTCTGCAGTGTCTGTGTTAGAGGCAGTTCAGTGCTCACACACCAGCCTAAATTCTTAGTCCTCCCACACATCTCCAGTCAAGGAGCGCTGGCCGTGCCCCTTCATTGTCCATAAACACCCAAGCTCTTACTTAGAAGCAGTTGATTTATCAAATCTTTTCCTATGCTTTTATCTACTAAACCTGTGAAGCAGCACATTTACGCATGACAAAGAATATGGGCATGTGTTAGGATTCCCCCAAGAAACAGAACCAATAGGATGGGTATATAGAGAGGAGAGGTTTAGTTTAAGGAAGTGCTTCATGCAGTTAAGCAGGCTGGCAAGTCCAAAATCTGCAGGGTAGGCCAGGCAGGCTGAAGACCCAGAGAAGAGCCTACACTGCAGTTCCAGTCCAAAAGCTGTCCACTGCACAATTCCCTCTTACTCAGGGGAGCTCAGTCTTTTATTCCATTCAGGCCTTCAACTGATCAGATGAGGCCCACCCACATTACAGAGGACCATCTGTTTACTCAAAGCCCACTGATTTCAATATAAACCTCATCCCAAAGTACCCTCCCAGAAACATCCAGAATAATGTTTGACCCAGCCAAGTTGGCACATCAAATTAATCATCGCAGGAGAAAAAAAGAAGAGATGAAATTGCCCTGAGCACAAATCCAGACAGCAGGCCACAACAGAGCGCTAGAGATCCCTTGGTAAAAAACCCCTCCTACTCTCAAGCCATTCCCTGACGCAGACTTGCTGGACAACCAGGTGTGTGAACACGCAGGTACAGGCGCTGACCCTTCTTCCCTTCCCCTTCCTCCATGCCTTTCACAACTGTTTACTGAGTGTCACCATGCCAAGCCCTGAGGCTAAAACTAATCAAGACTGGGTTCTTCTGTACACTTAAAATGGTCAATTTTATGCTACATATATTTTACCACAACTTAAAATTTAAAAAAAAGTTAAAAGACTCAGTTCTTGCCATCAAGGGTCTCAACGTCCAGAGAGGGAAGACACACAGAAAACACAATTTCAGTCTAAGTCCTAACAGCGTTGATAGGTTCTTGGAAACTGAGACTTTAAGCAAAACGACTATAAGGAAACCAAATTTACCATAAGCTAATGGATAGAAACAGGAGTTAAGTTTCTACTGCATATTTCTGGTCACAAAAATACCAACAACCTTACTACATAAAGTAATAAACACCAAACACTTACCAAAACACTTCTAATATTAAACATTGAAATAAATGTGAACTCTAAATACACTTAAGAAAGGTTAATAAAAGCAAGTAAGATGATTTATTCACCCAGTGATTCCAGTTCAAGATCACAGGTCAGGGTTCAAGGCGGGAACCAACCCTGGACAGGACACCATCCCATTACAGGGCACACTTATTTACACAGCTGCACTCACTCACACTGGGACCGTGTAGACATGCCGGTTCACCTGATCTGCACAGCCGTGGAAAGTGGGAGGAAACCAGAGCATCCAGGGAAGACCCACGCAGACCTGGGAGAACACTCAGACTCCACACACACACAGTGGCCTGAGCCAGAAATAACTCTGTTTCCCTCCTCATCAACTTTATAACAAAACCTCATTCTTCAAGGGCCTGCTACACAGGAGGTGGTTAAACAGGGTAAGCCAGAGAAGGCAGAGCCCATGCGGGTCAGCAGAAACTGCACCTCACTCACTGGCTCATGGGCTCACCTCATCTTTTCTCCCCCAACAAAGCTGCTCTGGACACAAGGCTCCTGGCACACTGCCAACCAGACCTTCATGCCCAGATGTGGATATTGCACTTCTCCAGGGCTGACATTCCACAATACTCACCCCTTAGCCATCCTTCCACAGACTTTTTTGGGGGCAGAGGGGACAGGGTCTCACTCTGTCACCCAGCCTGGAGTGTAGTGGCACGATCACAGCTCACTGTATCCTTGACCTCCACAGTCTCAAGCGATCCTCCCACCTCAGCCTCCCAAGTAGCTGAGACTACAGGCGCCACCACACTTGGCTAATTGCTGCTTATTTTATTTTATTTTATTTTATTTACAGATGGGGTTTTGCCATGTGGCTCGAGCTGATCTCAAACTCCTGGCCTCAAACCATCTGTCCTCCTGGAACTCCCAAAGTGCTGGGATCACAGGCATGAGCCACTGTGCCCAGCCCCCCTCCACAGACTCTTTCAATAACTTGTTGTAAAATTTCTTAGTATTTACTCACTAAAGTGCCTGGGTATCTTCTAAAACAGACATTTTTATTCTCTCAATTTTTATTTGTTAAAAAACTAATAGGGCCAGGCACAGTGGCTCATGCCTATAATCCAGCACTTTAGGAGGCCAAGGCAGGTGCATCACCTGAGGTCAGCAGTTCAAAACCAGCCTGGCCAACATGGTGAAATCTCGTCTCTGCTAAAAATAAAAAATATATTAGCCAGGTGTGGTGGTGCATGCCTGTAATCGCAGCTACTTGGGAGGCTGAGGCAGGAGATTCGCTTAAACCCAAGAGGCGGAGGTTGCAGTGAACCCAGATCACACCATTGCACTCCAGCCTGGGCAACAGAGTAAAACTGTGTCTCAAAAATAAAATAAAATAAAATAAGTAATAACATTATATTTTTAATTCAACCATAATCTCATCACCTGAACACACCCAACTCCAGCAACCAAATGCTCAGACCAAAAGCCATGGTATTATCTATGACTCCCCCGTGTTTCTCACACCCTCTTCAGTTCATCAGGAAATCCTCTCAACGACACCTTCAAAATATGCCCTGAATCTCCCCATTTCTCATACCTCCTCCACCACTACCACCCCAATCTGAGTCACATCATCTTCCCACAAAACTACTGCAAAAGTCTGCTGTAGCTGGGCCATCCTACCCGCAACCATCTCTACACAGTGGCCAGAGTTGTCCTTTTTAAATGTAAGATCATGTTACAGCTCTCTGCAAAACCCTCCAGTGGCTCCCATTTCACTCAGAATCATGATTTCCCCTCCCACTGATCCTTGGCCTCTTCTATGCCTGTCCCCCAATTCACCCAGTCTCAGCTACAACAGTTTCCCTGCTGTCCTGTGTTACATCCCAAGCCTACTTTGGGGTCTCAGAACCTTGGCACTGGCTGGGCTGTACTCTCTGCCTGATACATTCTTTCTCCAGATATGCACACGGATAATTTACCCACCTCCCTCAAGTCCTTGTTGGAATCTCTCTCTCTTTTTTTTTTTTTTTTTTTTGAAACAAGGTCTCATTCTGTAACCCAGGCTGATGTGCAGTGGTGCAATCACAGCTCACTGCAGCCTCAACCTCCCAGACTCAAGTGATCCTACTTCCTCCTAAGTAGCTGGAACTACAGGTATGGGGCACCACACCTGTCTAGTTTTTGTATTTTTTGTAAAGACAGGGTTTTACCATGTTGTTCAGGCCAATCTCGAACTCTTAATTCCTGGGCTCAAATGACCTGCCTACCTCAGCCACCCAAAGTGCTGGAACTACAGGCATGAGCCACCGTGCCCACCAGAATATCATCTTCTAATTAAAATTCCAACTCCCCCAGATTCCTTACCCTGATCATCTTTTATTTTTCTATAGCACATATTTTGGAATATTCTAACATATTAGCTAATTTACTCATGAGTTATATTTATTGTTTATTCTCTGTCTCTACCACACTAGAATGTTAACTCCACTAGAACAGGTATTTTTACCTGTATCTCAAGCCCCTGGAATAGTGTCTGGCAGATAGTGGGCACCCAATACATAGTTGTTGAATGAACTAAGTGATGACCCAGCAAAGTTCAACTCCCAAAGCTATGCTCCCAGGTGCCAGAGGCCCCGCTTCTCTGGGCTCCAAACCTGTGGTAGAGGACATCAAGAACTCTCCCCTAAGAAGTTCAACAAAGGTTCTTAGATTAGTATTTCTTCTGTGACAATATGTCTCATTACATATATTGGAACCTTTTTTCAGGGTGACCTAGATACAGACACTGAACAGACTGAAACCATTGAATAATTCCGTCTTGGTTGACAATTGGTTGGGACAAGTTCACATGCCAAGATGTCACTGAACCACAAGATCCTACAGTCACAACAACTAACATCCGCCCCACAAGGAAGGATTACAGTGTAAGTATTGTTTATAGCAATCCCGGGCTTTGGGTCATAAAAAGTTGTTTTCTTTTTCGCAGGAACATTGATTGTCTTATATCTGTTATCTGGCATTCCGAGAAACACACACATACTGGGATTGATTGGTTTATCACTGCATAAAGTGATAAACACCAAACACTTACCAAAACACTTCTAATATCAAACATTGAAATAAATGTGAGCTCTAAATACACTTAAGAAAGGTTAATAAAAGCAAGTAAGATGATTTATTCACCCAGTGATTCCAGTTCAAGATTACGGGTCAGGGTTCAAGGCGGGACACCATAGGTGTGCTAGACGCAAATCAGGGTAGCTCCTCGGCCGACATTCCTAGTGGCCCAGGCTCTGCTGTCCCTGCACTTCTAGTGACGGACCCCTGCCACCCTCCCCAGCCACAAGACCTAGGCTTGGCCAACCAGAAATCTTCCCTGGGACTTTTCTAAGTGGTGCTGGCAGGAAAGAGCCTCTTTCCTCACAGGTTGTTAAGAAGAAGGATATAAAACAAAAAACAAAGAGCCCATTAAAATAAGAACTTAAATCCACTAATGAATTAGCAAGTAAATGAATAAATGAATGAATGGATGTATGTTTAAAACAAAGTAAATGCAGTCATGCATTGCTTAACAACAGGTACATTCTCTAAGAAATGCATCATTAGGTAGCCAGGCATGGTGGCTCACGCCTGTAATTCCAGCACTTTGGGAGGCCAAGGCGGGTGGATCACGTGGTCAGGAGTTCAAGACCAGCCTGGCCAACATGGTGAAACCTAGTCTCTACTAAAAATACAAAAACTAGCCAGGCGTGGAGGTGCATGCCTGTAATCCCAGCTACTTGGGAGGCTGAGGCAGGAGAATCATTCGAATCCAGGAGGCAGAGGTCGCAGTGAGCCAAGATTGCACCATTGCACTCCAGCCTGGGTGACAGAGCAAGACTTGGTTTTAAAGAAAAAAAAAAAAAAGAAATGCAACATTAGGCAATTTTGTTGTCATGCCAACATCACAGGGTGCATTACACAAACATAGATGGTATAGCCTGCTACACACTTAGGCTATATGGCATAGCCTATTCTTAGGCTACAAACCTGTAGAGCATGTTACTGTACTGAATGCTATAGGAAGTTGTAGCACAATGGTAAGTGTTTGTGTATCCAAACATAGAAAAGGAAGAGTAAAAATATCATATAAAAGATTAAAAAAAAAAAAAAAGGCACACCTGTATAAGGTACTTACCATGAATGGAGCTTGCAGAATGGGAAGCTGCTCTGGGTGGGGCAGTGAGTGAATGAGTGGTGTGTGAATAGGAAGGACATAACACTCCTGTAGACTTTATAAGTACTGCACACTTAGGCTCTACTAAACTAATGAAAATATCTTTCTTCAATAATAAATTAACCTTAGTTTACTATAACTATTTTACTTTATAAATCTTTAAATTAAAAACATTAAATTTGGTCAGGCGCTGGCTCACGCATGTAATCCCAGCGCTTTGGGAAGCCGAGGTAGGTGGATCACCTGAGGTCAGGAGTTCAAGACCAGCCTGATCGACATGATGTAACCCCGTCTCTACTAAAAATACAAAATTAGCCAGGCGTGGTGGTACATACCTGTAATCTCAGCTACTCGGGAGGCTGAGGCAGGAGATTCGCTTGAACCCAGGAGGTGGAGGTTGCAGTGAGCCGAGATTGTGTCATGGCACTCCTGCCTGGGCAACAAGAGAGAAACTCTGTCTCAAAAAATAAATAAGTAAATTTTATTTATTTAATTAGTTTAAACTAAAATTTTTTAACTTTTTGACTTTTCATAGCAGCTTAAAACACAAACATTGTACAGTAGTACAAAAATACTTTCTTTATATTCTTATTCTTTAAGTTTTATTCTATTTCTAAAATTTTTAATTTTTTTTACTTTTTTAACTTTTTTGTTAAAAAGTAAGACACGAACACATACATCAGCCTAGACCTACACAGGGTCAGGATCATCACTGTCGCTGTCTTCCACCTCCACATCTTGTTCCACTGGAAGATCTTCATGCATGGAGCTGCCAACTGCCAAGATAACAATACCTTCTTCTGGAATACTTCCTGAAGGACCGGCCTGAAGCTAATTTAAAACAAACTTTTTTTGGTAAGTAGAATGAGTACAATCTTAAATAACAATGAAAAATACAGTATAGTAAATGCATAAACCAGTAATATAGTCACTTATCATTATCAAGTATTATGTACATGCATAACTGTAAGTGCTATATTTTTTCATGACTAGCAGTGCAGCAGGTTTCTTTATACCAGCATCATCAGCACAAATATGTAGTAATGTATCATGCTATGGCTTTATGGCATCTACAAAGTCACTAAGCAATAGGAATTTTTCAGCTCCGTTACAATCTTATGGAACCACTGTCATATATGCAATCGGTCATTGACAAGAAGTCATTATACAGATACAGCATATGACTGTATATTTAATTAGAAGAAAAAAGCATAAATTTTGCAATCAGAAAAATCTCAGTTCTGAATCTCAATCTTACCACTTAATGTCTTTTAGTCTTGAGGAAAGAAATGTGAAGACCTAACACAATCTGGCCTACATACATGGGTCCTTCCCCTTAACACACTGGATTAACAACTGTGACTCAAAGCCATTGATACCGTTCTTGACATTGGGAAACATAGACATTAGATTCTCATTGATCAGTCTGCAGCTAAATGATTTGTGGATAATTAAAGTATATGACTAAAAAGATATTTTTACCAAAATTGCTGCATTTGAAATAAGCTTTCGGAAATATTTTCTTATATTTAAGGTATAAGAACTTTTGCAAATCAATCTGATAGTTTCACACCAGTTTCACTGATTTTATATGTTGTGAAACACTTGGCTCCACTCTATATATAATATACAAAGAAATAAAATATGGCAAGACTTAGTTATACTATACACTAATAGTTTAACAAGTTACAATTTTCTGCTGGATAGGAATTTGGTAAAAACTTTTAAAATTGTGTTCCTTGACCAGGTACAGTGGCTCACACCTGTAATCCCAGCATTTGGGGAGGTCAAAGTGGGCAGATCATCTGAGGTCAGGTGTTCGAGACCAGCCTGGCCAGCATGGCAAACTCCCATCTCTACCAAAAATACAAAAAAAATAGTTGGGTGTGGTGGCACACCTCATGCCTCAGCCTCCTGAGTAGCCCTGTAATCCCAGCTACTCGGGAGGCTGACCCACAAGAATTGCTTGAGCCCAGGAAGCAGAGGTTGCCGTGAGCCGAGATTGTGCCACTGCACTCCAGCCTGGGCAACAGAATGAGACTCCATCTCAAAAGAAAAAAAAAAAAATGTTCCTTTGAAAATTTTGTTCCTTTATTTTATAAATTTCAGAACAACAGATTTAAATGAAAAATGTTATTTTGCTTTTATTATTTATTTTCAACATTTAAGATGAAAACTCATTAGCACTCCAAAACAAAAATGAAAGAGAATCAGAAGATATAATACAAATGTCCGTCAGTTAAAAATTTGGTTAAATAAATTACAGTAAATCTATAAAATGAAACACCTGGCAGTGCCTAAAGTGATTATGTGAATCTAATTTCATTGGCATTGTTGTGTTGTCTCCAATGCAGGGGACAAAGTAGCATGTGTGATACTGACCCAATGATGTCAAATTATAGACTGTGTTTCTCTGCTTCGTTCTCCCATGGCCTTCAGTTCTTCCTCTCTCTTAGCATTCAAAACACTTTCTTGTTATTACTGAGTTAATATTTAATGTCTCTACCAGACTAGACTATAAGCTTCATGAGAGCAGGAAGCTCATCTTTAGCCCCAGCACTTAGACCAGTGTCTGACTCTGAATAAATAAAAATCAGTATAGAATTATTAAATGAGTGGGTAGTCTAAGGAACTCAACTTGTTCTTGATGTTTCCTGGTTCCTTTTCAAACTGCTGACAAATCATCCATCTGATTATCTGTTCTGGAAGTTTGCCTAAGACTAACATCAAGCCAGCAGAACTTTCCATTTTCTATCTGTGAGTGTTTGCATCCTTATTCATTTGGATTCTTAGTTTTCACGGCCTCTCTTGTTAAATTGTCAGCCCTTCAAAGACTGGAACCATGTTTAATTTGTTCTTTTTTTTTTTTTTTTTTCATATGATACCCAGAAAAACGTTCTGCCCAAAGTGGAGGTCTTTTCAGAGATTAAACGGTTTGGCAAGTACAGCCTCCTAAGAGAATAAATTATTGGTTGGGGTTATTATAATTTAATGATAATCGCAAACACTCCCTTTCACAGGCCAGGCACTGTGGTTGGAACTGTATGTCAATTATCTCCTTGATATGAAACCAACTTAAGTCCCCATCGGCCAATGAGTGGATAAAGAAAACGTATATATACACGATGGAATACTACTCAGCCATAAAGAGAAATGAATTAATGTCTTTTGTAGCAACTTAGATGGAGTTGGAGGCCATTATTCCAAGTTAAGTAACTCAGAAATGGAAAACCAAATACCATATGTTCTCACTTGTAAGTGAGAGCTGAGCTATGAGGACACAAAGACATACAGAATGATATAATGGACTTTAGAGGCTAGGGGTGGGGGAGGTTGGAATAAAACACTACATATTGGGTGCAGTATGTACTGCTCAGGTGACGGGTGCACTAAAATCTCAGAATTCACCACTATATAATCCATAAAAACCACTTGTACCCAAACATACATTAAAATTTTTAAAACTTCTAAAAAAAAAAAAAAACCGTCTCCTTAATTCACAACATTCCTCTGAGGGTAGTACTACAAGTCCCATTTTACAGATGAGACCCCTGAGGCTTCAGCAAGTCTCAGGGACTCACCACAGTCACCCAGCTAGCAAGAAAAGGAACAAAGACTGGAATTTTTCCCAACTCCAAGGTCCATGTTTCACCTGTGACAATCCCCTCTCATATATCCAGCAGCTGATGGAGTCTTTCTCTCAGGAGACCAACTGGACGTAGACATATCACATCCATCTTATAGGCAATATGGCGAATCAGGAGGAGCCGTGAAAGGACGACTCACTAAGTTACTCTCCCAAATTTTTATGTTTGCTTAGACAGTGCCCATCATGATCACTAAGGAAGGTCGTTTCCTGATTCTTCTGCCCTTGCCTCCTGGACAAAAGCAGAGCACAGAAGCAGCATAAACCCTGGTTGGGCACCAAAGAACAGTCCCCACCTGTTCACTGCAAACCACAGGGGTCCAGAAGCCTCCGAATAATGCCCTCCCCATCTTGTTCGCTTTTTAAGTAGGTACGCAGCACAGAGCGAAGCACTGTTGCGTATTTCTGGACTGTTGCTTATTTCTCTTGCAGAGGAAGACCCATATACACAACCAAAAAGGCACTAACATGGGAGAAGATTTAAGGGATTAGAAGGATGGTGAAGGCATGGTCGTCCAAAATCCCCCTCTGGGGAGAGATGATTGAAATCTGGCTGTCATTACAAGAAGCTTCTGTTTGACAAAAACTGCCTGTTATTTCCTTGCTGATTTCTTACCCTCACACCGCAGGGAATCAGTCACCAGTAGCCTGATTCAGGTAATTTGCATTTGCAGAGTGGACCACACCTGATCGCTGTGGGCCTCCCTGCTAATGCAAATTATCTGAATCAGGCTGCTGGTGACTCACCCACTCCCCTTTAAAGCAACATCAGGTTCAAGGCAGTGACTGCTCAGCGTAGAAGCCATGGCTCGCAGACACTGCTTCTCCTACTGGTTACTGGTCTGCTGGTTGGTGGTAACTGTGGCAGAAGGTAAGGGTTTTGCTTTTGTTCTACTGTGGGTCCACTAATTAATAAGCTGTACAAAAAGACAAAATTGGTTCCATGATTGCACATTCCCAGAAGTTGGAAATATTTACCTCAGCGTCGATCAGCTTGTGTAGTTAAAAAGGAGATTAGATTTTGTCATCTGAAGACCTTGGTCCTCGTCTCAGCACTAGCTCTGTGACTTTAGACATGCTTAACATCTCTGAGCATCAGACTCCTCATATGTGAAGTGACAATATTAATAATATCCATTGTTGTGGGGTTTGCGAGGATCCAATGAGCTATCACCTGTGAAAAACTCTTCAAGCTAAAAACAGTATACAAACACTAGTTATTATGGTTACAAAGCTAACCATTCCACCTTGAATTACAGTACTCTCCACTTTCTATCTCCAGCAGCATATTAACTTGCACGTGGTGGGTATTTAGTCTTTGTTAATTGCTTTAATCACATCTGTTGAGCTGCATTTTGGTGCCACAGACGTGGGCACAGGTTTCTTTCTTTAGGATTATATTAGATTAAATTTCTCAACTCTTCCTATTCTCTTTCTTTGCTCCCACTAAAAAATGTGTCCTGAGCCTTAGAATTGGTTTGTAAAACCCTGGAGAAAGGAAAGAAAAAGCTGGGGAAGGGAGGAAAAGAGGGAAAGAAAAGTGGAGGAAATCCTGGGGAGCCTAGATCTAACATTTTTTCACAGTTAATTTTGATTCCAAAACTAGATGCTGTTTAGGGAAGAGGAACCTAGGAGTCAGACAGAGCCCTTTGCCCCTTTCACATGTCTTGGGGAGGGGGCTTTGCAGGGGCTCAACCAAACCCTGCTCAGGCCTGGGCAGATTCCCTGTTTGCATCCCTTAGAGCTCACAATAGACAGGAGACGGGGAGAGACATCAGAGCTGGTCGTGAAACACTCAGAGACCCCCGATCCAACCTCTGCACACACTCTGGCAATCAGGGGACAGGGCACAGATTATGAGCAAAACCTGCCCCCTAAATCCCAAGACAAGGCCCCAAGCCTCACTTGCTAAAAGTGACATCTAAAAGAAGCATCATAAAACAAAACTAGCCACCTGCCACCTTCTCTGCAGAAAGTGATCCGCTCTTCAGGAGGCTTTGTAAACATGTAGCTAAACAAGTTATAAGATTAGAGATTTCTTTTATTCACATCTTAAAAACACCCATTGAGGCAGGGCACGGTGGCTCATGCCGGTAATTCCAGCACTTTGGGAGGCTGAAGCAGGTGGATCACCTGAGGTCGGGAGTTAGAGACCAGCATGACCAACATGGAGAAACCCTGTCTCTACTAAAAATACAAAATTAGTCAGACATGGTGGTGCATGCCTATAATCCAGCTACTCGGGAGGCTGAGGCAGGAGCCTCCCGAGTAGCTGGATTATAGGCATGAACCCCAGAGGCGGAGGTTGCTTGAACCCCAGAGGCAGAGGTTGCAGTGAGCTGAGATCGCGCCATTGCACTCCAGCTTGGGCAATAAGAGCGACACTTCATCTCAACAACAACAAAAAACACCCATTGAAACATCAGATTTGATTTCCGAATTTGGTTCACTTTTCCCTGCAATCCCTCAAAGTCCTTCATATGTAGCTTCATTCTATCCCAGCAGCCCTGCTTCGAGTTCGTCATTCATTCACACACACCCTGGGTCTACCTGACAAGGTTATGTGTGGATCTCCAAAGTCACCCTCTTCTCACTCCTGCATGGCAGCAACCACAGCTGCTCCCTCCTCTTGCTTTCACCTCTGTTTGTTGCATTTCTGCTTTAAGGCACAATATTTAAATGCCACTGATTTTGCCTTTACAAAGTCTTTGTTAAGACATATAATTTTAAAATTGTAATCTCTGTTTCTGAAACCTTTGAATTCTGACAGCTATTTGTGCATCACCTACGGCATATATGGCATCTGCTCTGCATTGCAGATCCTCGTCTTCATAGCATCTGCCTGCTCCTTGAGTTCAGGCTCTTAATCTCAGTCATCTCTGCATTTGCCATAGCCCCTAATGTAGTAACCTAGACATGTTGAAATGACTTGACTCACAGCATAAAATTGAAAGAGGCCCGTGTAATACTTTCTAGGCTCTGATTTCGTATCTGTGAAATTAGAGATTTGACCAAGATAGTCATTCTGTGAGTCTACAAAATAAATTGAGTTTTGCAGTTATTGTGAGTCAATCAATCATGGAACTTATTTTTCTTTCTGGCTCAAGTCTGAAAGCACATGAGAATTTTTCTAAGACTCCATGCGCCACATAAGGGAAGCCTTGCACACTTAAACTTCAAGTATAAAGCTTACTTCTCTTCAAATCACTGCAAGCCAGCTTTGTCTGCCCAAACAACCACAGAGTATAGGTAATTATAAGAAAACGTTTCATCATTACCTTTTTTTTAAAAAGTACTTGTTTTTAAAGTAGTTGTTTGTATGCTATGAATTTCATGTCTAGACTATAATAAACCACCTTAAAACTGACATTCAAATTCCAAGCAATCTTTTGCCTTCCTCTATTATACTCTAATTTTATTATTTTTTTTGAGATGGAGTGTCCCTCTGTCGCCCAGGCTAAAGTGCAGTGGCACCATCTTGGCTCACTGTAACTCCCACCTCCCAGGCTCAAGCAATTCTGACTCAGCCTCCCAAGTAGTTGGGATTACAAGCATCTGCCACCATGCCCAGCTAATTTTTGTATTTTTAGTAGAGACAGGGTTTCACCATGTTGGTCAGGCTGGTCTCAAACTCCTGGCCTCAAATAATCCACCTGCCTTGGCCTTCCAAAGTACTGGGATTACAGGTGTGAGCCACCACACCTGGCCAATTTTTAATATAAATTATTATTACAGATTTTCTGGGACTGAAATACTCACTGAACTCCATAAAAATATACAGAGAGAAACATTCAAGGTCTGCCTGACCATTCAATTCATCAAGTATTTACTGAGCATCACTATAAGCCAGGAACTATTTTAAGTGCTGGAGACATAGGCAGTGAACAAGAGTCAACAGTCTCTGTCATTGGGAGGTCCTATTCTAATAACACATGCCCCAGTAGCCCCATCTTTAATGCATAAATTTTATGGGCCTAAGAAGATGGGGCTCAGGCTAACAATGTTTTCATAACATTCAAGATTAGTAACGGTAGCTGATACTTATTAAGGGTGGACTGTATGTCCATCAATTTTCTCAGGACTTTACATATTTTATTTCCAATAACACTCATAAGGGGATGATGAGATGGGTAGTATTATTTTCTTCATTTTACAAAGAAGGAAGATGAGATTCGAAGAGGTTAAGGAATCTATCTGTGTTCACCCAATTATTAAATGGCAGAGCTCAGAGAGCCTGGCTCTAGAGCCTATCCTTTGAAACGCTTCGCTATTCTGCCTCTCAAAATGTTTTTAATCCGCATTTAAATATTTGGCATACTTTGGTCTTATTAAGCTTGCAGAAGAGCTCTTGTCTTTGACATCGAGTGCCTTTGATAGCATGTCAGTATGTTACATAAGGGGAAATATTTGCTTATTATTCAACACACTACGCCTGAGAGGGAGGAACTTGTTAAATTTACAATTATAGAAACTGAGATTTCTCTCAGTCAATTCAATTGTACTGTAGGCACTGTGTTAGAGACGAGGAGGCAGCAGTCTACAAGATAGCCACGTAGATCTTTCAGTGGAGCAGGAATATAACCACTGAATAATAATCACACAGCCGAAGAGTATGATGAAAGTGGACTCACATGATGTTTGAAAGCCCAGCCTCTGGGTAGGAAAGGCCTCCCTGACCAAAAAATAATAATAATAAAAAAAAAAGAAGGTAGGGGGTGGAGAAAGAAACTTGAAATCAGATAGGAGTTTGCCAGGCAAAGAGGACAGAGAATGGTGCTCTCGGCATCTGCAACCACCTTCTCAGAAGCCCAGGACAATTAATGACTTTTGCCAAAGTAGCTTTTGTAGAGTGGAGGAGGCAGGGGTCAGATTCCCAAGGGTTAAATAGGGGGAGAAGCAGAATCAGAAGGTGTACAGACTTTAGAGAGAGAGGAGTAGGAACCAAAGAAGCTCATGGCAGATTACCTCAGCTTTCTCTCTGGAATATGAAGCTAATTAATCAACTTAGAATGGTAAAGAGAACTTCAAAGAAAATTCTTCAGATGAATGAAGAAGAAATATTTTGAGGGAAATTTGAGGAGATAGCCAAGGTTTTGAAGATGAGGAAGAGAGAATAAACAAAAGAATTAATGAGCAGTGTTAGATCAGCTGAAGTTAGAGACCATAAATGGCATCAGCCCACTTTCTCAGATGTGTGGCCCTAACTTTGTAGGATGTGACAGGTTCCCAAACCAATCACTATTGCTCCCACATTTTAGGACACTTGCACTAGCTAGCTAGCGACCTCATAAAAATCACCATAGGTCTAGTTTGCTTGGAAGAATGTGGTTTTATGTGGTCCTGCCCACATTTCTGGGTAAGTGATTGAAGCAAGCTTATACCTTGATCTTACACCCTTGAAAATTCCCAGAAAAAGAGAGCACTCAACACTACTGGACATCCCAGAGTCACAGGAAATCTGCCTTGCAGGCTCTAACACCCAATTGTTAGAAGAGGATTTAGAGAGTAGCTTCAGGTTTCTAGAAATGAGATGAGCAGGAGAGGTGGTGGGTGGGTGGTTTTTAACAGCTGGAGCACAGTTAAACTGGTGGCACAGCTCAAGGCCTCACTAAGCCTGAGCTGACAGCAAAATGCCAAGATGGGGCTTAAAACAGAAGCTAGCTTCTTTCCTAGCGACTAGATTCTTGGCAGAATGTCTTCCTGTAAGGTTCAGAACTTACCAAAAAAAAACAACTAATGTGGGATTTGGTCATTTTCTCTGGTTTAAAGTGTCTCAATCTAATTTCAGTCACAGAATTTCAATGTACTCTGAGTGGATATGGGAGAAGAGGTTGGTATTTTGTTCAAGGAACAGACACCCATTCAAGCTAGCTTTAGAAACAAGTAGAGCTGGAGGTGTACTGATTATTATAGGGATATCTCCAAGAAACTTAACTATAGCTAGGGCTCCCTGAAAAGCCAAAGACTGGTGGGGCATGGTGGTTTATGCCTCTAATTCCAGCACTTTGAGAGTCCCCAGGCAAGTGGATCACTTGAAGTCAGGAGTGTGAGGCCAGCCTGGCCAGCATAGTGATACCCGATATCTACTAAAAATACAAAAATTAGCTGGGTGTGGTGGCGGGCACCTGTAATTCTAGCTACTCAGGAGGCTGAGGCAGGAGAATGGCTTGAACCCAGGAGGTGGAGGTTGCACAGAATGTACCACTGCACTCCAGCCTGGGCAACAAATCAAGACTCCATCTCAAAAACAAATAAACAAAACCACCAAGGCTGGCCGGGCGCGGTGGCTCACGCCTGTAATTCCAGCACTTTTGGAGGCCGAAGCGGGCACACTCAAGTCCGGAGTTCAAGACCAGCCTGGTTAACATGGTGAAACCTGTCTCTACTAAAAGTACAAAAATTAGCTGGGCATGGTAGCACACGTCGGTTATGGGTGTGAGCTACTCGGGAGGCTGAGGCAGGAGAATCGCTTGAATTTGGGAGGCTGAGGCAGGAGAATCGCTTGAATTTGGGAGGCTGAGGCAGGAGAATCGCTTGAATCCGGGAGGCAGAAGTTGCAGTGAGATCGCACAATTGCACTCCAGGCTGGGCGACAGAGCGAGTCTCGGTCCAACAACAAAACGAAACAAAACAAACACCAAGGCTGTTGCTCCCAACATCACCCTGTTAGCACAAGGCCTCTAGTCTCTTCTCTCCCAGAGAGAAGCCTTCCCTATTTTGCTGCTTCTATGTGCAGACTGGCTTCTCTGCATTCTCGACATTCCACAGGCCAAAACCAGACACTCAAGCCCCCTGCCCTACACCCTCCACTGTCGTCTTCCACGGTGGTGGCTCAGTTATCAAGTGAGAACCTGATTGGTCACTGACCAGCCAATGAATGAATTGAGTGTCTATCAGAGGTCCAATCAGCCATAGCCAAAAGGTGTGTAGGACTGACCTTTCCAGGGTTCATGGATGAAACAGAATGTAGGAGGGACCATGGACATACGCAAATAACAAGCCATTGAACACAACCAAGAAACCTGAATTCAACTGTCCTGAAGGAGAGGGGAATCTAGTCCTTTATAAGTGCCTCAGTACTCTCAACTTCCTGTGGGAAGTTCATTTTATCATCATTTATGCCGGCAGCCCTTTCCAGGCTCTATATGTAAGCCTCTCAGGGAGTGAAGGAACAATTTTCTAAAGGAAAGGTTACTTTTTCATAGCCAATTTGATTCAATGATGCAGCCAAGGAAGACTATGACACTTCAGTTTGATTTAAATTTCTTCTAAAAAAATAATTGCACCCTGGTTCTCAGTGCTCTTTCTCCAGCTGCTTGTAGATGGGTCCTCCCTTCCTCTAGGGAATTATTTCACTGCTTGGATAGTTGAAGCAGAACTTTTGAATTAATGGCCTTTGGGGGTATTTTTATTTTTTTATTTTCTTAACATTAATTATGTTCTTTTTTTTAACTGAATTTTCTTTATTTAGTTATAATTTACATGCAATAAAATCCATACATCTTAAAGGTACAGCTTGATCACATTTTACATATGCCTACATATAAATGTGTGTGTATGTATAAACGTGTGTACACACAAATGTATATATGTGTGTATACACCTGTGTGTGTATACATAGAGATATATAGATAACACTATCTGTGTAACAACCACCCAGGACAAGACATAAACATTTCTAAAGAGTTCCTGGGCCAGCGCAGTGGCTCACGACTGTAATCCCAGCACTTTGGGAGGCCGAGGGGAGTGGATCACGAGGTCAAGAGATCGACACCATCCTGGTCAACATGGTGAAACCCCATCTCTACTAAAAATACAAAAAATCAGCTGGGCATGGTGGCTCATGCCTGTAATCCCAGCTACTCAGGAGGCTGAGGCAGGAGAATTGCCTGAACCCAGGAGGCGGAAGTTGTGGTGAGCCGAGATTGTGCTATTGCACTCCAGCCTGGGTAACAAGAGCGAAACTCCATCTCAAAAAAAAAAAAAAAAAAAAAGAGGGTTCCCTGGCTACACTTTCTGCTAAAATACACCTATCTGTGCCCTAAGCTGAATTATTATTTTGACTTTTTTTAACTATAGTTTTGCTTGTTATTGAACTTCATATAAAGGAAGTTGTACAGTATGTACACTTTTGTGTCTGAATTCTATTGCTCAACATAACATTCATGGGATTTATCCATGTTGCTCTGGGTATTAATAGTTCTTCCTTTTCATTGCTGAGTACTATTTCATTGTATGAATATACAGTTTTTTAATGCATTCTTCTGTTGATGGACACTTAGATTGTTTCCATTTAGGCCATTATGGATAAGGCTACTGTGAACACCCCTGAACTAGTCTTTTTGTAGACATAAACATTCATTTCTCTTGGGTAAATCCCCCACCGTGGAAATGCTAGGTCATCAGGTGTGTCTGTGTTTCTTTTTTTGTTTCTTTTTTGTGTGTGTGTGACAGAGTCTAGCTCTGTCGCCCAGGCTGGAGTGCAGTGGTGCATTCTTGGCTCACTACAACCTCTGCCTCTAGGTTCAAGCAATTCCCCTGCTGCAGCCTCCCGAGTAGCTGGGATTACAGGTGCAGGCCACCATGCTTAGCTAATTTTTGTATTTTTAGTAGAGACAGGGTTTCACTGTCTTGGCCAGGCTGTTCTCAAACTCCTGACCTCGTGATAGGCCCACCTCGGCCTTCCAAAGTGCTGGTTTTACAAGTGTGAGCCACCACGCCTGGCCTTGTGTTTCATTTTATTGAACGTGGGCAGTTTCAAATGCACTTTGAGACTTCTCTAATTATCTCTTTCCATCTTTCTCCTCTGCCACTACTCTAAAGTATCCATCACACTTCTGTTTCTGTCACCAGACCTGTTTCCTAACTTGTGTTTTCCTCTCCACAGGACAAGAAGAGGTATTTACCCCTCCTGGAGACTCAGAAAATAATGCAGACCATACCGACTGCCAGGTCTTTACACTCACCCCTCCACCCATCACGAGGAGTCCAGTAACAAGGGCGCAGCCCATCACAAAGACACCCAGGTGTCCCTTCCTTTTTTTTCCACGAAGGTTTCCACAAAGGCCCAGAGTCCATATTCGGTTTCCAAACAGACCTTTCCTCTCTTCAAGGTGTAACTACCGTTTTCCGTTCCAGCCATTTTATTGGCCACACCGTCGCCTTTCTCCCGGTAGATATTTCCTCAGAAGAAGACTCCAGAGAGGAAGCTCATCTGAGGAAATCTGAGAGAAGAGAAACCTAAACATACTGAAGCAAAAAAAAAAAAAAAAAAAAAAAATAAATGCCAATCCTTCGGAAAAAGCAACAGAAGATTTCTGTTTTATCTTTCCAAACTAAAACTATCGGATTTGAAGATGAAGTCTCCTAAACGCCACTGCCTAGAAACTGTTCTCTTTGTCAGCAGTGAAGATATTGGACCACAGGTTATTGATGTTTGCAAAATTGGACAATATATTTTTATCCTCAACTTCTTATGGTCAAGAATATTTATGCAAATAAAAACTTAAAATGGGTAGCTCCAGTAATTCCTATCCATACTGAGATGCTGAAAGAATGCATCTCCTCCTCTAAACAGCATTTAAATAAATTGAGATCATTATAAAACACATGAAGACACTGATGACATCATTTTTATACTCATTGGAAAATGTACAGAGCAAGGTGCATTTACAAAATAAACTTTAAAAGAAATTATAAAGCTTAAAGCAATTAAAAAGTTATGGGGAATCTGACTGTAGATAATACTTTAAAAATATAAACTGACTTATCTAACCTAAGTAATTTTTTTTTCTTTGAAACAGAGTTTCTCTCTTGTTGCCCAGGCTGGAGTGCTGTGGCACAATCTCGGCTCACTGCAACCTCTGCCTCCCAGGTTGAAGCAATTCTTCTGCCTTAGCCTCCTGAGTAGCTGGGATTATAGGCGCCTGCTACCACACCTGACTAATTTTTTGTATTTTTAGTAGAGACAGGGTTTCACCATGTTGGCCAGGATAGTCTCAAACTCCTGACCTCAGGTGATCCACCCGACTTCGCCTCCCAAAGTGCTGGGACTGCAGGTGTGAGCCACTGCCCCTAGCCCCAGATAATTACTTTTAAACTATAGTATCTAAATTTACTTTAATGTTGACTTCTTAAAAAAACTGGTGTGAATTAATTTGATAAGTTTCTCACTGTTTCCCCTGTTATCATTAGATAGATGCTGGCTAAAATGATGTACTTCTTCTCAAACTTTTAACATGATTCCAGGTTCAAAAAGTCGGGTTAAACAGCTTCAAGAATATTCTGGTAACTCTAGAACTCTACAGACATAAGTTCACTCAACCTCGGAATCTTGTATTCTCAGGATGCAATATGAGAAATCCCACAGATTGCATTCACTAGTTATTTGTTTTGGCCCCTCTGTAAATCACAGCTTCCTGTTTATGCCACTCATCTTGCCTGTAACATAAGAACTTTGATTTCACATTTGTGGTCAGCAGCTTGCACTTGTTCCTCCCAAGAACTATGTGCAAAAGATGCTGTTGCTACTACTGCTACAAAACAGAAAGAAAAAATATTAGTACCATGACAGAACTTTGGGAATGGTTGCCCTGGAAAAGGAAAGAGAGATAAAATCATCATGTTATGTTTCTTTGCTTTATTAAAATGATTTTTAAAAAAAGAAAAAAAAGCTATTTATTTCATTCACTTTCTAGAAAATATTCATTTTAAGAACAGATTTTTGCTTCCAATTTACAGGTTTCCATAAAAAAATCTATTTGAAAACCTCATCAGAAAAACAAAACAAAACTATATTTTAAAATAAACCCTACCTGCTCTTTTTTTTCGGTTAATGGGGACATACCAGAAAAGGGCCAGCTTCGGGCAAACTTGAAAACAGATAAAGGTTTGCATTTGAAACCCATCTCCCCATCTGACTCTCCTCCTTTATTCTGGCATGCTCACCGCTCACCTAGATACTCGGTGTCCTCATAGTGCCAGCAACTGCCAAAAACTAACCTACCTTTGACTGGACTTTCTCTTCCCAAATGTTGGAACTTTTCCAATTCAAAGCTTAATTGTTCTGAAATCTAGTCCTTGAAGGCCTTGCTAGGTAATGTGTAAGCCTCAGGTAAACTAAGACAAACTAATGATGGATGAACAGCTTCAATGTATTAATCACTGAATCTAATCTAGAAGGCAGGCTACTCCTGCAGTGTTTCAGAGTAGGGCCTTTCAACGTAACTCTAGGTAAAATCGCATTATTCCTCACCCTGAAACACGCAGAGAGTATGAGAAGCAGCCCACACCTGCAATTAAAAGTATAGACCTAAGAGTGCAAAAAGCTTATTTGGGGGGAAAATATATGTTTTTGTGACTTAGAAAATTTTGTATCATTCCTTTGGATTCATAAAGTTGCTTTTTAAATACAGAGATTCCTAGCAGGTTTATCAAATTAGAAGGATAACGTGGAATCACTAATACCTCCAAGTGAATTCATTTCTCAAATGAGTTCCTATCAACTAGCTCTTTTGGAAGCGATGGGAGTCTGTGGGAAGGGTATAAGAACTCTTTAATGCATGTTTTGTTTTGTTTGTTTTTTGTTTTTTTGGTTTTTTTTTTTTTTTTTGCTTTTAGGCAGGAATTACGACAATAATATTGTAAGTTTAAAGTTCTAATTATGCCCAAAACACATAACCTGAATCTAATCATCAAAAAAAAAAAAACCTCAAATTGAGGAACATTTGCAAAACTGGCATCTTCAAAAATGTAGACGTCATGAAAGACTAAGGTTAAAGGAGATTTAAGTGGCATGACAATTCAGTGCAATACGTGATCTTCGACTGGATCCTGGAGGTCAGAAGAGGAGGGAGAGATTGCCATAAAGGACATTTTGGCGTAACTGGGACAACTGGCAAGTTTTAAATTTGGACCATGTAGTAGGTAACAGTATTTTGTCAATGTTAAACTTTCTGAATTTGATAATTCTGTAAGAGAATATTCCTGGTCTTAGGAAATAGATGTTGAAGCATTTGAGGGTAAATAAGTATGATTTCTGCACCTAAATCTCAAAAGATTCAGGAAAAATATACATATACATGCAGATATATGATGGGAAGTAATGAACCACATGTGGCAGAATGTTTTTACAGTTGATGTATCTGAGTAACGGGTATATGGGAGTTGTCTGTACTATTCTTGATGCTCTTCTAGAGTTTGACATTATTTCAAGAATATTTAAAGAGCATTATTGAAAACAACACAAAAAATTAATCTCAAATGTATCCATGCCCTTGAAGACAAGTTAAAAATGAAATCTCATTCCCACCTTCCCACATTAACAACCACCTTTCAGCGACTCAGATTGGTTACAAGAGTGACGGGGCAAAAAGACTAGCTGTGCTGAAACTCAGCTGAGCACTGTAATTTGGGGAAGGTTAGTTTTTAATGGGAGGAGGAAGAAAAAGTTTAGCTGGAAGTCTGGGTGCAAAGGAAGAAAGAGAAGAAATGAGCTAGCATTTACCTCCCACAACCACCGCCACCAGCCGGCCCCTTGGATTGAATTTGAGCCTCCATAGTTGGCAGTGAGCACCAGAAGCTGATGTCAGTGTCTTAAGAGACGTTGGTGCCCTCTGAACATAACAGTGCTGATTTGGGGTCAAGATGACACAGTGTGGCACAGATTTGAGGAGGGGGCCATTATCTCCACCTCTGCACAGAACCCACTCCTGCTCTGACACCTGCAAAACAGCAGCAACTTTTGGACAATTAGGAAACAGCAGCACCTTATATTGAACACCTGTCTCATTACAGAGGCTACCGTCCACCTAAGCAGTGAGGAAGCGCCTTGCAGGGCTTTGTGAGCAGCACATGCCAACAAGAGACAGCTTAGCCAGAAGGATATGAAGGATATGTAGGCTGTGTGGGGTCTGCTACTGAACAATTGGTTTGTGACACATTTAAACCATGGTCAACAATGGAATTGGCTAGCTTCCTGATTAAAAATGAAAAATTTTTAAAGAGGCTACTTGTTCTATAACTGTTACCTCATGTCATATGAAAAATTGTTTGAGGAGGTCTGCTAGTTTGCCAGGGCTGCTTTAACAAAATATCAGACTGCATGGCTTAAACAACAGAATGTATTTCTGAGGGCTCGAAGTCTCAGACCACAGTGCCATCAAGGTTGGTTTTGAAGTAGGGCAGGTAAGCCCAAAAGTGTGGGTTAGCCTGTGAGGGTTCTTGGCTTTACGTAGGAGAGAATTCAAGGGAAAAACAGAGGTAGAAGGAAACAGATTTATTGAAAAGGCAGTGTTACAGCTTTGTGACTCAGGGCTACCCCGCAGGCAGAGAGTAGTACCTCGGGGCAGTTTTGCAGTCATATTTACACCCACCCATAAGTGGATACAGATTAAGGTGTGATTTATGCAGAAGTTTTCAGGGAAGGGGTAGTAAATTTTGGGTCATTGGGTCACTTCTATGGAAAGGGGCAGTCACTCCTGGGTGTTGTCATGACAATGGTAAATTGACGTGGCACACTGGTGGGTGTGTCTGATTGAAAGGTATTGAAGGGGGCTTCCTTCTCACTCTCCACCCCCATTTTAACTAGTCCTCAGTATGGTCTGATGTGTAAACCCCACCTTTGGAGTCTACTCCTGCTTCCTGCTTCTTTCCTCTGAGGCCTCTCTCCCTGTCTTGCAGACGGCCACCCTCTTGCTTCTCTTCAGATGGTCATTTCTCTGTTTACATGTGCCACTGGTGTCTCTCTTGTGTGACTAGATTTCCTCTTCTTATAAAGACACCAGTCAGATTGGATTAGGGCCCATCCTAACAGCCTCATTTTAAATTAATCACCTCTTTAAAGGTTCCATCTCCAAACAATTAAAGGCTCCATCTCCAAACAGTCACATGGTGAAGTACTGAGGAGGCTAAGGCTTCAACATATGAATTTGGGGGAACATACTTCTGTCCACAACAAGAAGTGTCCAATTTTCATAGAAGTAACTACAAACTTCCAGAGCAGCTACATAATCTAAAGAAAGCTGGCTTTGATTCTAAAGAAAACAGGGTTACAATATTCAAGCACTTTATTTTTTTTGAGATGCAATTTCGCACTTTTCACCCAGGCTGGAATGCAATGGAGCAATCTCAGCTCACTGCAACCTCTGCCTCCCAGTTCAAGCAATTCTCCTGCCTCAGCCTCCCAGGAAGCTGGGATTACAGGGGTGTACCACCACACCTGGCTAATTTTTGTATTTTTAGTAGAGATGGGGTTTCACCATGTTGGCCAGGCTGGTCTCGAACTCC
This sequence comes from Sapajus apella, assembly GCF_009761245.1. Taxonomy (NCBI): domain Eukaryota; kingdom Metazoa; phylum Chordata; class Mammalia; order Primates; family Cebidae; genus Sapajus; species Sapajus apella. The sequence continues at coordinate 3,169,247 of NW_022437061.1, forward strand.
TGACCTCAAGTGATCCATCTACCTCGGCCTCCCAAAGTGCTGGGATTATAGGTGTGAGCCACCACACCCGGCTCAAGCACTTTTATACATAAGAAAAAATAGGCCAGGCCTGGTGGCTCACTCCTGTAATCCTAGCATTTGGGAAGGCGGAGGTGGGTAGATCATTTGATCCCAGGATTTGGAGACTAGCCTGGGCAACATGGCGAAAAACCATCTCTACAAAAAAAATCCAAAAACACAAAATTAGCTGGGAGTAGTGGCATGAGCCTGTAGACCCAGCTACTCAGGAGACTGAGATGGGAGGATTGCTTGAGCCCAGGAGGTCGAGGTTGCAATGAGCTATGATCATACCACTGCACTCCCACCTGGATACCCTGTCTCAAAATAATAATAATAATAATAATAATAAAAGAAAAAATAGGCCAGGTATGGTGGCTTTCACCCATAATCCCAACACTTTGGGAGGCTGAGGTAGGGAGATCAGTCAAGTCCAGGGGTGTGTGCCTGTAGTCGCCGCTGCTTGGGATGCTGCAGTGAGCTATTATCACACCACTGTACACCAGCCTAGGCAACAGAGTGAGACCCAGTCTCAAAAATGATAATAATAATAAATAAAGAGAACCATAACTTTTTCAAGCACAGAGCTTATTTCATTTAGTTTTGCAGTCAAATGTAAGTAGAGATCAGATTCCTATAGGAAGCTCCAGGCTTGTTCTAAAGAGCAGAGAGAGAAACCAGTCAAGGGTGGGAGGTATGAAAGAGTAGACACAACTGAACAAGGTGTGTGGGGCAATCAGTTCTATAAACCTCAGCAACGCATGGGGTCATCATCAAGTACAACCACTGAGGTGGCCGGGCATTGTGGCTTACATCTGTAATCCCAGCACTTTGGGAAGCCGAGGTGGATGAATCACCTGAGGTCAGGAGTTCAAGACCAGGCTGGCCAACATGGTGAAACCCCATCTCTACTAAAAATACAAAAATTAGCTGGGCATGGTGGCGCCTGTCTGTAGTCCCAGATACTCAGGAGGCTGAGGCAGGAGAATCTCTTGAACCAAGGAGATGGAGGTTGCAGTGAGCCAAGATGGCACCACTACACTCCAGCCTGGGCAACACAAGCAAAACTCTTGTCAAACAAACAAACAAACAAAAAAAACCACACACACACACACACTGAAGTGCGACAAAATAGCTCTAGACTGAAAACAACACAAATGTCCACCTGCAGTAGAATCGGTAAATCCGTTGCTTCTTTTTCCCTACACTAGAATGCTACACAGCAATGAAAACCAACAAATTACTGCTATTCATACATAGATGATTCTCACAGATTTCATACTGAGTGAAAGAAGTCAGTCACAAAAGAATACATATAGTAAGATTCCATTTTACATGAAATTCAGGAACAGGCAAAAATAATCCATGGTGATAGAAGCCAGAATAATGATGACCTTGGGTTGAGGAAGGGGCAAGAGAGAGAATGTTAGAAGCTGGAAGTAGTTTGTATCTTGCTTGGTCTGAGTAGTGTATACATGTATAAAAATCATCATGTTATATAAGTCAGATTTATGTATTTTACTAGACATAAGTTATGCACTAACTGGAAAAATTTTAAATGCCGCAGTGTACAGGATGTCAGTAAATGCACACTAATTATAGTTGTAGCTTTTGTTTATCAAACAAATATTTGAATATTCTGTTGACTGGTAGTTACCAAGGCTGAATTAAGTAGGATTTCCGTGAATATTTTTTAGTATGTATCAATAAGCATTTGTCCTTCCCAGGGTAAATTTAAGCCAGAAATCTTTCAACAGTCTTAAATGTAACCCTACACATCACGCAGTTGGCTAGCCAGAGAACCACAAAAGCAAAGATACATTCCAAAGAGAAAATCTCTCTCTCAGTTTCATCATTGGAAAAATGTAGATCGGACAGTAGGAGTTCAATGATTTGTGCAAAAGGGATCATCACAAACAAATAGTCACCGCTGCAACCTTTGACACGGATGTCCAGGTCTTTAGAGTGGCCTGTGGGACCGGGCCTACCCACTCCCCATCCCCACCCTACTTCTCTCTGAACTCACGTCACACTACTCTCTTCCTTTCTCACTCCACTTCACACACACTGTCCTCCTCGCTGTTTCTCAAACTAGCCAAGCACACTCCCTCCTCAGGGTCTGTGCCCTTGCTGGTCTGCCTGCTCTTCCCCCAGATATCCACATGGCTCCTTCCCTTTCTTCAGGATGTTCATAAAATTCCACCGCTCAGTTCCCTGGCCACCCTATCAAAATGTGAAGGCAGAGACCCACCTCCTCTCCCTGTTCCTGGCTTTTTTAGACCCACAATGTTTCACATTGAAGCATCCGTAGGTATTCTTTGTTATGTTTGTTTGTTTGTTTTAAGAAGGAGTTTCGCTCTCATTGCCCAGGCTGGAGTGCAATGGCAGGATATCGGCTGACTGCAACTTCCGCCTCCCTGGTTCAAGCGATTCTCCTGCCTCAACCTCCTGAGTAGCTGGGATTATAGGCGCCTGTCACCTTGTCTGGCTATTTTTGGATTTTTAGTAGAGATGGGGTTTCACCATGGTGGCCAGGCTAGTCTCAAACTCCTGACCCCAGGTGATCCGCTCCCTTGGACTCCCAAAGTGCTGGGATTACAGGCATGAGCCACTGCCACTGCACCCGGCCATTGTTTGTTATTTGCAGAGATTTTTGTCTATTTTGCTTAGTTTTTTTTTTTTTTTTTTTTTTTTTTTGAGACAGGATCTTGCTCTATTGCTCAGACCAGAGTGCAGTGGCATGATCACAGCTCACTGCAGGCTCAACCTCCTGAGCTCCAAAGATCCTCTCACCTCAGCTGGGACAGAGACTACAGGCATGCACCATGATGCCAGATCAATTTTTGTATTTTTTGTAATGATGGGGTTTTGTCATGGTGCCCAGGCTGCTTTTAAACTCCTGAGCTCAAGCAATCCATCTACCTCAGCCTCCCAAAGTGCTGGGCTTACAAGCCTGAGTCACCACATCTGGCCTTTGTTCACTTCTTTATCCCCAGGACTTAAAACATGCTCTGCAATCAATAAATATTTGTTAAATAAATGAATTTTTAAACATCCTGTTATCTAACCCTATTTGCTTCTACATATCAGTTCACATATGTCAGGGGAAGCCTCAAGATTTGAAGATCTTGACCAGGTGCGGTGGTTCATGCTTGTAATCCCAGCACTTTGGGAGGCTGAGGCATGTGGATCACCTAAGGTCAGGAGTTCCAGACTAGCCTGACCAACATGGTGAAACCCTGTCTCTACTAAAAATACAAAACTAGCCAGGCGAGGTGGCGCATGCCTGTTGAACTTCTTTGTTCAACAAGAAGTGAACAAAGGCCAGGTGTGGTGAGTCAGGCCTGTAATCCCAGCTACTTAGGAGACTGAGGCAGGAGAATCGCTTGAACCCAGGAGGTAGAGGTTGCAGTGAGCCAAGATCGCACCATTGCACTCCAGCCTGGGCAACAAGAGCAAAAAAAAAAAAAAAAGAAAAAAGATTTAAAAATCTTCACCCAGAAAAAAAGAATTATTGAGGAGAGAAAGATAAGGCACACATGTCTCACCGAAATAAAATAGTTCCTGGTCATCAATGTATGGTTTCAATCTCCTTTCAGGACTTTTTAAAATGAATTCTGTTTCACTGAAGATGCAATTTTCTTTCAGTAGTCTGTTGCAGGGTAGGTAGGAATGGCAACCAGAGATAGAGAACGCTCCAATTCAATTGCCAACTTAATTTTGTAATTCTCCCAAACTTCTATTAGCAGGATCTATCACTCTCTCTTTTTTAAACTGAGTCCAATTCTATTTCTAAAACCCGTCCTCCAGGGCCAGGTCAAGACTCACAGGTTTCCTTGGAAGGCTAATTATTTGGGATAGCACTTCAAACTGTAATTCTTCAAAGATATCTTCAAGAAGCACAGAGAAATTGATTTTCCACCAGCAAAATTTATTTACTTCCTAGATTATGTTCTAAATAAAAATATTATTACATGTTCTGCACATAATAAACATTTTGACTTCTTTAGAAACACCGTTCACAATTTACTCCACCTGGATAATTAGATACTCACCCTCACTCAGAATGGAGGCAGATTTCATAGAGTCGTGGCAGTAAAAATTTGTTCAAAGGGTATTTTAAAGTTCTTTGTCTGTATCAGCAATACATTTCTCCTTTTCTATACTTCCTTTTCGTTTTTTTTTTTGGTGATTTTGTTTTTCAAGTCAACATGTTGAGAAATATATCAAAGGTTTAAATTTTAGACACAAAATACATGGCTTATTTTCCCAAAACAACATTATGCCTTGTACGTTTTCAGATTTGGAATTTGAGTGCACTGACGGCTGGCTTAACACACATATTAACCAACTGCTTTAAAGGTTGGAAATGTGTCTGGGGTTGCACCATGCAAACTCCCTATGCTGCACTCCAAATAAAATCAAGAAAGAAAGCCAGTGCCAGTGCAGACTAATCTTCACATTTCCAAGCATTAGGAATTTTGACTTACATTTTGCCACTTACACAGACATCACAATTGAAAACGATGTTTCAAATTAATTCCAAAGACGTTCAGAACTCTTATTAGGCTGATATACCTGGAGGTAAAATTTTTCCTTCCACTCTGTCTTTATCCATATGCCAACATTTCATTTTGTGAGGAAAATTTGCTTTCATAATTCTCCAACTTGTTTTTCTTGCTCGGGGTTCTCAGTGAAGTCCACGGCTCTTTCCCGCCACCTCCATGCTCCCACCAGCCTAGACCCCCGTCTAGCCACTGGCTTTGCCTTGCTGATCTCTGAGTTACCAACCACCTGCTAATACTAGGGAGGCCCTGACATAATCTCAGAGACTGAGGAAGTCAAGTGCATTGGATCTCTTCTGCTTCCTAAACACCTAGGCACCTGCACTACTGGAGTGTTTCGCTAACAACATCCACCCACCAGGCAGCGCCCCTCCACTAGCAGTGCTGTCTGATGGCCTTTTACAGTTCTCCCTGGCCAAGCCTGTAGTTCAAATAGTTTGAGCACTCCTTAACACTATGCTCTTTACAATGGAAAAAGAAGACCATTTATTGAATGCATGGACAAAAAGAAACAGATAATACCCCTCAGCTAAAATTTGTCATAGATTGCAGCATTTTTGCCCTTGGGAAGGATATGGCTTGCAGTGAGAGGGACTTTACTGCCACCTCCTGGATCACGGCTTGTCAGCACAAGGCAGTCCTAGGCAGAGCCAAGGGAGTAGGGTGTCATCCCAGAGAAACGGATGTCAGGTCAACGGCGCAATCCCAGAGCTCAGATCTTTCATAACTTTCCTTAAATAATTCCTGTCCATCCAAGCAGAACTGGCTTCTCTTTCATCCCTCTGCCCCAGGAGGGAGATGTGCTAATCTCTCATTGACTTATTTCCTCCCAAAACCCAGTAAAAAAAAAAGGGGGACCTTACTATCTTACTTAAGACAAGTGTAATTCAAAAATACATTCTGGCCGGACGCAATGGCTCACACCTGTAATCCCAGCACTTTGGGAGGTTGTGACCAGCCTGGCAAACATGGCAAAACCCCGTCTCCACTAAAAATACAAAAATTAGCCTGGCGTGGTGGTGCACGCCTGTAATCCCAGCTACTCCAGAGGCTGAGGCAGAAGAATTGCTTGCACCTGGGAGGCGGAGGTTGCAGCGAGCCAAGACTGCACCACTTCACTCCAGCCTAGGCAACAGTATGAGACTCCATCTCAAAAAAAAAAAAAAAAAAAAAAAAAAAAAAATTCTTCTGGCTGTGTTGCATTTCTCAAAAATCATTTTTTATTCACAATATGTTTTGAGCCAAACCATATTATCTGAATCTGGTTTTTGCCTTGTTGTCAGATATAGGAAGGCCATCTACAGAGGGAAGTCTCTGATACTCAAACTAAAATCTGCTTTACCTTTTTTAAAGACCTTAATATATTTTACTGACAGAAGCAATTCAAATGACCAATATATATACATAAAAGGTATGAGAATATGTGTAACCTCAGTAGTAATCAAGAAAATGTAAGCCAAAGGAAGATAAGTTTCACCCATTATCTGGCCAAAATGGAAACTATTAATATCTAAAGAGAAAATTTTTTCATCTACTGTGGGTGAGAATATACATTAGTACAGTCTTTCCGAGGGACAATTTGGCAGATCTGCCCAGATCTAAAATGAAGCATTCCTTTTACAGCTTTGAAAATGTCCATCTCTGGTTAGCACTGTGATTGTTTCTCCAGTGTTCATTCTATGCCTGCCCTGCTCTGTGGAAGCCATGTGGTTCCATGGGTGGGCTGCTATTGGCCTAAGCCAATCAGTATAATCCAGTTTCCCTTTGCTCTCATTATCAATTCAGGGAAGGGAATTTAACAGAGGCCCAAGATCCAAGCACATCAGTGCTCGCCATTCCCCTGGCTACTGTGATTGATTCAGGGATGACCAGTATCCAAATTAGGCTCAATGACAGTGAAGTGCTATTTAATGGCTGGGGAAACTCCTTGCCTCCTCCTCTAGAAACAAATGAGGAGGCATATAGCTCCAGGAGTCTAAGCTCTCAATGTTATATTATCTAAACAGATTTTTAAAATTAATTCCAGCTCTAAATAATCATAGTCATATGTTTATTTCAACACTCATGGCTCTGTTATTTATTAAGTGACAGTGAGTCAATTCCTTAAGTTTTCTAAGTCTATTATCTTGGCTATAAAACATGAATAACATTCCTACTTTCATAGGGTTATTGTTACGATTGTCATTCTAGAAATCACGGCGCTAGATGATGTGGAACAAAAATAGATAAATAAGGCTCCCCATCTTTATAGATACTGAGAATTTAGTGAGGCAGTAACACTGGGTATTGTTCTTGCCTGTGTACCTTCAGACTCTTCTGGTGGGTTGAAGAGCAACTTAACACCTTTCAATAAATGGCTTTTCTAGGTAAAGGGGAAAAAAAAACTAGTTGGGAGGATAGGTATACATGTAAACAAAAGGAGTGACAAGCCAAGGAAGATAACTAAAAATAGGTTGGGGAGGCCAGGCATGGTGGCTCATGCCTGTAATTCTAGCACTTTGGGAGGCTGAGGCGGGAGGATCGTTTGAGCTCAGGAGCTAAAGACCAGCCTGGGCAACGTAGTGACATCCTGTGTCTATAAAAACTATAAAAATAAAATAATAAAACAGTTTGAGGAGAGAAGTGACCAATTAAAACATGATTTTGGGGGGTCAAGGGACAGTTTTAAATCCTAGCAGCAAGATTAATGACGATAACCTTCCAGGTCTGGAGCAGATGAGGTAGCTGGATGGAGGTAAACTGATAGGAAAGCTGTTCTCCGGACTGACAGGAAACCCTACCCTAGCTTAGGGATAGGAAAACATGCTGAATTGAACCTTCTTATATGTTCATGTTAATCAACAAGACATTTTCCAAAATTTTACCGGAGTTTCACCAGACAATACATTTTCCAAAATTTTACCTTCTTCACTTCTACAGGAGATGACCCTGAGTGCCAAAGTAGAGAATATAGAAACTAGGAAAGTGCAATGGGCAAAACTAAATTTTCACTGAAAACAAAGGAACATGCTGTTTTGTGGATGGGGTTTTGTTTTAAAGAAAAGTTTTCAGAATATATTCAGCATCAGATGTCCACAACTATCTATAAACACAAAGCTCTAAACCACAAGTGATAACATAAGGTACTTACTTCTCAGAGGGCATATTAAGAAAAAATATGCTGTACGTCAACTACATTTTCAAGTTATTTCATGTCTGAAGCTATCAAGAGAAAAAATAAGACCCTTGAGAAGACAATGTGAGAACATAATTTTTTATTCATATAGAGGAGTGTTAAGCACCTGCTTCTAATGCAAAAACAATGCAAAACAACAGAGACAAATCCATTTAGTCCAATTCACTAAGAGTAGCCTAAAGCCTTAGGAGCAGTGCTCTGTTGCTTCATTAATTCCCTGCCCATGGTTCAGTTATATAGAGGAGGGCGTAGAAAACAAATCGACCATATTTTTCAGCCTAGTCTGATATGTAGTGTATTACAGGTCCAGCCTTACACTGCAGCACAGCTAAGATAAAGGAACCAATAATGAGAGTCACATAAGAAAACACATTTTCTATGTTCCATTTCAATGGGAAGTCAGATATTCTAAGCAAGCAAGGGATTTTAAGTCAGGAAAACCAGGTTCTGTCACAACTTTTACTAGTTAGTCTTTACAAGACATGTTATTTTATGACCATGCTGCTTATATCACCGGCTATACAAGAAAATTAGCTTGCCACCCCTACCTCCAAAGTTTTCCAGAAGAAGAATTAACAGATTTCAAACTTATTTGCTAAATACCATATAACAGTGTATATATTATTTATAGTAACTTTAATTAAATAAATCTAAATTAAAAGCATCTATGGCACTCAGTAAGATAATATTTATTGTTAAAACATACATACACACAGCAAGCCCACTGCTCCCACATACATATATTCCCTATTAGTGTGTGACTACATCAGATCCTTACAAAGAGACACTAAATAACCTTAAACTTAAAAAAAGGATCATTTGGTTCAATATCTATTACTGCTGATGATTATGATTACATCAACAAGAATCACTGAAACCAATTTGCAGAATCTTCTTTTTCTAGTAGTTCTGCCACGGTTCTAATTAGATACGATCCTCAAGTCGTAACTTTGACATAGTAAATAATTTTTACTTCCTTAATTCTAAAGTTCAAAGGTGTTTTAATAGGCAAAAGATATCAAAAGCTAGCATAAAAATTGGAAGGTAATTGATCCTAGAACCTCAAACATTGAGCAGATCTTTTCACACTGATCTTCACAGAAAAATAGTATTGAAGTAAGCTGAAGCGCCATTTGACTTGAAGTATTACCTGCTTGCCATGCTGTAGAATCTATTGGCAGTTTTTTTTAAAGTAAAAATAAAATAATAACGTTTTAATGTGAAGGCTATTAATGCTGATACCCTAGTTTTTTCAGCATGTTAGCCATACCAGTGTAGTCAAACACCTGGTCACAGATTAAAAGTAGAGCTTTTAAATCAAGACCAAATTTTAATTTAACCACCACCTATACACTTGTACATTGAAACCCCTTATTTGCCTCCTCTTGAATGTCCTACTGTTTTGAGGCTAAGTTCCTCAGAGTAATAAAGAAAAGTTCTATTTAAACTCTTCGGCTAAGTTCTAGTTAATGGCTTTTGGGGAAAAAAGCAACACAGTATTAATTGGCTAAGGCAAAAAACTCACACAAATTCTGGTTCCCTAAACAACCATTCTCTAAAATAATAAGTGCAGAAATCAGGAACCTGTAGCCAACTTGGTTTATTCCTCTCACCTAAAATGTTTTGGATTCATACCTTGGAAAAGATGTGTGGAATGTAGGTAAATGATTTTGCACCGTGGTGAAAAGCATTTGAGAAGGCCTTAGTGTTTGAGGTCACAAAGAGACAGGAACTTCTCTGGATTCTAGTATCACCCTTAAACTACCAGGGGACAAAAGTGGAGTCCATAATAATGAACATTCCCTCCCCAGAGCCTCTTCAGCTGGGCAGTTCAATAGCAATTGGTCCACAGAAGAGTAAATCAGTCCTGATCAATTCTGTATGGAACATTAGCACCAGAATCTTACAATACAGAGAACTACCTAATGCCAGAGTTGTGGTAAGTCATTCAAAAGAGAAGGTTTCTCTGTCAGGCTTGCATTAGTGTGGTTCTTAGAAGATCAGCATAGTGGCCAGAATCCTATAATATAATGATAGAACATCAACAATAATTACTGAAACCAAAGATACACATCTACCCACGGACAGCAGTTACATATTCCCCTAATATCTAGAGGCAAGTAAGATTTTTAAGTGTGTTTTCATAGCTAAATTCGGGTAAAGCAAACAGTTTCTCTTACTGATCCTGGTTTCTTCAATTTTCTTCAACTGATTGTAATTTTTATCCCCTACCCCCACCAAACTCTCTCCTAAATAAATATACGCATTTATACAGAAAACACACAAAGTTCAATGCCTGAGTAACATGGCCTTTTTATAACATTTTTCTCTGTTCCCCTTTTTTACACACTTTTAATCATGGGTGACTTAAAATAAACAATCTCCTAACAGTAAATACACATTCGTGTAACAAGAACCATATCACTGTTCTTCCACTGGATATATCTTGATATAGCATCAGTGGATGTGAAAGGTGATGGGATAACAGTTAGGGAGGGGCACTTGTTCAATCTTCCTTGGAAACATTTGGAAGTCTTTGTCTTTACTTCTTCTAGAAGGCCTTTCTCGGAAACTGCAGGTAGCTCAGAAGGAAATGATCAAAACTATGAATCTCTCCTCTTGGGATATCAGCACTCTTGCTGCAAGAAGATGTCATCTCAAGTGCAAGAGCAGCGTCTAAAAGCACAGAAGAATATACCACCAACTATTTTACATAAAGTCTAAAATTTAATTTCTTTCTCACTTGCTTTCTCACACATATATATATTGATAATATTGGTGGGCACTATGTAGCTTGAGAAAACCTTATATTTCAATTAGATGTATCAAAAGTAAATTTTTAAGACAATCTTTAGAATAATTACTGATCAAAACTATCATGTGTAACGCATATCTCCTTTTATGCAAATAATAACTAATTTTGACAAAACACATGCAAGTTTTGCAGAGCCTGTAGTTTATACAGTTTGTATGAATTAGTTTTTCATTGTTCAACATGAATTAACTCAAATGAATGCATTGCAAAGACTCTTCCAGGGCCTTGAAAGAACCTGTGCAAATGAAAGATCAAAACTAAAGCTTTGTTTACTTCATAGTAAATTTACCTTTGATGTCACAGATGCTCAAAATGCTTTGTAAAGGTTAATAGATTAATTAATACAGTTATGGGCTGGGCGTGGTAGCTCATTCCTGTAATCCCAGCACTTTGGGAGGCCAAGACGGGTGAATGATCTAAGGTCAGGAATTTGAGACCAGCCTGACCAACATGGTGAAACCCCATCTGTACTAAATATACAAAAATTAGCTGGGTGTGGTGACACACACCTGTGATCCCAGCTACTTGGGAGGCTGACACATGAGGATCACTTGAACCCAGGAGGCGGAGGTTGCAGTAAGCCAAGATTGTACCACTGCACTCCAACCTGGATGACAGAGCGAGATACTGTCTCAAAAAAAAAAAAAAAATACAGTTATGAGAATGTGGGATTCTATCATCATAATATTTTACATAGTTAATGAGATATTAAACATTGAATGACTTACTTGAACAAATAAATTATCACTCAAAAACATCTGACTGGCCAAGCACAGTGGCTCATACCTCTAATTCTAGCACTTTGGGAGGCCAAGGTGGGTAGATCACTCGAGCTCAGAGGCTCAAGGCCAGCCCAGGCAACATGGTGAAACCCCATCTCTACCAAAAATACAAAAAATTAGTGGGGTGTTGTGTCACACACCTGTGGTCCCAGCTACTCGGGAGGCGGGGGTAGGAGGATTGCTTCTGCCTAGGAGGCAGAAGTCACAGTCAGCCAAGATTATGCTACTGCACTCCAGCCTGGGCAATGGAGTGAGATCCCATTAAAAAAAAAAAAAAAAAAAAAAAAAAAAAAAAGTTTGATTTTTGTTTTGTTTTTTTTTAATGCTAAAAAGTTATATTTAAAAGGAAAGCAATCATTTGGTACAGCATTGATCTCTCTTTATTGGGAAAAGTATTGCCAAGTGTAGCATGCACTGTATAACAATGTTTTGGTCAACAATGGGCTGCATATAAAATGGTGGTCCCATAAGATTATCATGAAGCTGAAAATTCTTATTGCCTAGTGATATTGCAGCCATGATAACACCATAGTGCAATGCATTATCTTTTCTATGTTTTGATATATGAATACTTACCACTGTGCTACAATTGCCTACAGTAGTCAGTATAGTAACATGCTGTACAGGTTTGTAGCCTAGAAGCAATAGGCTATACCATGTAGCCGAGGAGTATAGTGGATGATATAATCTAGAATTGTATAAGTAGACCATGATGTTAGCATAACAGTGAAATCACCTAAGGATGCATCTGTCAGAACATTAAGCGAGGCGGGATTATAATCAGTCACTCTTGCTTTACGGGCCCACAGGGCAAATGACTGATAAGGGTGACAGGTATGTATCTTTCTTGAGCACTTGTCACCCTAAATTCACATTACTATATCCAATAAAATACAGGATTTTAGTTTAGGAGCAAGAGATATGCACTCTATGAAAAGGGGTATCATCCCAGAGATAAATACTACTTCTGGTTTTCTAAGTGGCACAACTCTCTTTATCAGAAATTCTCATAAAATCAATCATTGGAGAATGTTTCAGCTGAAAAAATTAGTCTTCAGCAAGCTACAAAATATTACCTGTGAAAGGCTGCACAGCCTTAAGCATGGAAAATCAGACCTACCCAGTTCAGAACCAAAATGATTCTCAGTGCTGGTGCTCCATTTGAGGCAAATCAGCCCCTGAATCATCTGACAGGGGAAGTCCTGATACCTATAAATTAATAATAGAGCATCATAGGTTCTCAGTAATTGCAAAAGTTCCACTTCCTCAAAATTTCAATTCTATTTGTTCAAATATCAGATGTTTAGAACTAACTATTCATTCAAAGCTCAAGTTGCCTACATGGAAAAGGGTGAAGTAAGGGGATGTTATTCTTTTCCTTTTTTATTCCCAAAATTACTGCTGAGTGGATGTTATTCTTTGATCCTAGCTTATGCATATGTTAAAAGATACTTCTGATCTGCTATGACACTGTAAGCCCACTACAACCCATCTCTTCTACTTATTACCAAAATATAAAAACAAAAACCTGTTGGAACCATCATACAAAGACTTTGAAGCAGCCCTTATAACTCTGCCACATGAAGTAAAGGAAAACATACTTGAAATGAATGAAGGGATAGGAATATTTAGCAGAGAAATAGTAGCCACAAAAGAGAGCCAAATGTATATTTTAGGACTAAAGAGTACAGTATCTGAAATTTTAAAATTTCACTGAATGGGCTTAATAGCAGAATGAAGATGATAAAGTAAAAAGTAAAAGAACTTGAGAATAGATTAATAGAAATGGCCCAATCTGAAGAATAGAAAGAAAAGTGATTAGGAAAAAGTGAACAGATCTCAGGAACCTATGAGAAAATACTAAACAGTCTACCATACATATCATTAGACTCTCAGAAGGAGAGGTGAGAGACTATGGCAGAAAAAAATTACTTCAAAAAACGATGACCAACAACTGCCCAAATCTGGTACAATACTTAAGTTTACAGATTCAAGAAGGCTGGAAAACCCCAAACAGGACAAACACAAAGAAAACTATGTCTAGATACATCATATTTAAGCTAACGAAAAGATAAAAATTAAATCTTGAAAGCAGCTATAGGAAAATGAAACACTACATATAGGGAAACAACTCAAATGCCTGACAATTTCCCGCCAGAAATTACAGAGATCAGAAGACAGAAGAATCACATCTTTATAGTGCTGGGAGGAAAACAAAAACCAAAACATGTCAACTCAAATTCCATATCCAATAAAACATATTTCCAGAATTAAAGTAAAATAAAGTCAGTCTCAAATGAAGAAAAACTAAGAATATTTGTCACCATCAGACCTGCTCTGCAAGAAATGCTAAAGGAAGTTTTTCAGGCTGAAGGAAAAAAATACCAGAGGAAAAGTGGAATCTAGGGAATAAGAGAGACCAACAGAAATGGTAAACAGCTAGGTAAATATAAAAGACAACATTTTTCTCATAAATTGTTTAAAATGTTTGTGACTGTTTAAAACAAAACATATAATGTATTAGGCTTCTGAAGGTATGCAGATGTAGTACATATGAAGTTGTAACATAAATTGCAAACTGGGGAGAAGGGAATACGTTTTCCACTTTTTTGTTATTAATTATTTATCAAGAGAAACTATTTCTTATACCACATACTAATGCTTCATAGTTCAGGAACACAGATGAGTGACAAACTTCTAGGTAATTCAACCCAAAGAAATTCTTTGTATTCCAAAATCATTTTGTACTCTGAAAGATACCAGCCTTCCTCAACTTCTCCAAATCTTTCACAAAATCATAATTTCTGTAGAAATCTGCATATGTCTTCTTTCTCAGTTCAGCCACAGCAATCTTACAGACAGCTGCAACCCCCAGGGACACAATAAAGGCTCCAACAATATGAAATCACAGACGTTGGTCAGAAGACCACACATCTGAGGTTTTGTCAAAGCACTGGAAGCCACGGTAGTTACTGTCTTTGATAGGTATGTCAACCTCAACACCAACGTCTTTCCTGGATAATGGAGAAATGGATGGCCAGTTCCTGCTTTTTATTTCGAGGGGTACAATGTAGACTATGAAAAATTACTGATGTATATTGTAATTCCTCAAGCAATCACTAAAAAAATATATAAAGAGATATTGCTGAAAAAATACTAAAAATATTCAAAAACAAAAGAAAACTGAAAAGGAAAAACAGAGGAACAAACAGAAAACAAACAATAAAAAGATGGGACTAGATCCAAAAATATCAATTATCACAGTAAATGTCAACAGTCTAAACATTCTATGGTCAACAGGATTGTAAAGCTATGCCCTTAAGATTCCTGTCCATAGCTAGTTAATCAAACTAATTTCAGTACTGATACGAGGGGACTTTATACATAGAATAAATGTTACTAATTAGCTGACTAGGCGGGCCCAGTGTAATCATGTGAGCTCTTAGCATCAGAGTGAGTCAGGGATGAGGCAGAAGTAGTGGTCAAAGAGATTCAAGTCTAAGAGAGATTTGACCACTGTTGCTGGCTTTGAAGACTTGAAGACAGAGGAAGTGGGCCATGAGCCAAGGAATGTGAGTGGCTTCTAGAAGCTGAGAACAACCCCTAGCTGTCAGCCAACAAGGAAATGGGGACTTCTGCCCTACAACCATATGAAACTAAATTACCCAAACAACCTAAGCGAGCCTGGAAATGGTTTCTCCCCTAATGCCTCCAGAAAATAATGCAGCCCTGCCGACACCTTGATTTCCACCTGTGAGACTCATGCAGAGAAACAGCTGTGCCTAACTCAGAAGCTATGAGATAATAAATGGATATGAATTTAGTATATAAGTAGTCCCCCCTTATCCATGAGGGACATGTTCCAAGGCGCCCAGTGGGTGCCTGAAACCTCAGATAGTACCAAGCCCTAAATGTAGAGTATTATGGTTTTTTGATCTGAAAGCCTAGACAGCTACTAAGTAATAAAAGAGCAGGTAGCATAAGTATACAGCATGGATACACTGGACAATGAGAGGATTCATGTCCCCAGCAGAACAGAGCCGGACAGCTTGAGATTTCATCAGGCTATTCAGAATGGTGTGCAATTTAAAACTTAAGAACCATTTATTTCTGGAATTTCCCATTTAACATTTTCAGACCACAGTTGACCACAGGTAACTGAAACTACAGAAAACAAAATTACAGATAAGGGGGAATACCATATCTCTAAGGTAGCAGCAATAATAAACAAATATACATTCCAATTAAAAGGCAAAGATTGACAGAATGGATACAAAGGAAAGCTCCTATTTATATGCTGTCTTCAAAAGAAACACTTTAAATATAAACATAAAAACCTGACAGGGTGAAAGTAAATGAAAGCAAAAAGATTTACTATGCAAACATACATATAAGAAGTTTGGAATGGTTAAGGTACAGACTACTACCAAAGATAAAGAGAGGCATTTCATAATGATAAAAGGACAACGTATCAGAAAGACAAAACAATTATGTGCAAATACCTAGTAATAGAGATTTAAAATACAAAAAGCAGCCAGGTATAGTGGCTCACACCTATAATCCCAGCTACTCAGGAGGCTCAGAAGGAGGTCAACAGTTTGAGCAACACAGCAAGGCCAGTCACAACAACAGAGCAAGACCCCATCTCTCAAAATAAAAAAGAGAAAAATCAGCTGGGTGTGGTGACCTGTGCCTGTAGTTTTAGTTACTCAGGAGGCTGAGGTGGGAAGATCACTTCAGCCCAGGAGTTCAAGGTTGCAGTGAATTATGATCATGCCACTGTACTCTAGCCTGGGCAACAGAGTGAGACCCCATTTCTAAAGAAAATTAATAAAATAATAAAATACATGAAGCAAAAATAAATAGATATAGGCTAGGTGTGGTAGCTCATGCCTGTAATCCCAGCACTTTGGGAGGCACAGGCAGGTGGATCATTTGAGCTCAGAAGGGCAAGACCAGCCTGGGCAACAAAGCGAGACTCTGTCTTGAAATAAATAATTAAATTAAATAAAAGTAAACAGACATAAGAGAGAAATAGGCAATTCAACAACATAATAAAAGATTTTAACAGTACTCTTTCAAGAACTGATAGACCTAAACAAAAAATATTAAGAGCATAGATGATCTGAAGAATACTGTACTACTAACCATCTTGATCTAATTTTACATTTATAGAACAATTAATCAAACAACAAAGAATATACATTTTTTCAAGGGAACAAGGTCAAGCACCAAGATGAACCATAGACCATAAGACATGTCTCACTGAATCTAAAAAAATCAAGATCACACTGAGTGTATTCTCTGACCACAATGGAATTAAATTACAAATTAATCAATAATAAGCTATTAGGGAACCTCAAATACCTGCTTATTAAACAACATTTTTAAATAATTCATAGGTCAGAGAAGAAATTACAAATGGGAAAATTAAGGGAAATTTTAAAATGTTTGGACTAACCTTAATGTTAAAACATGACACAGATATCTTTTTAAAAAAAAATAAATTAAAGGTTAGATATATGCAAAATAATTAATCAAATAAGTAAATATACATAGAATAACATACAGCTAAATTTCTCACTCTCAAAGAAGAGAGTAGTAAACTAGACCAAACTGTGTTGTTGGGTTAGAATTAGAGGTATCTTTGTAGATTTTAATAAGCATAGAAATGAAAATACAATATATCAAAAGCTGTGGGATAAAGGTAAAGCAGTGCTTAGAGGAAAATGCATTGCTTTACATGCTTACATTAGCAAAAAAAAAAAAAAAAAAAAATCTAAGTGACCAAGTGATAGGTTTCTTTAAGAACCTAGAAAAATTGAGCAGAATAAACCCAAAGTAAGTAAAAGGGAAAAACTAAGAGGAGACATCAACAAAATAGGGAACTGACAGACAACAGAGGAAATTAACAATGCCAAAGGCTTGATTTTGTTGAAAACCACAACAAAATTGACAAACTCCTAATTATACTGATCAAGAAAAAGAAAGTGAACACAATATAATAAAAATAAAGAATCATCATCACAGTCTTTATAGATATTAAAAGGACAATAAGAGGCCAGGTGCAGTGTAATCCCAAAGTAATCCAAGCACTTTGGGAGACTGAGGCAGGTGTACCACTTGAGATTAGAAGTTTGAGACCAGCCTAGCCAATATGGCAAAACCCCATCTCTACTAAAAATACAAAAATTAGCCAGGTATGGTGGCTCACAGCTGTAATCCCAGTAATTTGGGAGGCTGAGGCAGGAGAATCACTTGAGCCCAGGAGGTGGAGCTTGCAGTGGGTTGAGATTTTGCCACTGTACTCCAGCCTGGGTGACAGAGCAAGACTCTGTCTCAAAAACAAAAAACAAAACAAAAAGACAATAAGAGAATACTATGAACAACGTCATGCCAACATTTTTTAAATTGTATGACATGAATCAAAGGATTAAAAAATATGACCTACCAAAAGAGACCCAAGAAGAAACAGAAAATCCGAATAGCTCTATATCTTTTAAAGAAATTGAAATCATTGCCGGGCACAGAGGTTTACGCCTGTAATCCCAGCACCTTGGGAGGCCGAGGCGGGTGGATCACCTGAGGTCAGGAGTTGAGACCAGCCTGACCAACATGGAGAAACCCAGTCTCTACTAAAATTACAAAATTAGCCAGGCGTGGTGGTGCATGCCTGTAATCCCAGCTACTTGAGGCAGGAGAATTGCTTGAACTCAGGAGGCAAAGGCTGCAGTGAGTCGAGATCGGGCCATTGCACTCAAGCCTGGGCAACAAGAGCAAACTCCGTCTCAAAAAAAAGAAAAAAGAAATTGAAATTGTTATCCAAAATCTTCCCCAAAATAAAATTCTTGGGACAGATGGCTTCACCAGAGAATTCTATCAATCATTCAAGGAACAAATAACACCAGCTTATGAAACTTTTTCAGGAAATAAAGAGAGACCTCTGCTCAACTTGTTTTATGAAGATAACAAAACCTTAATGTTAAAACATGACAAACGTATCTTTTTTTAAAAAAGGAAATTATAGTAGAACAGGAGGTTAGATATATATAAAATAATTAATCAAATAAGCACATATATTAAATTATACATGGAATAACATACAGGTAAATTTCTCATTGTCAAAGAAGAGAATAGTAAACTAGACCAAACTCTGGGTGTTGGATTAGAATTAGAGGCATCTTTGTATATTTTGGTAACTACAGGTAGAAATAGAAATAAACTCAGCCGGGTGCAGTGGCTCATGTCTGTAATCCCAGCAATTTGGGAGGCCGAGGCAGCCGGATCACGAAGTCAGGAGATCGAGACCATCCTGGCTATCACTGTGAAACCCCGTCTCTACTAAAAATACAAAAAATTAGCCAGGCATTGTGGCATACACCTGTAGTCCCAGCTATTCGGGAGGCT
Organism: Sapajus apella; assembly: GCF_009761245.1. Classification (NCBI taxonomy): domain Eukaryota; kingdom Metazoa; phylum Chordata; class Mammalia; order Primates; family Cebidae; genus Sapajus; species Sapajus apella. The sequence continues at coordinate 3,188,048 of NW_022437061.1, forward strand.
GAGACAGGAGAATTGCTTGAACCCGGGAGGCGGAGGTTGCAGTGAGCTGAGATTGCGTCACAGCACACCAGCCTGGGTGACAGAGTGAGACTTCATCTCAGAAAAATTAATAGATAAATAAATAGAAATAAACTCATAGTAAATGTGTATATGTATGTGCATATGTCTATGTACCTAGCTCTGTCCACTAAGAGGACCTTAGAACGATGACTCCCCCCAAATCAATGAACACGTCTAGAGCCCGGATCTTGACTTCTAATTATGATTATCTACAAAAGGAAACTAGGGATCCTTGGAGAAATGGCTGATTCCAGGCTGGTACAAATCAATCTGCATTATCTGTTGCACCAGATGGCAAGGAATTCCTCAAAGAATGATGAGGACATGTCAAAAGGAGACAGAAGCTACCTTGAAGGGGATCCCACTAGACAAAACTGGACTAATTTGAACATCAAAATAAATAATGACTCAACAATGTGAAAACAACCCATTAAAAATAGACAAAAGATTTGGGCAGATATTTCATCAAAGAAGATATACAGCTCTTTCATGTGCAAATAAGCACATAAAAAGATTCTCAACATCTTTTTTATTAGGGAAATACAAATTAAAACCACAGTGAGATGCCACTTCACATCTATTAGAATGGTTAAAATTAAACTGACAATACCAAGTGTTGCTGAGGATAAGGAACAACTGACATTATTATGCATTTCTGGTTGAAATGCAAAATGGCATAGTCATTTTTGAAAAATTTGATAGTCTCTTATAAAGTTAAATATATACTTAACCATATGACCCAGCAAATCCATTTTTAGGTATTCACCAACTAAATGTGAAATGCTATATTCACACACAAAAAACACATTTACAAATATTTATATAACACTTCATATTTAATTGTCAAAAACTGCAAACAACTCAAATGTCCCTCAGCTGGGAAATGGATAAATAGATTCCATCTCTTAAAAAAAAAAAAATTAGGCCGGGCGCGGTGGCTCATGCCTGTAATCCCAGCACTTTGGGAGGCCGAGGCGGGTGGATCACGAGGTCAAGAGATCGAGACCATCCTGGTCAACATGGTGAAACCCCGTCTCTACTAAAAATACAAAAAATTAGCTGGGCCTGGTGGTGCGTGCCTGTAATCCCAGCTACTCAGGAGGCTGAGGCAGGAGAATTGCCTGAACCCAGGAGGCGGAGGTTGCGGTGAGCCGAGATCGTGCCATTGCACTCCAGCCTGGGTAATAAGAGCGAAACTCTGTCTCAAAAAAAAAAAAAAAAAAAAAAAAAAATTATTAGCTAGGCATGGTGGGCTGCACCTGCAGTCCCAGCTCCTTGGGAGATTGAGGTGGAAAGATGGCGTAAGCCGAGGAGCTCAAGGATGCAGTGAGCTATGAGCATGCCATTGCACTCCAGCCTGGGCAATAGAGCAAGACCATGTGTCCAGAAAAAAAGGCCAGGTACAGTGGCTCATAACTAGGTGTGTTGGTGTATGCCTGTGGTCCCAGCTACTCAGGAAGCTGAGGTGGGATGATCGCTTAAGCCCAGGGGATCAAGGCTGCACTGAACAATGATGGTGCCACTGAACGCCAGCCTGTATGACACAGCAAAACCCTGTCTCAAAAAAAAGAAGTAAAGAAGTATATAAGAAACATATTGATACTCTATGGTTCCTAAATGTGGAATCTGTGATAGTGATTAATCTTCACATGACAGGAATTTGTTTGGTTTTAACTAAATGTTGCTATAGAAATTGTTGGCAAGAGATAAGGCAAAGCAACCACGCAATAAACCCTTTCCTCAGCATCTCTAGGTAATTTATTATCTTCAGTAATATTACTCCTTTGTAGAACTACGGAACTATTAAAGAGTTAACAGTGAGGCCGGGTGCAATGGCTTACGCCTATAATCCCAGCACTTTGGGAGGCCGAAGCAGGCGGATCACTTGAGGTCAGGAGTTCAAGTCCAGCCTGGCCAACGTGGTGAAACCCCGCCTCTACCCAAAATACAAAAATTAGCTGGACGTGGTGGCATGCACCTGTAATCCCAGCTGCTCGGGAGGCTGAGGCACAAGAATCACTTGAACCTGGGAGGCAGAGGTTGCAGTGAGCTGAGATTGCACCACTGCACTCCAGCCTGGGCAACAGAGGGAGACTCTATCTCAAAAAAGGGGATTAACAGTGGAAAAATCATCACCATGTATACAGAAGCTCTCTATGAAATGGAAATGTATTAATAATGAGGATGAAGAATTAATTCCAAAACAAAAGTTGCCTAACTTCAAGCAAAGGTGGGAAATCTGTCTGAAGCAGTAAAAGAAAAATACAATGCCCATAGCCAAAGTTTGTAGCTAGTTACGGTTGGCTCCGAAGATTTAAGTTTACCAATTTTCTCAGTGTAAAAAATGAGTGTTATGGCTGTTGATATAAAAGTAATAGAAACATACATAAAGTTAAGAGCAATGATAGAAAAAGATGACTATATGGAATAGCAAATCTTTAACATGGATGAAATGGATTGTCTTGGGGGAAAAAATATCAAATAGATAACCCATTTTGAAAGAATAAAAACAATTCCAGAGTTTCTCCCTTTAAAATGTAGGTTGTTTATAACTTTGGAGTTAATGTAGTAAAATACTATGAACTACAAAAAAAAAAAAAAATAGTTAACAAAAACTGTAGCTAGGCTGCATACCCAGACACACACATTTTTAACCTATAAAAAAAGGGATTACTGGCCAGGAGCCATAGCTCATGTCTGTAATTCCAACACTTTGGGAGGCTGAAGCAGAAGGATCACTGGAGGCCAGAAATTTGAGACCAGCCCAGGCAACACAGCAAGGCATCATCTCTACAAAAAATTTTAAAATTTGTTGGATCTAGTGGTGGAAGCCTGTAATCTCAGCTACTTGAGAGGCTGAGGTGGTTGGATTGCTTAAGCTCAAGAGTTTGAGGCTGCAGTGAGCTGGGATCATGTTACTGCACTCCAGGATGGCCACCAGAGTGAGACCATGTCTCTAAAAACAAAAGTATTATCGCAAGTTAGGAAATGTTATGTAAGTATATATGTAATAAAGGTACTAAGTCCAATGAATCAAACAAACTTTAGCAAGCAAAACTTTATAGATCCCACCAATAAACCTGCACAATTCTTAACAGCAAACTCTCCCTAAAATACTTTACTAGTAAGTATAAGAGAGACCCAAGTTCTGTCCATCCTATAAAGAGCATTTCTGTACCTGATGTAATGTAATACTGGGGGTGTGCAGGTCAATAGTGGCCAGAGAAGGAATTCGAGATGCTGAAAGAATTTTGTTCTCTTTCTTTGTTAGCCTGGAATTTCGAGCTAGATAAAAATGACCATAAACACAGTGAAAATATTAGACATTTTGTTAGTTTTTAGTTTTTCACATTCTTTACTTGCTCCTCAGTATGTACTTATTATAATAGGTATTTACATGCTTAAATATGTAAAGTTACTATGAATTTTTATTTTTAAATTCTGTTTGACATACACTTTAAATAATGTAAACAGACTATACAAAGTAAAAGCATTATCAACATACCTATGCCTTCCAAGGTTCTTAGTTCAGGGAGATGATTAGAGTTTAGTTCAGGCAAACGGACATCTGTCCTGGAGTAGTCCCTTCTGTTCTTACTTGCCTGAAGGAGACTCTTTTCACTAGAGACCTAATATCATCAAAATAGGCAACACAAAAGAATGAGTTTCAAGGTTAGCTGGGCTTTCCTTCTTTTGTAACTCCTATGTTTGTATCCTAAAATTTGTGAAATTGAAAGTCTATAATAAAAAATTTGAAGGACATTAATAATATAAAAAATTCATCCAATTATTTCAAATGTCTTCCTCATTAAATTCATTAAAATTGCTAACAAGTAGATAACTTGATTGCTATGAGCTTCTCCTTCTCCCTTTGCCAATTATCAATGTGTTAAATCCCAGCAAGTAGTAAAAGGTTAAAAGATGGGCATTGAGGCCCTGGTTCTACAGGCCAGCATGATCAGGCCTTACAACACCTCCTAGGCTTTTCAGCAAACAGTTGCTGTTGTATTCATAAATATTGAACAGTTTATCTTCATACGTATGTCACATCTTTCCCTAGCTTGTTTTTCACTTTCCCAATATAATTTTGTTATTCATTTTTCTATATTTGTCCTCGTCTTCCTCCTCAGAGTTAGAATATGGGGCTATCTTCCTAGGAATACAATTTATTAAGTAAAGAACTGTAACTTCAATTATTTTTCCTAATCTTTCTTAGTACTATTATTTTACAGTTGGTAAAGTCAGAAAAAATAGCAAGGAATAGCAGCAGCACTTCAATTTTGCATCCTTAAGAATTTGACACTTTTCCAGTATTTTTCATTCAAGAATCACAGAAGCCCTGTATTCCTTTCCACAGTCTCAAAATAATTGACACATAGAAAGATTATGTAACTTGCTTAAAAAATGTGTGTTTATGTGATCTGCTTAAAAAAGTATGCATGATGAAATACATATATATGTATAATAAACTACATGCACAAAAACACATGTATAATGACATTAAGTTATTGAGGTTCCTTGATGCCTCAAACCTAATATTCTGTGAGTTATGCCATTCTGGCTGCCAGAAAGTCTTCAAGAGTCTTGCAGTGAGCTTTTGAGTTTCTTTCTTTTGGATATTTCTCTTTACTCTTTTCATAGAACAAGTGTTAAGCCTATTGGTTCAAATTGGCTATAAAATAAAATAGTTCAAGAAAACCATATGCAAGCACAAAAAATAAAATTTAAAAATAAGTTCAAACTGCCAGATTAACATATTCAAAGAGTGAAAATAAAACACATAGGACAGGTGGGGTGGCTCACACCTGTAATCCCAGCACTTTGGGAGGCCAAGGCATGAAGATCATGAGGTCAAGAAATCGAGACCATCCTGGCCAACATGGTGAAACCCCATCTCTATTAAAAATACAAAAATTAGCTGGGCGTGGTGGCACTTGCCTGTAGTCCCAGCTACTTGGGAAGCTGAGACGGGATAATCGCTTAAATCTGGGAGGCAGAGGTTGCAATGAGCTGAGATGGCACCACTGCACTCCAGCCTGGCGACAGAATGAGACTGAATCTCAAAAAAATAAAACACATAATAAATATTTATAATAATATATTTATTCACACCTCAGAGCATGAAACATGGGAGAGAGGTATTAATCTTTAACACACAAGTTGAAGAAAGTCTAGGCTTAGCTCTGCTTGCATTAATTTTCATTAAGGAAAGACTCCACTCACTGGGTCTTCGCCCTACTCATCTTCGCCTCCTTTCTTGATTACCTCTTCCAAAGAAGAATAAATAGAAATCAGATCTAAGATTATCAGCCAGCATTAATTATGCAATGCTTGAAAGCAGGTTGGTATCAGTTCTAGGAAAACGGTATTGAACTAGATATTCTGAAAGCCTTCTGATTACAATAAACTTCCAAAGCAGACCAACATTTTAAAACACAAATATCCAAATATCCATGAAGAAACCAAAAAGGGAAGTACTATAGGCACAGAAATTATAAACTAAGAATAATTAAAAGAAAAACAAATACCATATCCAAATCATGAGAGAGATGAGAAGGCTAAATTTTTCAACTCTGAAGATAGTGGGAGAAGTACAGAAGGGAAATTTGTTACACACACAAAAATAGTACTCCTTTGGGAATGCATCCATACCTCCCTTTGTTGTAAAAGGCATTCATTCTTTCAGTGTGGAGTTTTTTCTTATGAAAATTAATGCAAGCAGAGCTAACCCTAGACTTTCTTCAACTTGTAGGTTAAAGGTCAATACCTCTCTCCCATGTTTTGTTCCCCCATTCTGAGATGTGAATAAATATATTATTATAAATATTTATTATGTGTTTTATTTTCACTCTTTGAATATGTTAATCTGGTAATTTCAACTCATTTTTAAATTTTAGGCCAGGCATGGTGGCTCATGACTTAATCTCAGCACTTTGGGAGGCCGAGGTGGGCAGATCACCTGAGGTCAGGAGTTTGAGACCAACCTGGCCAACATGGAGAAACACTGCCTTTACTAAAAATACAAAAATTAGCTGGGTATGGTGGCATGTGCCTGTAATCCCAGGTACTCAGGAGGCTGAGGCAGGAGGGTTGCTCAAATCCGGGAGGCAGAGGTTGTAGTGAGCCGAGATCATGCCACTGCACTCTAGCCTAGGCAACAGAGAGAGAGACCCTCTCTCTCTCTCTCTCTCTCTCTCTCTCTCTATATATATATATATATATATATATATATATTTGTACTTGCATAGGAAGTAAAGTACAGTGAGGAAAACAAAAGCACAAATCTCTGCCGTCCAACCTTACATTCTAGTCAGGGCAGACAGACAATATATAAATAAGAGTATATAGATTATATAGATAAATGTAATGGAAAAAAAGTAAGCAAGGAGAGGGCATCAAGCATAAAGGGAGGCATAATGAGTTACAAGACTTCACAATAAGATTTCATGTGAGCTAAGGAAGAGAAAAAGCAAATCCATTGAGTTATCCGTGGAAGAATGTTCTAAAGCAAAAGAAATAGCAAGTGCAAAAGTCCAAAGGTGGAAGTATGTCTGACCATGTTCCAGGAATAACAAGAAAATCAGTGTGGTAGAACAGAGTGATCAAGAAGGACAGATGGAGATGGGATAGACGGTTGGGTGGAGTCAATCATGCAGGAACGTATAGACCCTGTAAGGACTTTGGCCTTTTCTCAGGGATAAGCTAATGGAAGATGTTGAGCAGAAGAGTGATGAGAGTTTGACCTAACTTTAAAAGAGAAACATTCTGGAGGCCATGCTGAGAATAATAATGCTCCTTCCTGTGCTATCTCTAAATCTTGTACATGCTTCTACTATTACAACATGATACGATGCTTTAATTTGCTGATCCTCTAGATCATGAAGCCCTTGAAAAGAAAGATTGACTTCTTTACCTTCAGTGTCTCACACATAATAAATGATCAATAAATATTTGTTATATAAATAAATAGAACCATTTCATTTCTTTCTCTTTGCTTTTTTTTTTTTTTTTTTGAGACAGAGTCTTGGTCTGTCACCCAGGCTGAAGGCTGAGGTGCTGGGGCACAATCACAGCCGCAGCTTACCACTGTAGCCTCAACTTTCCAGGCCCAAACAACCCACACATCTCAGCCTCCCAAGTAGCTAGGACTACAGGCATGTGCCACCATGCCCAGCTAGTTTTTAAAAAAAAAATTTGTAGAGATAGGATTTGCTGTGTTGCTCAAGCTTGTTTCATTCCTGGGCTCAAACTATACTCCTGCCTCAGCCTCCCAAAGTGCTGGGATTACAGGTGTGAGCTACTGTCACCGGACAATAGAATACAGCCATCAAAAATCTGGTGTGGGTGAGATAAGACAATTTACCTTTTCATCTACTCTAAAAAAGAACTGACCAGCAATCATCAGGTTGAGAAAATTTCTATGTTACTAAAGAATAAATAAAACAAGCCGGGAGCAGTGGCTAACACCTGTAATCCCAGCACTTTGGGAAGCTGAAGTGGATAGATCACGAGGTCAGGAGTTTGAAACCAGCTTGGCCAAGATGGTGAAACCCCATCTCTACTAAAAATACAAAAATTAGCCAGGTAGGTGGTGAGTGCCTGTAATCCCAGCTACTCAGGAGGCTGAGACAGGAGAATCGCTTGAACTCAAGAGGCGGAGGTTGAGTTGAGCCAAGATCCCACCACTGCACTCTAACCCGGGTGACAGAGCAAGACTCTGTCTCAAAAAGAAGAAAAAAACAAATAACATATTTAAGTTTTCAGACTTATAAAACTTATTTAAACTTTCAGAATTTCACATTTATGGCTATGATGGGCTGGGATAATACATGCACACTTAAGGTTTCACTTTATATGTTTCCAAACAAAATTCTCAGTTCTTCACTGTCGTATTTAATTTTAATAAAAGTCAAGGGTTGACTGGTGCTTGTTCTTCTACTGCTGAGAGCTGCTTACTTACTAATGTGGTCACATTAGTATTATAAATGCCTGATGGGGAATGTCTGTTCAGTTTAACAAACGGAATAGAACACTTCTTAGTTTTGTCATCCACTCTGTAACAAAAAAAAATTTTTTTTAAGTTAGAACCAGCAATAATTATCTTTTAAAGTACAAACCCAAATGACAGAGCATCAACTAACAAGCAGTTTAATTAGAATGTAAGGTCTACCCTCAAATATACAATGCACATGAATCAGGAGAAACATTCTATTCTTTATCACTACCCTCATGCCTCCACCAGCCCCCAACTCCTACCAAACACATTCCCCTCCTTTCAGCAAAATTCCCAAATGGAACTTCCATATACTACTAAAGGCTCACAGCTACACCCTGCAGCAGCAAACACTCAAAACCAATTATCTTTTACTATGACAACCTGCTTTCACATTATTAGACTATATAGCTGTAGATTCTCTTCACCTTAAGCAGTAAAACCCTACTTTCTCAGGACTTAGGTGAATTGCTTTAATCAAATGCTAATAATTTTCATCACACAGCCAAAAAGTCTTTTGAAAGAGCTACCTGACAAGAATGAATAGCATCCAGAATTCTGAGTATAAAAATAATATGGATGAATTGACAAACCCTTGCAATTTCTAAATATATCCTTAAACAATTTTTTGGTCTTATTTTGCTAATTCATACCTGTAACTCTGAATTGGTATAGTCGCAGTCCCCATTGCGGAATTAATACCAGGAGCAACTGCAGAAAGATTGTGCGTAAGTGGGGGAATTGCCACACCTGGATTCCTTGTGTGGTCCACACTGACATTGCTGCAATCTTTGAGGCTCGTTGAAGGCACTATTTTGACATGGCTTGTCCTATTATCATGGAGACAGCTGGCTTTTGAAGCTCTGTTGCCTTTTTCAGCTTTTTCTCCATCAATTTTTGACCCTTTTATTTGAAATAGTTTACAATCCTTAATTTTGGGATCGGCATTGGTATCCTGATCATTAATAAAAATATTAATAAGGTTAATCATCTGAAGAGAATGAAAATTCACCTATTCTTATAAAGTACTTGCCAACTAGAGCAGAATTTCATAAGTATCACCTTTTTATACCTATTTTCTTTATTCTACCTATGGGATTAAAATTAAAGCCAGATTCTTTCTTATTCAGATAGTTATGGGGAAAATACAAAAAGAATGGAAATGCGGTTCATACAGCTAAGTCACACACACACATGCACACACACACACACACACACACACATTAGTGGAAAAACTCATAGAAGAGGAATCAAAAATGCCACTTTTTTTCTTACATATTCAGAGTAAGAAAACACAAAACTCGTACCTTTCTTCTTTCAGTATACTTGATATGAGTGAGTTGGTGGTGGATTTGAATTACTTTATCAAGAGATCCTGGGTAATTAACCAGGAAAAACAAACCTAACTTAAGTATCCAAATCTCACTTTTCAAATGCTTTACTTAATAGAAATTTCTACAAACAATATTTTTCACTCATATCATTTAAGAAAAATAAGTCGGTGAGGGTTGTTTGTTCTATGTGTCTATGTATGCATGTGTGCATGAAAACACATGTCTAGGCCGGGCACAGTGGCTCACGCCTGTAATCCCAGCACTTTGGGAGGCCGAGGGGGGTGGATCACAAGGTCAAGAGATCGAGACCATCCTGGTCAACATGGTGAAACTCCGTCTCTACTAAAACTACAAAAAATTAGCTGGGCATGGTGGCACGTGCCTGTAATCCCAGCTACTCAGGAGGCTGAGGCAGGAGAATTGCCTGAACCCAGGAGGCGGAGGTTGCGGTGAGCCGAGATCGCGCCATTGCACTCCAGGCTGGGTAACAAGAGCGAAACTCCACCTCAAAAAAAAAAAGAAAACACATGTCTAGGTGTTCTTGCATCATGAGTGTGATTTTCTGACAAGCACCCTTGCAAAGTCTGGTACATAATAAGTACTCAAAATATGGTCTGTTAACTTACATTTTTACAACTAAGCTAAAAGTTACCAATTTGCTTACTGCTCAGAAAACTTTTTTCAAACTCATCATTTTTTCTCAAAAAAATTTTTAAAAAGTATGTTATATTTAAAATGTGAAATATGAACATTTACCTGTACCACAAGTGTTTTTCTTTCTTCACCTAAAGAATCATCTTTTTCTTTTTCCTTCTTTCTGTTTTGGGATTTTCTAGATAAAGAAATATTTCTGGCATCTTTCTGTACTTTTAACTGTAGTTCTTGAGAAAACCTACATATAAATATAGTAAAATAAAATTTTAAGACATGGATAAACCTACAAAAAAATTGACTTTCAAGATATTTATTTTAAAAAAATTGAATGTTAAACTAGTTGATGTTATTAAAAATGAGAAAAATCCTGGCCTAGACCGCCAGTTTGGAAAAGTGTGATGTATACATCTTTGGGGATCCCTAAGAACCTTCAGAAGGTTCACAAGGTTAAAGTCATTATTTTAACATAAAGATGTTTGTCTTTCTCACCAGGTTAACATGAAAGCAGTGGTGGATAAAACTGCTGACACCTTACCAAGAATCAAAGCCGTGAAACCAAAATGTACTAGCAGTCATTGCTTTCTTTATAGCCACACATTTTCAGTTGCTTTCTTTTTTTTTTAAAGGCAGTCTTGCTTAAGAATGTCTCTGATGAAGCAGTAAAAAGGTATTAATTTCATTAAAACCAAACTCTTAAATGCATGCCTTTTTGCATCATCTGTGTGGCAAACAGAATTTATACATAAAGCACCTCTGCTACAAACCAAAATGCAACGGTTGTCTTAAGAAAATTACTTGTGTAATTGTTTGTGATACAAACTAAACTAGATATTTTTACTTGAAAGAAAGACTGACAGAAAAACTATGGTTATTAAGACTTTGGGTATATGGGAAACATTTTCCTTTAACAAATAAACAAAGTGATCTTGTCACTCTTGTTCAAGAAAAACTGAAATTATTGTATCAATGATAAAATTCAAAATTGTATGCAAAAATTACAATTCTGTCAAACTTGTATCCACCACTGTGAGCTTAGCAGCTTCCCAAAACTCAAAAACTATTATGAGATAGAATGTAATGTTTGATGCTGCACAAGAAATGTCAATATTTTTAAGATCTGCATAACTCAGCAAACTAATATTTTCCAAATGACTAAAGCATGATATTACAAAAGCAAGCATGGGTAAAAGATCCACTAAAAAGGCAAGACAGTCTCAGAGGATCCAAGATGGCCGCTTAGGAACAGCTCAGGATCGCAGCTCCCAGTGAAAGCGCAGAGGGTGAGTGGACGCCACGTTTTTATTGCCCACAGACTAGGAAATTCCCGGGTGGAGGGGCTCCACAGGTCGCCAGCGCGACTGTTTCGGCCGTGCTGGCCAGGGCCGCTGCTTTGCCCCGCGGGGCTGCTTTGTCGGCGCCCCGGAACCGCGGTTCCCCGTACAAAATACACCGGTCCGGGGGCCCTTTTGGCTGGCGATTGGAGCCATGGGAAGTCGCCCATTTGCCGGTTCAAAAAGGGGACTGAGCAGAGAACCAGGACAGTAGACTCCAGGGCAAAAAAAAAAAAAAAAGCGCCACAAACCTCAGTGCCGCTGTTTAAGCCAGCGCAGTGAGTGGCCGCAGGGGAAAACAGACCCCGGCGCCTCTTCAACAGGCGACTGGAACACCAACTTAAAAAAGGCTCTGAGGCAGGGAGCCAGGCGATCAGGCTCGGCTGGTCCCCCCCACACAAAAGAACAGCAACCAGAAACTCTGGATTGAGAGTTTCACAGCAAGCGCAGCTGAACCCAGGACGGTCCAGCTCTGTGGGGGAGGGGCGTCCGCCATTACCGAGGCAGCCCACCAGGACGAGGTAGTCAGCCAATGCTGAGGCAGCCCGCCGTTGCCAAGGCAACCCGCTATTGCTGAGGCAGCCTGCCTACCAAGGCAACCCGCCATTGCTGAGGCAGCCTGCCGTTGCCAAGGAAACCCACCACAGCAGAGAGACTCCGCCTCAACAGAGGTGGGCCATCATCGCCAAAGAAGTTCTAACTACACCCATATAAACAGGACTGCAGGGAAGTTCACTCGACAGCAGGGCGGAGCCCACAGCAGCTCAGCAAAGCCTCTATAGTCCGACAGTGACTAGGCTGCCTCCTTGCTGGGCTGAGCAGGTCTGAAGGAAAAAACAAAAAAGAAGGTGGCAGCATAACAGAAACTCATAAATAAAGCCCTAAATCCCTGGGACAGAACACCTGGGAACAAAAAGCAGTTTATGAGTTCTGCCGCAGCAGACCTAAAAGTACCTGCCCAGCAGCTCTGAATGAAAAACAACAGAGCTCACAGCTCACCATTTGAGCTCCTTTAAAGAAGAGACCAGCTCCTCAAGCAGCTCCCTGACCCCTGTATATCCAAAGAGACACCTCATAAAAGAGAGATCAGATTGACACTAGGCGGATATCCTTCTGGGACAAAGACAGCAGAAGAAGAAAACTGGTAACAACCCTTACTGTTCAGCAGCTGCTGCAGGTGAACCCCAGGCAAGCAGGGCCTGGAGTGAACCTCAGCAGACCTACAGCAGAGGGGCCAGACTGTCAGAAGGAAAACCAAGAAACAGAAATAACCTCATCATCAACAAACAGAACGTCAATCTGAAAGATTTGAGACCCAATCTGAAAGCCAGCAACTACAAAGTCGACAGGTGGATAAATCCTTAAAGATGGGAAGAAACCAGCGCAAAAAGGATGAAAACACCCGAAACCAGAACACCTCTCCTCCTACAAGGGATCACAACTCCTCACCAGCAAGGGAACAAGGTTGGAGGGAGAACGAGTGTGATGAAATGACAGAATCAGACTTCAGGAGGTGGGTAGTAAGAAACTTCTGTGAACTTAAAGAACATGTTCTAACCAAATGCAAAGAAACTAAGAACCTTGAAAAAAGATTTGACGAAATGCTAATGAGAATGGACAAAATAGAAAGGAATATAAGTGAATTGATGGAGCTGAAAAACGCAACACGAGAACTTCGTGAAGCATGCACAAGTATCAACAGCTGAATTGACCAAGCAGAAGAAAGGATTCCCTGTTCAATAAATGGTGTTGGGAAAGCTGGCTAGCCATGTGCAGAAAGCAGAAACTGGACCCCTTCCTGACACCTTACACTAAAATTAACTCCAGATAGATTAAAGACTTAAACATAAGACCTAACACCATAGAAACCCTAGAAGAAAATCTAGGCAAAACCATTCAGGACATAGGTGTAGGCAAGGACTTCATGACCAAAACACCGAAAGCATTGACAACAAAGGCCAAAATAGACAAATGGGACCTAATCAAACTCCACAGCTTCTGCACGGCAAAAGAAACAATCATTAGAGTGAATTGGCAACCAACAGAATGGGAAAAAAATTTTGTAGTTTACCCATCTGACAAAGGGCTGATATCCAGAATTTACAAAGAACTAAAACAGATTTACAAGAAAAAAACTAACAAGCCCATTCAAAAGTGGGCAAAGGATATGAACAGGCACTTTACAAAAGAAGACATACATGCGGCCAACAAACATATGAAAAAATGCTCATCATCACTGGTCATCAAGAAATGCAAATCAAAACTACATTGAGATACCATCTCACGCCAGTTAGAATGGCGATCATTAAAAAATCTGGAGACAACAGATGCTGGAGAGGATGTGGAGAAATAGGAACACTTTTACACTGTTGGTGGGAGTGTAAATTAGTTCAACCATTGTGGAAGACAGTGTGGTGATTCCTCAAGGACCTAGAAATAGAAATTCCATTTGACCCAGCAATCCCATTACTGGGTATATATCCAAAGGATTACAAATCGTTCTACTATAAGGACACGTGCACACGAATGTTCATTGCAGCACTGTTTACAATAGCAAAGACCTGGAACCAACCCAAATGCCCATCACGATAGACTGGACAGGGAAAATGTGGCACATATACACCATGGAATATTATGCAGCCATCAAAAATGATGAGTTTGGGTCCTTTGTAGGGACATGGATGAACCTGGAAACCATCATTCTCAGTAAACTGACAGAAGAGCAGAAGACCAAACACCACATGTTCTCACTCATAGGTGGGTGTTGAACAATGAGAACACATGGACACAGGGAGGGGAGCACTACACACTGGGATCAGTTGGGGGGAAATAGGGGAGGGATGGTGGGGGGTGGGGAGCTGGGGAGAGATAGCAAGGGGAGAAATGCCAGATGTAGGTGATGGGGAGGAAGGCAGCAAATCACACTGCCACGTGTGTGCCGATGCAACAATTTTGCATGTTCTTCACATGTACCCCAAAACCTAAAATGCAATAAAATAAATAAATGGGGAAAAAAAGGCAAGACAGACAAATGGATTTTATTTTAACAAAGGAAGAAAAACTCAGATTCCACAACACAACCAGCCTTTAAGAAACTACAACTGTCGTTTTGTTATAGAACCAAAGAATACCCACAATTATCTTAAAAGGCTATTAAAATATTCTATTTCCAACTACATATTTATGTGAGGCCAGAGTTTCTTCATATACTTCCACAAAAACAACATATCACAACTAATTGAATACAGAAGCAAACGGGAAAACCTAGCTATCTTTTATTAAGCTACGTGTTAATGCCACTCATCTCACTACTTTGTTTTGTCAGCTGCACTGTTGCCAGCAGCTTGAGCAGCACAGAAGACCATGACAGCAACTCTGGCACCCACAGGTTTGGCACATCAAGGTCTCCAGCACACCAGCAGTGTCAGCAGTATCAAAGGACTTGGTGTGGTATGAATTGGGCAGCAACAGGAGATGGCACCTTTGTAACTGCATTGGCATCTAAGATAATGGCATCACACAGTTGGAAGCAACATAGAAATCAGTGAACTGACTGGTAGATGTCACCACAGGGAGACAGAAAGAAGAGCGCAAAGTGACTGCTTCTTGAAAACCAAGAGCACTAATTTAGTAAATGCAGGAGACCACCCCTAGGAACTGCATGTAGGTAGGAACAGAAATAAGAGAAATGCTGTTTGTGACTACTGTGGAAAACTTACTTTAACCCTAGGTTGGTATGATCTGAAAAACATGGGTTAGTACTATACCTCTCAGCAAATCCATCCATTTGAAAGAAATCATGGTATAAGAGCTCAGCACAGAAGGGCCTTTTGTCAGGGTCAATATGTAAGCATTTCTGAAAAATTAAAAACACTTAGAGTTCATATCAAAGAAAAACTACCTACGTTTAAACTTACAAATATATTTTTAAAATGCCTCTTTATAGTCAACGATTTTTTTTAAGACAGGGTCTCACTCTGTCGCCCAGGCTGGAATGCAGTGGTGCAATTACGGCTTAACCTCAGCCTTGACCTCTCCAGGCTCAGGTGATCCTTTCACCTCAGTCTCGAATAGCTGGGACCACAGGTTCACACCACCAAGCCCAGTTAATTTTTGTATTTTTTGTAAGACAGGGCTTCCCCATGTTGCCCAAGCTAGTCTCAAATTCCTGGGCTCAAGCTATCCCCCCTCCTCAGCTTCCAAAAGGCTGGGATTACCAGCGAGATCCACCACGCTTGGGTGCCAATGAATTTTAAACTATAGTCAAGGATAAAGATTAATCACAAATCTAGGCAGTGACCATCAATGGTTGCTAGTATCATAAAAAGAAAGACCACCAAACATTCAGTGTCTCTACACAGAAATACACAAACCTCCTGTGAAGTAGTGTTACCAAAAAATCAACATGATTCTGATCAAGCTCTAACTCTACTGTGAGTTTATAAGAAAAACAGGACACAGAGAAACATGTATACTGCATTATGTAGAAAATTCTAAGGACAAACAACCTACTTTCTTCAACAAATAAATTACAACATTTAAACAAAAAAGAAAGAGATGAAGAGAAGCTTATAAATAAAGTTTTAAAAACATATTGACCAATGGTAATCTATAGACTTCATTTAGATCCTAATTCAATGTATAAAGTGAAATTTTGTGAAAATTAATGAAACTTTAAATATCAGTAAGATATTTTATGACAGTAAAAAATTATTTGGAATTTTTAAACTTAAGGTTATTATAGAATGGAAGAGAGAGGATTTACCCTGTGCTTATAACTATGCTAGATGCTTTACGAAATTATTTTATTTTATTGCAAAGTCTTGTTCTGATTCATTAAAACTCTTAAAATGCCAGTAAAAAGAGATGGGACTCAATAAGTATCTTTAAGTGAACAAGAAAAGTTCTCTGTACAACTGTGCTACTTATAAGAAAAATATGATGTCTGGGATTTGCTTCAAAATACTCCAAAAAAAAAAAAAGTTGAAGAGAGTGTGGATAAATTAAACAATATTATCAAAAGCTTGATAATTGTTGAAACTAGATGATGAGTACATAAAGGTTCATTATAAAACTATTCTATTTTCTGTTTGAAATTTTCCAAAATAAAATGTTTTAAAAGTTTTATATGGTTCTACTTGAGGTACACAAGTTGGACAATAGTTTTACCTTTATTCCCTTTATATCTCCTTACAGAGAGATCACAAAGCTTATACCAATTAAAAAATATTTCCATCTGTTAGAAGATTATGTAAAAAACTGGAAATGTATTATTCTAAGAACTTGTTATCATTAATTATAAGCTTACTAAACTTCATGAGTTAAAGAATTTAAAAACATACTAGTGCAGAGAAGGCAGAAAAAAAGAAAAAAAAATTAAAAAACAAAAAAAAAATTGGGTAAATGTGATATCTTAGTGTTTCAGAGGTAGGTATTTTAACAATACTTTAAACAATCTTAGCTAATGAGAATTTTTTGAGCTAATAATTCCAAAACTGTCAACTCTTAGAGTTGATTCTCACTTGATAGAGTGAGAATCTCTTCAACATCTTCCTTAATCAAATACAACAAAAAAGTATTGGTCATTTGTAGACTGGCTGCAGCAAATCCAGTGGTTAAGCAAAAACTCCTTTGACAATACCATACAGATCATGATTCTATGCCCTACATTTTCATATTTTCCTACTTCTCTATCCTTTTTTTTTTTTTCTATTCTTTTCTCTTTTTTTTTGAGACAGAATTTCACTCTGTCACCCAGGATAGAGTGCAGTGGCGCGATCTCAGCTCACTGTAACTTCTGCCTCCTGGGTTCACGTGATTCTCCTGTCTCAGCATCCCAAGCAGCTAGGATTACAGGTGCACGCCACCACGCCCAGATAATCTTTTTGTATTTTCAGTAGACACAGGGTTTCACCATGTTGGCCAGGCTGGTCTCGAACTCCCGACCTCAGGTAATTTGCCTGCCTTAGCCTCCCAAAGTGCTGGGATTACAGGCATGAGCCACTGTGTCTGGGCTCTTTTTATTTTCTTATCCTACTTTTATTTTATTTTCCATTTACACAAGGTTTGCATTTTAAATGTTAAAAGTTAAAATCATGCAGTATTTTTAGGTTTTTAATATGTTTTTCAATGAGGATGTTTTCACATTTACAAAATGCTAGATAACACTAAATGGTTTCTTACTGAGTTTTAGAACAGGTAAAATTTTCAGTCCTTTTTCTCTGAAGTTACCCCCATCAAATTATTTAAATTCTTTCTAAATGTATAAAAATTAAAATCATTAGAGGAAATTGTTGACCTAAAAGATCAACTAGACAAGAAAAAAAGAAAAAACAAGTCTCAATAGTGTATACATTCCCTGTCAGAAAGTATAAACAAAAAATATGATTACCTTTGCTAAATCTATCACCACTTCGGAGAGCTTAGGATAGCGTCTTTCAAGAGGTATTCTTTCCTTGATTTCAGGCAACCTTACTCCAGCAAATACAGGATTTTTATAAAAAAGCTCCTGATGTCGTGGAATTAGATTACCTGGAAGTGAAAACAGCACATATCTCTGTTATTATACAACTTGGTAGAAGTGGTAAAGAGACAGGAGGTTTGAAATAGAGGAAATAGCGGAACACAGTTTATGGAGTTTGGGCTCTCCCAGCATGCAAAATTGACTAAAGGCGGTACACAGCAGTATTAAGGAGTGTAGGAAAAGGACAAGTAAAGAACATTTTATAACCTTCCAGAGATAAGTACCAGCACTTTGTTTCTAACTACAAAGCATAAAGTGCTGAACAAAACAATAAAAACATTAATAGTCATATGGACAGGATCTAATCTAGATAAATCAGTTCTACCCCTTTAAGAATTTAATATTTGGTCAACTGATTTTGTGCTTATATTAAGGTCAGATTTGAGCACTTCATCTTTTTTCTCAACTTTAGTATCTAGTTGAATGTAAAATACATCTGAAAATTCCACTGTAAGAAGCCATTGTACTGCTTATTGAATTTCTAATTTGAAAACTTCAAATCAAATAGTTAAATAGTTATTTCCAAGCTCCATCCTCAAATTTGAAGTTGATATTTCAACAAACGTCAGATTTTCACAGTCCAGCTTTGAAATTCTGTCAAAAGCACTAACAGCAAAAGTCCAAATCTGAGGCAAGATTAAGCAACCTTGGAAATCTCTGTGTCTCTCCTCTTGAATATGAAAGTAGGGAAAGTAGTTATATTACACCAAATGCTCACTAACTCAAAAATAATAAATGATCATTGCATCCTCTCTATATGTAATTAACTATATGTAAAAGTGCAGAGAAACGCACAACCTCTGCTCTTTTCCTCTCTGTTGAGGGAAAAGGGGAGGTGAGTGTGATTAAGAACATGCATCAGATAGACCAATGCCAGACTGATGGGAAAAAATAAATTAAAACACACACACAATTTTTCTATGTGCTCCCTATCTTCACTTAAACTGTATATAATCTTTAATGTAACAGCTTAAAATATCACAAACACACACACACAAACAAATGCACAGAAAAATCTCTAAAATTTAAAATGCAGATGTGTAATCTTACCTAAACACATCATAATATGATATAGCTGATCAATATCAGAATCTCCAGGAAATAGGGGTTCCCCCATGAACATTTCAGTTACCAGACAACCAATGGCCCACACATCAACAGCCCTGAAAAAAAAGCAATGTGGTGTAAAATCTGCCATCCTAATATGCTCCAAAACCCAAAACTTTTTAAGCACTGAGGTGAGCTCAAAGGAAATGTCAACTGGAGCATTTCAGATTTCAAATTTTTGGGTTTGGGATGCTCCACTGATATAATGCAAATATCCCAAATAAAATAAAATAAAATAAAAATAAAAACACCCCCTGAAATCTGCAACACTTCTGGTCCCAAGCATTTAGGATAAGGAATACTCAACCTATAGTAACCCTTAAATTACCCATGAAAAGATATTTCCCTATTAAAGTTCTAACTCCCAATTTTGCATAAGTGAGCTTTCTAGAAACTTCAATCATGTGACATAAAAGGAAGCTTCCTGAAAAGCCAGAACTGTTATTATGTATACTTTATTCTGGAAATAAAATTCTCAGGCTCCATTTAGAGCCTATTCATTCTTTGTTTACACATAACTCTAGCAAGCTGGACCAATCTATGCTATGCCATAGCATACCGAAAACAGCATACCAGAAAGAGGAGGTGATTGCTAAGGATAAATACAGTCACAATGAAGAGAACTGAGGGCTGATAGGGATAAAAATTTTAAAACTATCTTACAAATCAGTTATAAAAATTCAAAGAATATGCAAGCATCATTTGGCATAGGAACAACTATCTTAAAATGCTTAAGGTTATTGCTGAATTATAAAATGGCACAAAAATTCTAACATTAGCAAAATGAGAACTCAGAGTAATCAATAAAAGAACAATATTTAGTGTACTCTGAAAACAGAAATTATAGAAAATATTTTAGAAAGATTTCTATCAAAAACAGTAAAAGTTACAATCCTTTCTTCTTTGAAGAATTCCCTTGTGAAGACAAATTATGTTTTAAAAACATTTTACTTAATTATATTTCTGCCCCCACCTTTGCTTACTCCATCTTGCCCTGTTTCAACAATGTCATATTTAACCAACCAATGTTAACCTCTCTTTACAAGTGACAAATATATCTATTTCTGACGCACTGTATAAAATAGACCACTTAATTTCCACACCTTTAAAATAAGTATACTTGTTTCACAAGAATGTTTAACGGGGAAGCACCAAAAATGATTACAAACCACCTTATATAGTTCCCTAAACTCTAGCCTTCCTATCAGTATTACAAGGATCATTTATTATATAACAAACATTCCACTGTAGCAAGAAGCAAGAGTTAAAATCTACTCCTCCCCATCATTGCCGTCTTACTTGCCATACTTGACGTCACCAACCAATAGTTCTGGAGCTCTGTACCACCGGGTTGCCACATAATCAGTATAAGCCTCCCCAGGAGCTTCCAATTTACGTGCAAATCCAAAATCACATAGCTTGACAATGCCAGACTGGGAGACTAATATATTCTCTGGCTTTATATCTCTGTGTATGATCTAAGACAAGAAGCAGAGTGTGACAGATGTTAAATAAAATTAATTATTTTGGGGCACCTGCGATGTGCAGGGCATTGCATTTTGTCACTATAAAGAATACAAACAAAAGCATAGAAAGTAAATAACCTAGGACCTAGTTGGGCAAGAAAGAACATTTATACTTGAAATTTTATTTAAACAATGAAAAATATTTGATTAAAATATATTTTTTCAAATTACTAAATCAACTGTTCGATTAATGACTGCTCTCAAAACTAAGAGAGTAAAGCTATCATTGAAGCTGGGGCAGTCAGGGAAAATTTTTATGAAAGGGTGGGCTCTAACACAGGCCTTTAATACTAAGTATGATCTAGATAAATAAAGAAAAAGAAGGACAATCTAAGTGAATGTGACAAAGAGAGCAAGAATGGAAATGGGAATAGATAAGAGATTGTGGGAAAATGTTTTTTTCTAGAGTACAGTTGTAGGAAGTGGAGAAGAAATATCTTAGCTGCCAGACTAGGAAGTGTGGCAAGTCCCTGAGAACTCATGGAAGTGACAATGTGGTATTTAAAGATGATGTTGACCATAAATGAGCTAAATCAGAGAGAAAGAAGAGACGCAGGAAGCAGAGCAGTGGGACCAGTATGAGGTGATAAGGGCCTAAACTAGGCTGGTATTCAGAGGAATGGGAAGGAGGAGTTACAGTTCGGAAATACATTAAATCAAGAATCAATAGACTGGGCACAGTGGCTCATGCCTGTAATCCCAGCACTTTGGGAGGCCAAGGTGGGCAGATCATTTGAGGTCCGGAGTTCGAGACCAGCCTGACCAACCTGGTGAAACCCTGTCTCTACTAAAATACAAATAATTAGCTGGGTGTGGTGGTGCATGGCTGTAATTCCAGCTACTTGGGAGGCTGAAGCAGGAGAATTTCTTGAATCGGGGAAGCAGAGGTTGCAATGAGCCGAGATCACACCACTGCCCTCCAGCCTGGAAGACAGAGTGACAGTCCATTTCAAAAATAAATAAATAAATAAAATAGAATTTAGAAGGAGTCTTAGATATTTTGTTTGAACCTGCTAATTCAAAAGAATGGTGGTTCCATTTTCAAAAATAGAAAAGTCTAGAGAAAGTTAGTTTTAATGGAATAATTAGTTTTAATCATATGGACTTTTGAGTGGAATGCTGAGCACTCAAGTATAGACATTCATCAGGCAATTAGAAATGTAAAGAGTAAACAAAAACGTCAGTGGTTAAGATTTCTGAAGGAGATATTGGAAGAATAAAACTGGATACTGGTATTTGGATAACATTTAAAAATCTACAGTTAAGCAAAAGACATTATCAGGCCTAATTATCTAATGTAAGCGAATTGTATTTTGAAAAGATAGATTTGTTTTAAAGTCTTTTAGAAGACCAGCATCCTAAGTGGCAATCTACCATTGCCGAGCATGTTGTACAGGCTACCAACTTTTATTACCCTCGATATCAATGGTGAGGACATAGGTCCAGGCTCAAACCACCTGTGCTGTGGTAGAAGGAGCTAAAATGCAAGTGAAGAGACCTGGGTCTGGTCACTGGTTTTCAGTACAGCCTGAGACAACTCAATCTTTCTAGGTCTATCTTCTCATCCCACAAATGAGGGGGCTACAGTGCCTGATCATCATGTTACTTCCCAACTAATACCTTATTACTTACGGTAACAACAATAGATCCTAAGTATAACCAAGGTGATATGAGTAGAATTTTCCCTAAAACCCTTCGGTGCAGGCTGGGGTAGCCAGAGAAAGTATTTTGAAAAGGGTAGGCTCTCACATGGGTCTTTAATACTAGGTATAACCTAAATAATTTATAATACCTAGTAATTTCAGTAAAAAAGTTGTTTGGAGTTCTACAAACCTCATAATGCTCTATACTATTTGGATCAAACTTGAATTGACATCAACCTTAAATTTGTTGTTAAATATATTATTCAGTCTGGCTCACAAAAAGATTAAAACAGTATTTATATTTTTAAAAATTCAAGTGTTGGCCAGGTGTGGTGGCTCACACCTGTCATCCCAGTACTTTGCAAGGCTGAGGCAGGCAGATCACGACGTCAGACATTCTAGACCAACCTGGCCAACATGGTGAAACCCCATCTCTACTAAAAATACAAAAAAATTTGCTGGGCACGGTGGTGCGTGCCTGTAGTCCCAGCTACTCAGGAGGCTGAGGCAGGAGAATCGCTTGAACTTGGGAGGCGGAGGTTGCAGTGAGCCAAGATCACACCACTGCACTCCAGCCTGGGTGACAAAGCGAGCCTCCATCTCAAAAAAAAAAATTCAGGTGCTCACATATATAGATAAATATAAAAATGAATAATATATTTGAGAATAAATGTTTTCATTTTCTTAAAGTCTGGCATCTCATCCATATGTGTACATATATGTGTTTATATGTATGTATGTATGTATGTGTGTGTTTATTTATTCCAACCCTTACCATTATTATCTGTCTGCATTAAGAAGAGAAATGCTAACTGCCCAGAAAACCAAACCTAAAAAATATCTTTAATAATAGCAATAATAGCTAACACTTGAACACTTATGTGTCAGGCACTATTCTAAGTGTTTTTCATGTTTTAACTTATTTTATTCTCACAATAACCCTATGGATAGATGCTATTATTATCTCCATTTAACTGGAGGCTGGGAGTAAAGACTGGAGAAGAGGTACTAGGGTTTGAGAAGAAAGAGGGTAAGAAATCATAATCTAGAAGAGTTTAAGAGTAAATGGAGGAGGTGGGGTGCAATGGCTCACGCCTGTAATCCCAGCACTTTGGGAGGCTGAGGCAGGCGGATCATGAGGTCAGGAGTTCAAGACCAGCCTGAGCAACATGGTGAAACTCCATCTCTGCTAAAAATACAAAAATTAGCCAAGCGTGGTGATGGGCACCTGTAATCCCAGCTATTCAGGAGGCTGAGCAAGAGAATTGCTTGAACCAGGGAGGCAGAGGTTGCAGTGAGCCGAGATCACAGCACTGCACTCCAGCCTGGGTGACAGAGCGAGACTCCCTCTCCAAAAAAATAAAAAAAAAAAAAAAAAAGAGTAAATGGACTAGAAAAAAAGTAGTATGACTACCAGGCAACCTTAATAACACTAATACTGCCTTGAGACAAGTGTTCATAAATTATAGTGAGATCAGTTCTCCACCCATAAAAATTCACATTTTCCATAAAGAGATATGTAAATGCTCTGAAGCTTAGCAGGGAACCACTGGATTTTACAATCTCTTTTCTTTTTTCTTTTTCTTTTTTTTTTGGGACAGAGTCTCACTGTGCTGCCCAGGCTTGAGGGCAGTGGTGCCATCTCAGCTCACTGCAACCTCTGCCTCCTGGGTACAAGCAATTCACCTGCCTCAGCCTCCCAAGTAGCTGGGATTACAGGCAACTGCCACCATGCTTGGTTAATTTTTTGTATTTTTAGTAGAGATGTGGTTTCACCATGTTGGCCAGGCTGGTTTCTAACTTCTGACCTCAAGTGATCCACCCATCTTGGCTCCCAAAGGGCTAGGATTACAGGCGTGAGCCATCATGCCCAGCATAAAATCTCTTTCCTTAAAGACAGAATGGCACTCATGTCAGCAGTACTTGACTCTAAACTGCCTAGATGTATCTGTACATCTAAAGGTAGAATGTGTTATTAAACATGGGTTGATTCATCAGGAAAGTATAAAAATAAAGGGAAACAGAAGCAATATAAGCAGAACACATTCAAATGCGCTTCTACAGGGAGAGAGACAATGATTCTTTTTGCTTGCTGGTTCCACTGGCAAGCCTCTCCTTAGTACAGAGATGAATGTAGGGCATTCAGCCACCTAACTTCAAGTATTACAGACACATTGGGAAGATATCATCATTTTTATGAAGAAGGATGAATCAATATCTTTTAAATTGATACCATTAAGTATTTGATTCACTAACACCTCATGCTGATCTGATTTCTTGCAAAAACCAACATTATTATTATTCTGTTTTATATATATTTCTTCCCTGTAACAATTATCTCTTTTTGCAATTTAGTAAACTGGCATTCAGACTCCTGGGTTTGGTCAATGTGAGTCTGCCCTAAGAGACAGACAGAGTCTCAAAATTACATTTCTCAAAATAGATTTTCTGAGCCTGGATCATTCCAAAGTTTCCAGGAGGCCACTATGGGAGGCCTCCTAAAAAGGGCAGTGTTTTTCCCAGTAGAAACTAAGTATCTGCCTCTACTGAGCAATTTTTCTAACACACACACACACACACACACGTAAACTTCACACTATAACTCAATGACATAATAAAACTACACAATAAAAGATAGTTTAAAAATTAAAGACAGTGAATACTAATAACAACAAAAAATAAATATATCCATTTAGGTGGCAGGTATGTAAAATGATTTTTTCTTTCTTCATAATTATCTTTAGTTTTCAATTATTCTACCATTAACATTTATTACTTTTATAATCACAAAAAAATGACATTTAAAATATTTTGTAAAACTGGCAAAATCTATGTGCTGAGTTATTCATTTATACTTTATAGGTATCACTCATCTTGGAGGTGCTTTTATATGATATTCAAAGGATATAAAATTATTGTGACAGACTACAGGGTAAGGGTAGAAATTTTCATATATTTACACTTTGTAATTAGGCAAGATTAATTAATCTATACATTTGTCAAAATTCATCACTTGGCATTTGTGCATTTCACTTAGTAAATGTGATCTGCACATGTACCCCAGAACCTAAAGTACAAGAAAAAAAGAAAAAAAGAACAGAAAACAGGGCTAGGAGCGGTGGCTCATGCCTGTAATCCCAACACTTTGGGAGGCTGAGGCAGGCAGATCACGAGGTCAAAAGTTTGAGACAGGCATGGCCAACATGATGAAATCCCATGTCTACTAAAAACACAAAAATTAGCTGGGCGTGGTGGCCCATGTCTGTAATCCCAGCTACTTGGTAAGCTAAAGCAGGAGAATTGCTTAACCTGGGAGGCGGAGGTTGCAGTGAGCCGGGATTAACCTTCGCCTCAGCGCGGGCGACAGAGCAAGACTCCGTCTTGGAAAAAAAGAAAATAAATATGTAACTCCAATTAATGAGATGTATAGATGAAGTATTAGTGTTAAAGTGTACTAACGTCTACAACTTATTTCCAAATGCATAAATCAATAAGACAGATTAAATGATTAATGAATGAATAACTATGTGATAAAGCAAATTATTTAAACCCAATACTTACATTGTGACTGTGACAAAATCCAATTCCATTAATAATCTGAAACAAATACTTTTGAACTACTTGGTAGTCTAGTCCATTTGGAAAGAGCTCTAAGTCATCAAGAATTGTGTGGTCAACAAATTCAAAAATTAGGTACCATCGTTTTTTCTTCTTATACACTTCCAAGAGATTCACCAAATTTTCATGCCTCAGTTGCTATTATAAAAAAATGCAAAACAGCTGTTATAAAAAATGCAAAATAATTTATATAAGATCAAATTATTAGCAATTAATTATAATTTAAAATAGATCTTAGCATAAAAAAACAAATAAAATGCATATACAGTATAAATTGCAAAAGCATATTCTGGTTTTTAAACTACAATTGAGAGACTATATTGGTCCTTTCTCCTCTCAGAGAACAAAATAAAGCCAATAAGATAAAGAAGTGTAACTCCATCTTTGATGAAACTAAGAGGGATCTATGACCCCTACTCACAACAGGGATGGGACTACCAAATGTAATCAAGGTCAAACAGGAATATAGGAAGACACCAAAATATCATCTGTGGCTACAAAGCTAGCAGAGTAAGAGTTCACACTTTGTAATTAGGCAAGAGAACACAAAAGCCAGTGACATACCCTGAAAAGACAAAAACGTCCTTCTTTAATATAATGAAAATAAGGCTCATAGGCAGCAGTGAAAACATCCCTAGAACTGAATGGCACCAAGAAACAGCAGGGGAGAAGGGCCGGATAAGGAATCACACAGAAACAAATTTGCCAGAAACAATCTCTCAGTGGGGCAGAGTAGAAGGCAAAACAATTCATTATGAACAAACCTGCAACTGCACGTTTTAGAGAAATTAAAGCTAATAGAATTCAATCCCACACTCAGGCATATGTGATAACAAACACTATTGTGAATTATGGTAAATTCCTGCTAGCCTAGAACAAAGTCATGGCCTCTCCCCCAAATGAACCTCCTACAAATAGTCCTCCAACGACTCACACTTTTATTATAAGAAACAATCAAAGAGGAACCAGTCAAGGATCTATTCAAAGATGTGAGAAATGAGGAAGAAATAAGAAATAAATACAAATGGTAGATTAACACTCACTAGAAAAAAAAATGTTGCCACCTTTAGAGGGAAAGAAACCACTGGAATACAGAATACAGCTCTCAAAATGCTCAAGAAAATCAAGTATGATCCAGGAATTTTATACTCAATCAAATTGTCATTCAAGTAAAAGACAACATGAGTATTGAATCCATTTAATGCAGGACTAAATCTTATACAAATGTGGCCATACAAAGTAGAAAGTGAACATTTTAAATGCAACAATGCACAAATGATATAGAATATGTAAACAAGATATGTATAAGCCAGGTGCAGTGGCTCACACCTGTAATCCCAGTGACTTGGGAGGACAAAGCAAGAGAATAGCTTGAGGCCAGGAATTTGAGACCAGCCTGGGCATAGTGAGATCTCATCTCTACAAAACTTTAAAAATTAGCCTTATGTGGTTGGGCATACTTCTAGTCCCAGCTACTTGGGAGGCTGATGTGGGAGGATCACTTGATCACAGGAGTTGGAGGCTGCAATGAGTGTGGTGAGCTATGATCATGCCACTGCACCTCAGCCTGGGCAACAGAGCAAGATCCTATCTTGAAACAAAATGAAAAAACAAAACACTAAAGTAATAAGATATCTTCTAAGATCAGATGGTAGGTGATGGTAGGTGAGTGGGAGAGAAAAGGAAATAGAAATATAATAATTACTTTACAAATAAGTAACTGTTATATAACACTATAGTTATAAAGGTAAACAATATGGCTAGGCATGGTAGCTCATGCCTGTAATCCCAGCGCTTTGGGAGGCCAAAGTGAAGGGATAGCTTGAGGCCAGGAGTTGGAGGCTACAGTAAGCTGTGATCATACCACTGCATTCCAGCCTGGGTGACAGAGTGAGACTCTGTCTCTTAAAAAATTAAAAAATACACTGTGGGAGGCCGAGGCGGGTGGATCACGAGGTCAAGAGATCGAGACCGGGCCGGGCGCGGTGGCTCAAGCCTGTAATCCCAGCACTTTGGGAGGCCTAGGCGGGTGGATCACGAGGTCAAGAGATAGAGACCATCCTGGTCAACATGGTGAAACCCCGTCTCTACTAAAAACTACAAAAACTTAGCTGGGCATGGTGGCACGTGTCTGTAATCCCAGCTACTCAGGAGGCTGAGGCAGGAGAATTGCCTGAACCCAGGAGGCGGAGGTTGCGGTGAGCCGAGATCGCGCCATTGCACTCCAGCCTGGGTAACGAGAGCGAAACTCCGTCTCAAAAAAAAAAAAAAAA